>NW_005842310.1:142980-154951 GCF_000455745.1 Alligator sinensis
CCCCCCCAATACCTAAAGGAAAAGAAAGATTCCTTTCTTTTGGTGCTTTTGAGAATAGGAAGTTAGGTGCTTTTCCCCCCTTTTTTCCCACCAGAGATCTTGTTAGGCTTTTTGGAGGGACAGCAGACATATTAACTTCACTTGTACTGCTGAGATATTAATGAATTCTGTGTCTTGTTTCAGATACAACAGAATCTTTTTAAGTTTTGTATTCTCTTCCCACTAGCTAAATCTGACACTGTTAGTGAAAAATCAAAATGATTATTAGGTCATGCAACAGTACAAATTGTAATTACATCTGCCTTATAGACATGATGAAGTACAGTACTTAGGGATGGAAACAGCTTAGTAAATTCCCCAGGAGTATGTATCAGATGTACCTCATTGGCAATCACTCTTGTAAGTGAGATCCAGAGGACAGCCTCTACATCTCTTGTCTTATACCGAAAAATGATGCTTCAAAGGTTGTGCTTCCAAGGTTGAAAACACTGTGTGTGTAGAGAAATTAAAAAAAAAAAATCACCTGGCAGGTAGAGGGCCCCCTGGGTATTCAAATTCTCTTATTCCATTGTAATGCCTCTGATCACCACATTTGAGCCCCTTTGTGGGCCTTGATCTAGATTTGTATGCATAGGTAGATGCATAAAAAGAAAAAATAACAGTTTTGCAGTACATCAGTGAATTTGTTTAATATAAAAATGTTTCTATAGAGATAAAAAACAAAACAAAACCCTGGTTCCTGGTTTCAATATGAAAGTGATTTCAATATCACTTCAGCAGTTCTGCTCTTCTTCTGGATTTGTTCTGAATCTTTATATCTTCTCTTATTCAAGGAGGATTTGTTGTTTTCTATAAAAGACCTTACATTTGCAATTATTTTACAGTTAAAATTTCAGTCCACTGGGAGGATTTTATTACAGTAGTACGATGGATCCACAACTCTGATTATAATCTTACTTTTTGCTCTGGTTCTGTTTTGAGTGGATAGTTAGCTTCAGAAGGTTAATATGTGTAGGTTACTTGCCACCTAATGACAAGAAGAGCTTAACAGTCTCTTGTTCAAGCTCATTTAACTTTTTTGAACCTGAGGTTTCACTCGGAAATGTGTAAAATAAGCAGTGGCAGCCAATTACTCAAGTTAATTGGGGAGTAAGGCTGCATCATTTACTCTTTAGCCTTCATTAGGTATGGGCCTTCTATCTCTTGGAGATGGTAGAAAGGAGGTTGTCTTCCAAAGGATAGAGAGCAAGAGGGGGAATATCAAGGAAGATCCCGTCACTGTCAGACCAAACTGGGACTGGATATTATTCACAAGTGGGGAGATTAAGGGCAAAAAGGGTATTTTATGCTCCATTCCTATTGCCTTTGAATGGGCGTTGGATACTTGATAGTCCTTGCTGTCTTATGAAATATATCCTTTATTTCTCCACACCAACATTGAGATAGAATATATTAGAGAAATAAGTATTGGATTGAGGTTGGAATTTCTGAATAGTAATCCAAAATGTACAGATGTCTTGTTATCAGGTAGTGGGAAAAACAGTTACAACAATTATTTAGGCTCAGGATCTTATCCAAGATGTACCGCAGATAAAATCAGGGAGCACCTATACATATGCCCAATGACTGCTCCAATGTGTCCTAATTAGAATGCTTTGAAGAAGACTTGATTAATAAAATCTGAAGGATCATGCTAATTAGCATGCTCCAGCAGCCTTGGCATCACATCTATCAGCAACCCCATGCTTCAGAATGGCAGATGGGGTGCCTCAACTAAAGCTTATCAAATGAGCTTTCATTAAAGCCCCACTGCCACTGAAGTGTGGGGAGATGAATACATGAGGTGCTTTGGGTGCTTTAAGGCAGCTCCCAAGAGCCCCACCCCAGAGCACATTTAAAGACACCCAGGGTTAATACAATACTTTCTAAAACTGTGTAATTAATATTTCAAAACCCATGGGCTTGATTCTCAGCTAATATAAGTTGGCAAAAATGTACACCAACTGAATGTGACCTATTGTGTGAACATTAAGGACCATAAGCACTACAATAGGGGTTTTTAACCTTTTTGGATTAGTGTACCCCTGGTGGCTAGATGCAGAGCAGTTTACCCCCAGCAGCCAGATGAGAAGTGGGGGAGGGAAGGGTGGCGGCATGCAGCTGGATGAGGATTGGTGGCAGCCACGATGTGCAAGCTTGCCCCACCCCCTGCATCTGGCTGAGCAAGAAGTGCCTGCACAGCAGTGCGGGATGATGTGTGACAACGCTCCATTCCCACCCACCAGTGCTTAGCCCTTAGGGCCTTCTTAAGTACCCCCAGGGGTATGCAAACCCCCAGTTGACAACCCCTGCACTATAAGCATTGGGGCAGGATGTGGAGGAAGAGCTGCTGGAGGTGGAAGGAGCTGAGCAGTATCCAGGCATCTGAAGGAGCAGCCCTGCCAGGAAGCTATGCGCACTTGCTGGGGCTAGGGAGGTAACATCAGAGGACATGGGTTGGGTGGGGGCAGGAGTGTGGCACAGCGTGCCTCAGGCAGGAGTGGGCAGGCTCGGCCCCATGCAGAGTCCATGGGCTAGATGCAATTAATTTGTGGGCCAGATTTGGCCTTCAGGCCATATTTTGTCCACTCCTGTTCTAAAATGTTGTTTACTTCCCTTTTTTCTTTTTCTTTTTCTTTTCCATTTCCTTTTCTTTTTTCTTTTTTGGTGTGTAAACAGAATTTTCCTGTGGTCCAATTCTATTCTCAGATCCATCTGCATAGTTCATGAAATACGGACTCTTACAGGTGTACCTGATCATAGAAGTTGGAGGAGTCAGAAATGTAAGCCAAAGCAAGTAAAATATGTCTACCTGGTGTTGATGTTTCACTGATATCAATTTTATCAATTTTATTTTTTACTTACTTTGTGACCAGACAAATATCACTTTGTTGCCATCATGTTATTTTATGAGAATATACCCACAATGGTCACTTTGCAGTAGCTGCAGATGCCAAATATTGTTATCTTTTCAGTGAGTGAGTAAAAGTTACTGTTCTTCCAAGTGCTTATAATGGGAAAAATGACATTAAGCACAGTAATGTAATTAAAGAACAAAACAGATGATAACTGCAGTAATAAAATCATCCTTAGCTGTTAAGTTCTAGAACATAGATTGGGTCTCATTCACATAGGCAACACTATTCCAATAAAATTAAATGTTGCAAAAGTGTATGAAGTTCTGTAGCCATCCAAGAATGCGGACTGTAACAGGGGGCTTTCCTGGGGCTGGTTTGATGTTGGCACACCCACCTGTTTCTGGGCTAACCACCCACCTCTCTCACCTAACATGCCTTGATGGAAAATGATTATGGTGTTAATTAGGTAGGAGGCTGCACATTTCCTGGCCTGATGCCAGAAAGTGCTATCCGAAGTTCCAAACCTGCCCTACACTGCAGCCCATACCTCGCAGATGCCATCTATGTTCTTGACATCTCCAGCCCCACACTGGGCCCCATAACCCTTAAGTCTGGACCCCAACTGGATCCTTCCTATTAGGCAGCCTATTCTGCCCTCTGACCCTTCTGGTCCTGACCCCAGCATTTACCTCCGACCAGTTGAGGGTGCCTCAAGTCAGGCTTCTGAGCATCTAGCCCACACTCTGTAACATGGGTCTGCCTTCTTGGGCCCTATGATGGGGTTACCTACCTGGTTGTGGGAGCTGGGGTTATTAAGGTGCCCCAACTCACCTTTCACCATGGTGGTAACTGGCCTGGCATTTCCTGGGGGCTCCCATGCCACTAGGAGCCCCATCAGGCCACCCATCCCTAGCAGGGTGCAGTTTTAGGTCATGCCCAGGACCAAGAGCCTCCTAGCCAACCCCATAAGCTCTTGCCCTTACTTTATAGCTGTTTCTGACCCTCTCCTCTGCCAGCTGATGTCTCTCTCACGTCTGCCACCAGCAAATTGCTGTTTCAACCTATATATATAGCTATCCAGGGTCTCAAAATGGCTGCTCCAGCCCTTAAAGTGGCAGGCACCAACAGTGCCCTGCCACAGGGACAAATATTATCTAATAAAATCTAACCCTAGTTATAAACTAGCAGAAAGCACATATCTAAATACTGCAAGCCAGAGGCATAACGAGCAGGGTTTGAACCCCATTACAAATCTTCAGAAAAGCAGTAGAAATGAGGAGGAGTGTGGGTTCTAAGAGGGGAGGGAGAGGCATGCAATTTCAAGAGCTTGGGGGGCCCTTAAGAGTCTTACTCATGCCAGGAACTCCCAAACAATCCCCAGCTGCAGTTCTGGATGCATCTGTGGCTATGACTGTGACTGCAGTGGTGGCTGCCACTACAGTCACCACTGCCATGTTCTCTGACCACCTTGGCTTTTGCTCTTAAAACAACAGCAGCAAGGTGTCCATGTCCATATGGTTGGGCAATTATTTTGGTGCCCTTCCTAAGTTGGCACTTGGGGCTGGTACTCCTGTGGAACACCTGTAGTTACTCAACTGCTCTAGTCAAGGTTGCATGTTTTAGATGCACCTCTGTATCATGCACTTGACAGAATCCCAGTCCTTCTATGGTTCTCTTTGTGGTTTTAATTTACTGACATTTTCTTCCCAGTGCATCAGGACCAGGGACTGGGTATGCCCAGTGTCAAAGGAAGCTGCACTCTGAAAGGCATTCAAAAGGGAACAGCCTGAGAAATAGTTATCTTTGGTCTAATAAGAGGGAACTTAGTTGGAATGAATGGGGAAGTTAATTTCACTTTTTTGTACCCAAATGCTCACCAGTTACTCTGACTATTGTTGATGAATAACAGTTGTGAGGCAATCAGACTCTATTGTAATGGGAACTTTATAAACACCACAAAAATCTAGAGGTGATCAGATTGTTTCTGACTTGAAAATGAGAAATCAGATGTATACAGTTTATGTAGGATATAAGGGTTTTGCCTTCTGTTGATTCCTGCAATCATGAAGGAAGTTCAGACTTTTCAGTGGTAGCAGGAGGAGTAATATTCAAGACCTTCATTCTTAATTTGCTATTTTTTCCTGGTGCTATCATATGTGTCTAATCATCCTAGGTGAAAAGCCAATTTGGAATGATATACTCTTATAAATACTAGTTTTCCTGTATCTCTCTTGCAGTTAGTTAAGATTATGCTTCAGAGACAGGCATCATACAGACATTCATTTTTTTTCTGAGAGAGTCACTATTGTCTCAGGAAAAACTACAAGTGTACAGATGTTCAAGCTTTTTTCATGGAGAAAAATAACTGGGAGCAAGCAGGGTTAAATCACTCCTAAGAAAGTTTCTCCTGGGAGAGTGAATGGCTGTAGCTCCTCCTATCAAAATAGAACATAGTCCTCCAGCATTCCTTCCCATCCCAGGGAGACAATGGGTGCATCTATATGTACATTTAAGCATGATGTACATCTACTGAGTATTAAGCTAATGCACAGTAAGTGACTTTGGCTACATGTCTGTACTGGCAGAGACCTGGCACTAAATTTAGTGCCAGCTCTCTCCAGCCCTGACATATGCCCCCGTGGCCACTAGGGGGAGCTCCAGCCCTTGGCCCTAGCTACCAGCACTTGGCAGCCATGTTTGAAGCCAGACCCATTACTAGCACTTGGAACCCATCTTTAAAACACAGCCCCGCACTGTGATCTTTAGGTAGCTAGCTCTAGTGCTCAGATGAGCAGCATGGCATGCACAGAGGCAGCAAGTGGCAGTTATGTTCATGCCCCATCTGTTTCCTTGTTCTATGGCTGCCCCAGGCCCTGGTCCTGGAAGTGAGGGACCTGATCCTGCTGGCTGCCTCAGTCACCCTGCTGTACCACTGCAGTCACCATCACCTGGCCGACATCCATCTCACTCTTCCCGGCTCCCCCACACACAATGACCACCTGCCTGCCTGCTGTATGCTCTCACAGGGCCTGCACCACCATGTGACTGCTGCCAGACATGATGATGACAGGCTCCAGGAGGCTACCACCAGCGCTACCATCACCCTCCTGGCCCTCCAGGCCCGCCATCTCTGGGCCCGATGCACCAGCCAGGACTGGTGGCAGAGCCTGGTGCAACATGACTGGAATAAGCAGTGGGTCCACAATTTCAGGATGACCCAAGCCACCTTCATTGACCTGCTCAGCCATTTCTGGCCCTACCTGGAGTGCCAGGACACTGGCCTACTGTCCCAGCTGCCTGCAGAAGGTTTGGGATTGAGAGTATGGTTGGGGTAGAAAGGTAAGAAAGATTTATTGACTTAACAAAAACACAACTACGCGTAGTAATAAGACAAACGATGACAGACAAAAACAATTTGCGTCGGCAACTTATTGGCAGTCCCCTCTGATGCCTGATAGACAGCAAGCTTCTCTTTCCACAAAGTTCAGCAAAGTCAGCACTGAACAGCCCTGAACAGCACTGTCCGAAGGGGTACCAGGAAGGACCCTGGAATGCAGTCCTTGAGCTCCTCGAGGTCCACGGGCCCACTGATCCAGGCAACAGCTAACTAATCCTTTTCACAGAGCTGCATCATAGAATCATAGTTCATAGTTTCAGGGTCAGAAGGGACCTAATAGATCTTCTAGCCCGACCCCCCGCCAGGGCGGGAGAACAACCCAAAAACACAAACAAAACCACTCACCCTAAAAACAAAAACGGGACTCAAATGAGTCCAGCCAGGTAAGTATCCAGCCTCTTCTTAAAGATCCCCAGGGTAGGGGCCAGCACCACCTCCCTTGGAAGTTGGTTCCAGCTCCTAGCCGCCCTGACTGTGAAGTAGTTTTTTCGGATGTCCAATCTGTACCTCCTCTCCATCAACTTGTGCCCATTATTCCTTGTTATGCCAGCAGGGGCTAGGGGAAACAGCGTCTCCCCCAAACCCTTCTGGTTCCCCCTAGTGAGTTTATAGACGGTCACCAGGTCCCCCCTCAGCCTTCTCTTGTGGAGGCTGAATAGGTTCAAGTCCCGCAGTCTCTCACTGTAGGGTCTGCCCTGTTGTCCCCGGATCATGCGGGTGGCCCTCCTCTGGACCCTCTCCATGTTGTCCACATCCCTCCTGAAATGGGGCGCACAGAACTGGACACAATACTCCAGCTGCGGCCTGACCAGCGTCGCATAGAGGGGGAGGATCACCTCCCTGGCTCTACTCGAGATGCACCTGTGGATGCACGACAAGGTCCGGTTAGCCCTGCCAACCATGACCTCGCATTGTCGGCCCATGTTCATCTTGGAGTCAATAATGACACCAAGATCCCTTTCCGCCTCCGTGCTCTCAAGTAGGGAGCTCCCCATCTTATAAGTGTGCTGCTGGTTCCTACTACCCAAGTGCAGCACCCTGCACTTGTCCGTATTGAAACGCATCCTGTTCCTGTCTGCCCACCCCTGTAACCTATCCAGATCCTTCTGCAATCTCTCTCTCCCTGCTAGCGTGCTCACCTCCCCCCAAATTTTGGTGTCATCAGCGAATTTAAACAGGTTGCTCTCCACCCCAACATCAAGATCGCTGATGAAGAAATTGAACAGCGCAGGCCCCAGGACCGAGCCCTGGGGGACTCCACTACCCACCTCCCCCCAAGTCGAATATGATCCATCCACCACCACCCTCTGAGTGCGACCCTTCAGCCAATCTGCAATCCATCTGACCGTGTAGGCATCTATGCCACAGTCGCCTAGTTTACTAATTAGGATGGGGTGAGAGACGGTGTCAAAGGCCTTGCTGAAGTCCAGAAAGACTACATCCACCGCGACACCTGCATCCATGGCCTTTGTGACCTGATCATAAAAGGCAATCAGGTTGGTCTGACATGATCTCCCCCTAATAAATCCATGCTGATTGCCCCTGAGCATCATCTCGGATGCCGGCCCATCACAAATGTGCTCCTTGATGATCTTCTCAAAGAGCTTCCCCAGGATTGAGGTAAGACTGACGGGCCTATAATTGCCCGGGTCCTCCCTTTTCCCTTTTTTGAAGATGGGGACCACATTAGCTACCTTCCAATCGTCTGGCACCTGGCCCAAGCACCACGATCGCTCGTAGAGCCGTGCCAGGGGCCCTGCAATAACCCCAGCCAGCTCCCTCAGCACCCTGGGGTGGAGAGCATCCGGACCCGCTGACTTGAACGCGTCCAGCCCCTCCAGAAGCTCTCTAACCCGGTCCTCCCCAACCTGAGGTCTGAAGGCGATCCCCTCGCGTCCGGCTTCTATCACAGCAGGGAAGTCCCGGTCCCTGCACAAGAAAACGGAGGTGAAGAATTGGTTAAAGAGGTCCGCTTTATCCTCTGACGCAACCACCAGATTGCCCCGCATATCCTGCAGGGGCCCCACATTACCCGGCGCCTTCTTCATCCTCCCAATATATTTGAAAAAGGACTTTTTGTTATCCTTAATCCTGGACGCTAATCCGAGCTCTATCTCCGCCTTGGCCTTCCTAACAGCCCGCCTGCAGGCCCGAGCAGAGGAGGTATACTCCTCTTTGGAGATTACACCCCCCTTCCACCGGGCGTACGCCACCCTTTTGGCAAGCAGGCATTCCCGGACACCCTTGGTGAGCCAGGGGGGCTTTTGGACACTCCTGCCCGCCTTGCTTCTTGTCGGGATGGACACCCCTTGGGCCCCGAGTATCGTTTCCTTAAGGAACGACCACTCCTCTTGGACGCTGAGTTCCTCTGCCCTCAAGGACCCCAGTTCCTCTCCCACTAATCTCCTCATCTCACTGAAGTTGGCCCTCCTGAAGTCTAGGGCCACCACCTTGCTGCGGGCCCTTGACACTCTACGCTGGATGGTGAATTCCAGCACGCGATGATCACTATTGCCCAGGTGGTCAAGAACCTGGAGGCCTCTTACCAGGTCGTCGCCTGCGGCCAGGACCAGGTCCAGCAGAGCATCTCCTCTGGTGGGACTGTGCACCTCCTGAATCAAGTGGAGGTCCTGCAACTCGGCCAAGAACCTCCTGGAGCGGTCCGTCCCGGCTGACTGCTCCTCCCAGCAGATGTCCGGGTAATTAAAATCGCCCATGACAACTACATCCCTTGCTTTTAGTGTCTCCGCAAGCTGGCCTGAAAATTCCCTGTCCAGCTCCTCCTCCTGATTGGGGGGTCTGTAATAGACCCCCACCGTCAAATCCCTCTCGCCTTGCCCCCCCTGGATCTTGACCCAGAGCACTTCAGCTCGCCCTTCCCCTGACCCCATACTGCTGGCAGAGGATGTGTAGTGCTCCTTGACATAAAGTCCCACCCCCCCCCCTGATACCCACAGGCATGCCAGAATAAGGAACATGGCTTTAAGTGAAGAGGTAATGTACAGGAAGAAAAAGTAACTATAGTATACTACATACAAGTAACTTTTTATATGTGGTTACATGTAGTTACCTGAAAGTCTGACCAAACTTATAGAAGTGATGCCACCAAATTTAATATTCACTTGTGCAAATACCTACAATGCAAATATCCAAATGACAAAACCAGCATGCACATGCTGATTAGGTTCTCAGAGCATATACTTGAGTTTATACCATTCTAGGCCCTTGGTGCTACTCAGGGAGAGCTTTAATGATACCTGTAGCAGTGCTAAGCACACACGGTAACAGAGAAGAGGCATAAACTTAGCTTGCTAGGCATCTTTTCACTAATCACTAGTTTAGGTTGATTACAAGTCTGCGCGAGATACACAGTGAGTCAACAGCCACTATAGCTCCATTCTTATACTAGTTTTGGGTTACAGAAGGACTTTACCAAGTGTCAAAACCAGCAGCATAGGGACCTAGCCAGGTGCCCGGTACACAGGGGCAGCAGTGACTTCCAGTTGCTGCTGCAGTTTACAATTGCAATCACATAGCTGTCAACAACCACTTTTTTTGCTTGTCCTTCCCCTGTCCCACCCATCCCACCCCAAGTCAGCGCCCAGGCTGGTTGCCATGTTTGCTCTGCCCGACTTATGCCACTGCCCAAAACCACAGTCTTGCTGATCGATTACACTGATGCTGTGAAGGTGCAGAAAACTGCCCTTTGGAGGCTGGTACCAACCCATCTTGACCTCATCAAGAAAGATGTCCTGAGTGTCCTCAGTCTGTTCTTATCCTTATGGGATGGTGTCCAATACTGCTTAATTCAGTAGTTCAGCTCTTTTCTGAACTTAGGGGACTTTCAGACACTAAGCCCTTCCTACCATCTTAAGTAAGCCTAAGCCTCTAGCTCAGCTAACACATGGGTCTAGCCAAGCTTTGCTTAGTACAACTCCCAGTCCCAGGGACATACTGGAGTTCACTTGTCTCCGCCCACCCCTTTTCTTGCCACTAATCCAAAGAAACAGAGGTGTCTCAGGGCTCCTCCAACTTGTACTGAATGCTACCAGTCCTCAAAGAAATCTGCTAACAGTAGAGAGCTGAAATACAGGAATGCTCTGGATGTACCCACTGCTCCTTCAGTCAACCCCTGTAAGGGGGCCATGTTGGGGCCTGGAGTGCAGCCCATTATGACTTACCTGCCAGATTCTATTGATTTGGAAGAAATAAAGGAAAATATTCTTAAAGTCTTGTAAATGCGAATCTGTTTCCATTTAGACTGCATTCTTCTGAAAGAAATCTGTACCTCCCCCACTTCCCTATAAGTAATGACAGAGAAAAAAGGAAACATTAATCAAACAGATTGAAATGACCTGGATAAGGGCCTCACCGGAAGGATCTAAAATGCTTCTGTGGTCACAAGAACAATTTTCATTCCATGTTTCTGGACTGCATAACATATTACTGAAATCACTAGACATTGGGAATGTAAGATCTCTTAATGGAAATATTATAGACTTGCAATTTGCTTAGGGCAGCAGTTTCTTTTAAAAAAACAACCTCTTACTAGTCTAAGAAAATCAAAAACTTATGTTTGGTCTTTATATAAAAAGTTCAGCCATTAACAGAGAGAATCCAGTAAACTGCATGCAGTGTAACAGTAGTAATCTGAGGTTAGTCCTACTTTTTAATATGGTTAGAAGTAAGCACATACCGGCCTGGTCCTGAGGAGATACCATAACAGACTTTCCAGCACAAATATTCACTTGCAGTTTGAAGCACTTTGAGCAATGTCGTAAATATGAAGCAGGTGCTAAAACTGGCTTAATTTTCAACTTGGATCCACCCACAGGTTTGGATTCTGCCCTTTTTTCCTCTTGTGCGACCCCACAGATATCCATGGGATTTCACAAGGTCCAGAACAATACAGAATTTGGCCTCGTGGAGTGTCTTTTGTTTTTGAGACCATTAGACATAGTTTGGCTGGGCTGTTGTGTTCCTCTTCTAACCCACTCACTGCTAATAGAGGCAGCAGCAGAGTGTTTCTTCCTCTACTCTTTCTTCCTTTACTTCCTTTACTCTAGACCACACCATAGATTTTAAAGCAGAAGGCTGAGGCCATGCCTATTTTTGATGCTAGGATGTAGGAGTGTATAGCACACCTTTTGTATCTTTCGACTTCTTTGGCACATATTGAAGTTAATCAACTGCAAGGCACCATTGGCTTCCGTGGAAGTTAAGTCAGTCCCCAAGCATATATTTTAAGCACTGTTGCATGTGAAGTTTGTGAAACAAAACTAGATAAATTCACCCAGTGGACCTCTACACATGGTTGATGTGCCCAGATAAAGTGCATAGGAATAAGTCCCTTTTATTAATCCCCCTTTTTATCCTGTGGCATTGCAGCACCTATGTGTTGATAATACATACAAACTAAATCAGTGTTGCTGTGAAACACACACATTAAGGACACAGCTTCCAAAAGTGACTTGTGATTTGGGTGAAAATGACCTTAGGAGAGACTGATTTTCAAGATGATCTGAGGATCTGCCTTCTAAAAATCAGCATCTTCAAATGAGTCTCAGTTTGGGCATGTGGAACTGAGACTATGGACAGAATGCTTCCCAGCCCCTTGCACAGCTCTGGGGTGACCCCAGTCTTCACAAGGAGCTGGGGGACATTTCCTAGGGCTGGA
>NW_005842310.1:156655-175046 GCF_000455745.1 Alligator sinensis
CCTGGACGTCTTTGGTAAGCCAGGGAGGCTTTCGGGCACTCTTGCCCCCCCTTGCTTCTTGTTGGGATTGTCACCTCTTGGGCCCTGAGTATCGTCTCCTTAAGGAACGAGCGCTCATCTTGGGCACTGAGTTCTCCTGCCCTCGAGAACCCCAGCACCTCTCCTACCAATCTCCTCAACTCGTTGAAGTTGGCCCTCTTGAAGTCTAGGGCTACCGCCTTGCTGCAAGCCCTTGACACCCTGCGCTGGATGATGAATTCCAGCAAGCGATGATCACTATCAACCAGGTGGTCAAGGACCTGGAGCCCCCTTACCAGATCATCGCCTGTGGTCAGGACCAGGTCCAATAGGGCATTTCCTTTGGTGGGACTGTGTACCTCCTGGGTTAAGTAGAGGTCCTGTATCTTGGCCAGGAACCTCCTGGAATGGTCTGACCTGGCTGACTGCTCCTCCCAGCAGATGTCCAGGTAATTTAGATCACCCATGACAACTATATCCTTTGCCTTAAGTGCCTCTGCAAGCTGGCCTGAAAATTCCCGGTCCAGCTCCTCTCCTTGGTTGGGGGGTCTGAAGTAAACCCCCACCATTAAATCCGTCTCCCCACGACCCCCTTGTATCTTGACCCAGAGCACTTCAGCTTGCCCCTCCTCCGACCCCATTTTGCTGGCAGAGGATGTGTATTGCTCTTTGACATAGAGTGCCACACCTCCTCCCTTCCTTCTCTACCCTGCCTGTAGAGCCTATAGACCCTAATGCTAACTGCCCAGTCGTGGGATGAATCCCACCACATTTCTGTAAACCCCACTATGTCTGGGTTTGAACTGGCTGTTCTGAGGGTGAGTTCCTCCTGTTTGTTCCCCCTACTCCAAGCATTGGTATACAGGCATTGAGGCCTTGCATAGATGTGCTTGCCACCCCTCGATTAGGAAGACTATTTGGACCCCTGTTTCTTACCTGGGCACTCCTTGCATGTGTCACCTGTCTTGCTCGGGTGGTGTCTCCTTGTCTTCCTGCAGCCCCCTCCCCCCTGTATTTTCCTTCTGAATGGTTTCCAGATATTCCAGCCAATTTAAAGCTTCTGAATGGTTCTGATAATGTACAACCACTTAGATTCCTATTTAGTTCCTATATTAGATTATTACATTTTAAAATGGATTTGTTAATAGAAAAGAACTTGGCTCTTCATTTTGGCTCATTGTTTGGCTTAAGTAGTGAACAATGAGACCACAGAAGATGACTGGTAAGAGAAGAACTATGCATAATCATTACAGAAAAGCCATGCTCAAGGAGATGGACTGGAGATACAAAGGAGAAGATGAGAAAAGCTGGCTTCCACAAAGAATGAAAGTAGGAGGTGCTGGAGAGCAATGGCCCAAATATAAAAAGGGGCAAATAAAGGCTGCAAGTGGTCTTGATCATAAAAGGTGATAGTAGAATAGCTTGTCCTAGCACTGGACAATAGCTAATTTAAGAACAGGTTACCTTCAATAGACTTCCTGCCTAGAAATTGGCAAAACAGCCAAATGTGTTCCAGTTCAAAATTTTTTTAAAAATCCAATACATTTTGGAGAGTAATTGTTAACTTTAGGCCAGTCAGTCTTACCTCTATCCCGAGGAAAATACTGGAAAAATAATCAAAGAGCGCATTTGTGAAGGCCCAGCAGGTAAAATGATGCTGAACGGAAACCAGCACAGGTTCATCACAGGTAAAGCCTGCCTGACAAACCTTACAGCCTTTTATGACCAGGTCACACACTGCCTTGACACAGGAGCTGAGGCTGATATCATCTACACAGTTTCACATCCTATTCTCATAGGGAAGCTAGCAGGCTGTGGAGTGGACAACTACACAGTCAGGTCAGTGGCCAACTGGCTTAGGGACCACACCCAGAGAGTGGTGGTGGATGGGTCGTTCTCGGCCTGGAAGCAGGTGGGCAGTGTGGTCCTGCAGGGTTTGGTCCTTGGACCAGTGTTATTTAATATCTTCATCAGCGATTTGGATGAGGGTGTGGAGCAAACCCTCTCCAAGTTCACAGATGATACAAAGTTATGGGGCAAAGTTAACACACCAGAGGGCAGGGAGCAGATACAGGCTGACCTGGACAGGTTGGATCAATGGGCAGAACGAAATAGGATGCAATTCAACAAAGATAAATGTAAGGTACTCCACCTAGGAAGGAAGAATCCCCAGCATACCTATAGGTTGGGGGATGACCTCCTCAACATCTCAGAGGCTGAGAGAGATCTTGGAGTCATAGTTGGCTCCAAGATGAACATGAGCCAGCAGTGTAACAAGACCATCAACAAAGCCAATCACACCTTGTCATGTATTAGCAGATACATGATTAATAGAGGAAGGGAGGTGATGCTCCCCCTCTATGCAGCATTGGTTAGGCCACAGTTGGAGTACTGTGTCCAGTTTTGGGCACCACACTTCAAGAAGGACACAGAGAATATGGAGAGCGTTCAGAGGAGGGCCACTCACATACTTAGCTGCCTCCTTGAAAGACCATACAAGGGGAGGATGAGAGATCTGGATCTCTTCAGTCTTCATAAGAGACATCTGAGGGGAGACCTTATAACTGACTATAAGTTTATCAAGGGAGAACAACAGGGGATTGGTGATTCGCTATTTACCAGAGCACCCCAGGGAGTAACTAGGAATAATGGGTGCAAAGTAGTGGTAAATAGAGTTAGGTTAGATATTAGGAAGATTTTTTTTTACAGTAAGGGTAGCTAGAATCTGGAATGGGCTTCCAAGAGAGGTAGTACTATCACCTAACTTGGAGGTCTTCAAGAGGAGGCTTGATAGTCACCTGGCTGGGGTTCATAGATTCATAGGTTCATAGAAGCAGGGTAGGAAGGGACCTTGTAGATCATCAAGTCCGACTCCCTGCCCTGGGCAGGAGAGAAAACCGGGCTCAAATGACCCCAGCCAGGTAGACATCAAGCATCCTTTTAAAGACTCCAGGGTAGGAGCCATCACCACTTTCCTTGGAAGTTGGTTCCAGATCCTAGCCGCCCTGACTGTGAAGTAGTGCCTTCTAAACTTACTCTCTAACAATTTGTGGCCGTTATTTCTTG
The DNA here is from genome assembly GCF_000455745.1 of Alligator sinensis. Taxonomy (NCBI): domain Eukaryota; kingdom Metazoa; phylum Chordata; order Crocodylia; family Alligatoridae; genus Alligator; species Alligator sinensis. The sequence continues at coordinate 159,740 of NW_005842310.1, forward strand.
TTACCCCAGGGGGCACTAGGGGGAACAGGGTCTCTCCCAAACCCTGCTGATCCCCCCTGGTGAGTTTATAGATGGCCACCAGGTCCCCCCTCAGCCTTCTCTTGCGAAGGCTGAACAGGTTCAGGTTCTGTGGCCTCCCTTCTTAGAGTCTTCCCTGCTGTCCCTGGATCATGTGAGTGGCCCTCCTTTGGACCCTCTCAATGCTGTCCACATCCCTCCTGAAGTGCGGTGCCCAGAACTGAACACAGTACTCCAGCTGTGGTCTGACCAGTGTCACATAGAGGGGGAGGATCACCTCCTTGGCCCTGCTTGAGATGGATCTGTGGATGCACAACAAGGTATGGTTAGTCCTACTGACCATGACCTCGCATTGTTGGCCCATGTTCATCTTAGAGTCAATAATGACTCCAAGATCTCTTTCTGCCGCCATGCTCTCAAGAAGGGAGTTTCCCAGCTTATAAATGTGCTGCTGGTTCCCACTGCCCAAGTGCAGCACCCTGCACTTGTTAGTATTGAAACCCATCCTATTTTCATTAGCTCACCCCTGTAACCTGTCCAGGTCCTGCTGTAATCTGTCCTTCCCTACTAGCATGCCCACCTTACCCCAAATATTGGTATCATCAGCAAATTTAAGTAGGCTGCTTTTTACCCCATTGTTCAAGTCACTAATAAAGAAATTGAACAGTGTGGGCCCAAGGACTGAGCCCTGGGGGACTCCACTGCCCACTTCCCTCCAGGTCAAAAAAGACCCGTCCACCACTACCCTCTGAATATGACCCTTCAGCCAATTTGCAATCCATCTGACTGTGTAGGCATCAATGCCACAGTCACCTAGTTTTTTGATGAGAATGGAGTGGGAGACAGTGTCAAAGGCCTTCCTGAAGTCCAGAAAGTCATCTGACCTCAGTCCTCTTTCCTGCCAGGTGCAGGGGGTCAGACACAATGATCCATTGTGGTCCCTTCTGACTCCACAATCTATGAATCTATGAATCAATGTTAGTGCCTTTTCCTTTATTTTTGTACAATACATATCAGAAAGCCCCTCCCCCCCCCCCCCCCCCCCCCCTCTCATCTATAAATTGGTGAACTTGTAGAATGTTTATACAGTGCTTTATTAAAACAATTCCTTGCAGCTATGTCTTTCAAACCACATTCTGCTCTACTCCAGTCCTGGTCAGATATCACTCATAAAGGACTTGATCTTACAAAGCTGTGGATAGAACCACAGAGAAAAATTCATGGGTATATCTGGAATAGATAGTCCTGGGTATTGGCTTAGGTGATATAAGCTGGGGAAAAGCAGCTCCTTAAAGTAGGGGGCCAATAAGAGGTTGTGCTCAAGTCTCTTCTTCTATTCTCTCCTTTGATTTAAGGAATTGAGCACTCACCTGTAAGAAACCTACTGCTACACTAGAGGAGTACATCAAGGGCTCAGTGAGCAACTGTTCACCAGGGCACTTGAGGGGAAAACCACGTGTAATAGCCAGAAAGTCCTGGAAGAATGATTCAGGCTCAATGTTAAGAACTTCTTCATGGTCAGGGTGTCCAGACTGTGGAATAAGCTCCCTCCAGAGGTGGTGCATTCACCTACCCTGGAAATCTTCAAGAGGAAACAGGACAGTTACCACCTGAATCTGCATTAGATTTATTGATACTATTGACATGTAAAATAGGCTGTTAGCTTTCCTGCTTGGTGCTGGACCTGATGATCTTCTGAGGTCCCTTCCAGCCTTACAATCTATGAAATCTATGACATTTTGGTTTCTAGGAATCTAAGCTATATTTCCCTGATTAAAGGGGCTGCTCTTAAACATATTTGAGTACCTGCTACCTATGGTTGACTAGCTGAAGAGTACTGCTTTAGTTAGGGTCACCATATTTCCAGTTCCAAAAAAGAGGACACCTGTCAGGGGGGACACCTCATTCCCAACTTACATCCCCCTGTCCTTGCTGCTGCCCCTCATTCCCAACCCACAGGCCCCTGGCCCTGACAGTGCCCCTCCCTCCTGAGCCACAGTTCCTTACACCCCCACCCAATGCTGGTGGTCTTTACTCCTGACCTGCAGCCCCTTGGGGCTGCCAGTGCTCCACACTCCTGAGCCACAAGTCCCCCACTCCTCCTGTTCCCTCACTTCCAAGCCACAACTCCCCCAGCCCTGCAGGTGCCCCTCATTCCTGACCCGCAACCCCCTGATCCTCCAGCCCTGATGAAGGGGGCCCCCTACTACTTCCATCTTGACAGGGATGGAGCACAGTGACTCTGATTCATGTGAGCAGCAGCAGAGAGAGTCCTGCCCCAGTGTGGGTGGGAGGGAAGAGGAGGGGAAGCCTTTGGCACCCCTTTCCCTCAGCTGGGGCTCCAGGAATGTGCTAAGTGGCCTGGCCATGGCCCCCATTTTCCCCCAGGCAATGTCTCCCAGCTGCTCCACCCCTGTGAGCTCAGGCATCAGGCCCTGTGTTGCCAGGCCAGCCATGGAGCTCCCTACCACTCTTAAAGGGCCTTCTGCCCCCTTCTTTTGCTGGAGGGGCAGGCACCTCCCCCACTGCCCGTCCCTGCTGTAGCCCCTTCACTTAGATAGCTTCCCTGAGCACTGGCAGGCATCCCCCCCCACACACACACACCTATCCCCTCCATCAACCCCTGCCACACAGACAGGCCCTAGACAGTTCCCAAACCCTGGCCCTCCAATGTCCACAGACTTACTGCATCCCAGCCACATTTGTGCATGAGAGCAGATGCATGTTATGCCCCCCACCTTGTATTGGCCTCACCACACTACCACCAGCAGAGCAAAGAAAAATCATTTACTTGGTTTTCAAAAGACTGCCTGGATGGAGATCAGAGATCCAAAAAGAAGACACGTCTGGAAAAACCCAGATGTCTGTGGTAACCCTACTTTAGTGCATTATTTCCATTCACTGATTTTTACTAAATACCCATGTCCTGATCATGTTCTATTGCACATTTCTCTCCAGACTCACTAGGACTCAGTTTGTCACTGGGAGTTGCATCTTGTTCGTGTTGCTAAGTATGGAACATTTTTCTATGTTTTATGGAAGTCCAAAGAGTAGGTTATTCAGAATTTGCCAAGCAGTGGAGATGTCCTCTTTTGTGTTTCTTTCTATAACAGGGAACCCTGGCCCTGTTACTGAAGAGCAGTGCAGTCCCTTTAACGACAGTCTTTATAGCACAATCAGCCAGCAGAGCAGGGGTTAAGGAACAGCCCAATAATCAGGTCAGATGACTGGGGCAACATGACCAGAAGAGGACTCAAGCCAGAGCTATATAAATTAAGTCCTGGACTTGAGCCAGTTGAGGAGGCTAGCCCTGAGAGTCGTGGAGTGGGGAACTCTATTGTGTTCACTTAAACAGCAGTTTTCTAGCTATCTAACTGGTATTTTAGAATCTGCTTTTGCCCTTTGGACATGAGGACATGCACAGGTTGACTAAGCAGGTACAATAACCTAAACATGATCTGGGCATATATATACACATACTTTAGCAGAAGTCCAGGGTTAAGTGTGGGCCCTCTCACATTTTACCTGCAATAACAGAGTTTTAGAGCCCTAGTCAAGGAAACAGGAAACTTGGTCCTAGGTCCTTCTCACTTGGGGTGTAAACCTGTACCTTTCTTCCCAGCAGAGTGCTCTAACAATCACAACAGCACAGGCATTAAACTGTCTCTCCTATAGACATCCTTGGAATCTGAGCCTGGAATTTAATATGCATTGGATAAAATAAATACAGAATAGTGCAGTAGGGAAGGATCAAAGAACATAGAATCCTACCCTAAATGTCTTGCTATGACCCAGGTGTGTTTACCTTCACATTGTTACTTAAAATTGCCAATTGCTCAAATTAAGAGTGAGACCTTAAAAAGGAGATAAAGCAAAAAGATGTGTTTATTGATTACATGAAGCAGATACATAAGCTTGGATACACCAGTCATACAAACAAACATACACAAACACACATACAAACAGACATAGACAGAAATACAGACAAAACCACTCCAGTAAGATGTTATAGTTACCAGCAGAAGTCACTCTATGTCAGCACTTGATGGCCAGTTCCAGGCTCAGTGAGGATGGTGGGAGCAGGGAAAGAACAGATGTGCCTGTGCTCCACAGTGTTGCAGAGAGTGGATTTCCCCATCTTGACTTGTCTGCATCTCACTTTTGTAGGGATTTCAAGTCTTTGTTCAGCATTGGGGTTTTTCCATGCTCAGTCTTTAATTAGAGGTTGTTTCTTATCATCTTCTGGGTTTCTCAACTTGAGGTCATTTCAGTAAAGTTGGTATCTCAGAGTTGGTATTTCATTCTTGATCTCTGCCTTGAAGCACTGTGTAATCAGGATCTCTGTTGAAGCATTGTGTCCTTGAACCATTGTAGTTGGTATCTCTGCCTTGAAGTATTGTGTAGTTCAAATGGCATGATATGCAAAATTCCTTCTTCTTTGCACCTGATCACAGATGAGTTCCTCAGCCATCCATTAATTAGCTTATTTAGTTTACTGTCTGGTAACTTATACATTGGCACCTTGTTGCTTACACAATCAGTTAAATCTTCTTCTGTTTTCATGCAAATAGTTACCATTCTTTCACCATTCACCCTCTCACACAGATACTCACATACACAGGGCACACAAAGTCCATCTACTTATGTCAAGCAGGGAACAAGCACAAAATGGAGTTTTATTTGTTCATAAAAATGTTCATAAAAGACAAAGAAAAATAAAGCTAATACAATTATAGAGGTTGATCAATTCAGTACTATTGTCATTTAAGCATGATAACTAATATGCAAAAATTCATACTGCAACATATCATTGACTCCTGTCATTCTTGTCACAGGGATCTCATGTACACATTGTGTCTAGCCACCTGTGTAGGATCATGGGGGTGAGACTTTTACTTCCTTACCCCAGACTCAGGTTGGGATGTGGGTGGAGGCAGTTATTTTTTTCCTCCTCTTAGCAGCAGCTGCAGGTGCTATCTAGTCTCATTCTCCCATTTTGGCTGCTTGGCTCCTCTTTCATAGGGCACTCAAATGCTGGGGCACGTGTGCCATGTCCAAAACCATTTTGTTTATATGCCCCCAGTGTGAGCTTTATGATGGCTTCTCTGAAACAAGTACCCTGCATACAAACATTTTAGCATGTAAGGCCTCCTTTCCCCATCCTTCTGCACCTTGCACTGTTATACTCTCATATAGTATGATTAAAAAAAAAATGATGGAGTAGAGATATGTTATAGTTCCAACAGAAATACCAAGAATTGTAAGAGAAGTGGTTCTGTATTTAAGTCCCATCCCAACTACAAGGGTACTTATCGGCTTGCAAAAATCTTAAGCCAATTTCTCCTTTGTGTGTAGTTTTGTTGCTAAATCCTGTCACAAGTGTTCTTTAGTATATAGAAAACCTTCACTGTGGAAAAGGAAGGCAATAAAGCATGTCCTCAAAACACACAGTCACTAGAGCATCAAAAGACAAATCTACTGTAGGGTATCTCATTGTTTAAATTACAACTTCTCTGAAGAGCAGAAATAATCTTAAATGCATTGAGAAATATAGAAGTAAGTTCATTCAGTTTTGATTGATGGTTTTAGGGATTTATAGACTTAGTTTCCCCACTCACACGAAAACTACTATCGGGGTGTTAAATAACACATTTGCTTTCATGGCCATTTATTTTGCACTACATTCAAAGGTGGGAAATTGGTAAGATTTTATTTTGGTTTACTCCCTAGATCACTGCCTTAACTCAGATATTTGGTAGGTCCCTCTATGCTTTGTAGGCAATTCTAATCTAAAACTAAATGCCCTCATGTGATCTAACTTTTGGCCCTTCCCCATATCCTGTTAATGGCAGAGCACTTGGATTATTTCTATTAGGATAAATAAAAGGTACATTTGTGAATTCCACTGTGGAACAGTTACTTACCCAGACCACTTAAGTACTGCTTACTAGAGGATGAGGTTCACAATCTGACTCAGTAGGCGCATCTCCATGAGACACTTTACTGCACAATAGACTAATCTACTGTACAGTAAAATTATGCCATCTACATGTGTATGGCATTTACTGCACAGTAAATTAATCTATTGCTCAGTTGGATAGTACCTGTAGGTAAAACTGATAGATTAACCACTCAGTAGCTACTACACAGTAATGCATGTGTAGACAACTGACCAGGAGCAAATTGCTCCGTGGAAGCCCAGGCAGCAGGGGGGAGTAGAACCATTCCCTGCCCTGGGCAGCTGCCTCCCAGCCCTATATCCTGATCTGCTGATTGACGTGTGGGGCTGCGAGGCAGCTGCCCCAAAGGCAGGACAGTTGTCCCCACTCCCCAGAGCACAGGTCTGACCCTGGTACCCCATGCCAGCCTGGGACTGGCACCTGGGGGAGCCTGGAGCTCCTGCTGGCTGCTGTAGTGGGGCAGAGCAGGGCAGGAATAGCCCTGAACTGATCCCATCAGAAGCAAATTGCTCCTGATGTACACATCTGTAGCTGCATTCTCAGGGAAAGATGTACCCAGTGTGAATTAACTATAATGAAGACACTTGTTCATGACAGAATACTGTATGGGGTTGTGGAGTCATATTATGTTGCTTAGAAACTATTAGGTCAAGAGGCAAAAATATCACAAGATAATGGGTTAATTGTTATTTTATTGACTCAGAATGAAATATATTGACTTACTTGCTATGATTATAAAAACAGAAGCTCATAAGTTGCAGTCTGATATGCAGATAATTAGAATCAGTGCGAACAGCGTTGAAGTGAACAGACTTTTTTCAGCCTCTCTAGGATGTCTAGTATTATGATGTTTTTCTTTTTTCAGCTGTTTCCTCTTTGCCTTCTCTTCCCTTTCTTCTGTCTCCCCTGCCAACTGCCAAACTCTTAACATATGCTTCTTACACTCTTATTTGCATGCTTTAGGGCATCTGTGGGGGAAATACCATGCCTATACTGCCTTCTTTCAGTAAAAATCGATTCTGTATTAATTACAGAATTTATAGGCCCAATTAATTTTAATATAATTAATTGGAAAGTAGTAAAAATACAAAATAATAAAGAAAAGCAATGATAAAGAACCTCAGGATGTTAAAAGTAGTTGTGGCATCTATACCCCAAGCCTGGTAAGATGTTACTCATGAAGGACTTGATCTTGCAAGGCTGTGCATAAAAGCTAATAGAAAAAGTCAGGAGGTGTTAATCATACATTGATTAATGTGCTGTAGTTACTGTTCATTAAGTTTAGTACTTGGATAACCAAGTACAAAATCAATATGCAGTAGTATGTGCTACTGCTCAGTAGCACTGGTGCATGTTTTTTTTTCAGATGGTAACTGCTCAGTAGCCTAATACTACTGCGCAGTAGAGTATTAGCCTGGGTTTTGCCCAGCACACTACTGTGTGGTGTTATTAGGCTACTGCACACTTAACGTCTCACGTAGACTCACCCAAGTTACTATACATGTATCACAAATCCTTAAAATTCGGGAACTGAAATTAAGGTAGAAATAAAAGTGCATAGGAAATTAGTTATGCATTTGGTCTCTTTACAAGCACATGAGGTTCAATGTAGTTTTACAATGCTTTGGCCACTGAGCAGCTTTGTCTATTGACCCTTGGCAATGCACACACTTTCATCTGGGGCCTAATTTCTAAGTGGGACTGACATTTCATCTAAGGACTTTACCCTTTCCATACTGGATGAGTATCACATCCTGACACTCAAATACAGTCAAGTAAAACATGGTCTGTCCATATTTACCAGAGGAGGCCCCACAGGTAAAATAAGCCAGGGACAACCTAGTAGGGTCAATTTGATGGGTCTTAGGAATGAGATGGGTCCAGGGCAACTCTGTTACCTAGGTAATTAGGAGCATGCTCAGCACTGGAAACTTACATGCTTAGGAAATTTTACCATTACTCTTTAGATATGCAGAGAGTTTAAGCATCTACTGGATTATGTGGGTATGTATAAGGACGAACTTGTGAATGCCGATGATACCTAAATGCTGAACACAGGAACCTAAGGATCTAACTCCAGTTTGTTTTTCAATAAAAGTTTAGATTCTTATATAATCACAAGACTGTAACAACTAGGCCTTTAAGGACAACGTCAAACATAATGAAAACTGGCACCACAGCCAATATGTGATCCCCCTGAAACTGGGTTCTCTATCTCTTCATTCTGTGCTTCATTTTACACTCAGTTCTCCTCTTCATTTTACACTCATTTTAGAGGCCATTATTCTGATTAAGGAAAAAACAATGCTTAAAAAAAAAAAAAAGAATATGAAAAAACAAGAGAAACTGTATCTAGTTTATATATAGCAACACCAGCATGTTTTTCTTCTGTAGGATCCATCATTATCTAAAACATACTCTGCTTTAAACTTGTCAAACAGTACAGTATTCCAGAAGATGTCAGCAGAGTATTAGAAAATCAAAACTGCAAAAGTCATCTCAGGCTGAAAAATCTAAATATTGCAGTGCTGGAAATGTCTATATTACATAGTGATGCTTAAGAAGATGGTGTCTAAAACTATTACTTGCCACTCTGATCTCATCATTGGCAGCAATGAGGGAGGATTGGAGCTCTGTGATTGCACTTTTGATCTAATGAATTGGATAGAAGGATAATGAAATATAATTTGCTGAAAAAGGCTTCAGATCTTAGTGCTGGCATGATAAAAATAAGCTAAATAAGTCCATAGTGAAGACTACAGCAACACTTCCACTGAGGGGGATAATCCTGTCAAATGCAAGGGATAATCCTCTAAAATGTGATACTTACTCACATTGAGTTATAACTTACTCTATGATTAATGTTATTGATTCTGTAGCTCTGGAATAACAAGAATCCGGAATGCCTGAGAATGTATAATAAATGTATTTAAATTCTTCTGCCTCCTCCTCCTTAGTGACCTGATTCTGTTTCTGCTGAAGTCAATAACAAAATTCACATTGATTTTAATTGAGCTTCTCACATAATAAAATACTACTGTGATACATATATATTAACAAAGTAAATGAAAGTGCAGGTATGGTGGTGTAACCCGGATGGTATGTGGAGGGTACCCCCTCTCCAATTAAAGGGATGTCAGTGGGTATGGGAATGCTGCAGGGATGTGGTGGTTTATCTGCAGGCCAGCTCACCTCCTTATCCCCCAGAACAAAGCCAAGACCAGAATGCCCAGTAATACTTAACTATTTAAAGGTTTAAAGATACAACATAACATAAAACTTATAACCATAAACTTAGATTCAAATATTTCTCTCTCTATATATATTTACACATATATAAAATATTAAATAGATATATTTACGCATATATTATTTACAGATATAGATTTACCCCAGTAATAACTCTTATTCACTCTTTCAGTCTTGTCTTAGGCACAGGCTCAGTCCTCTTTGGCTTCCTGTTCAGTGTCCAGTCCCTGCCCCCCAACAGGCAAAGAATCTCTCAACAACAAAACTCAGGTTAATCACAATTCAGCGACAGGAATACCTGGCAGTGACAGGGCAATAATTGAACAGAACACAATAAAGTTACATCACATATATAGAAATAACCAATACAATAGATTCAAACATAAGCAGCTTAAAATCCTCTCATATAACAACAATAGAGACACAATATTATAAACAGAATCTCAATGGCATAAATAACCAGACTGCAACTATTGGCGCAGCAGCAGTGTCCAAAGAAGAAATGGCAAACCCAAGAAAGATCCCATTACCTAATTAAATATCATTACCCTCTCCCAGGTTGCTCAACTAAGAGAGGGACCTATAAATATGACACCACCCTTAACAAACATGAACCCTAAAGTCCCTTCTTTGCCCAGGCATGAATCATCCCCACTCCTTAGGGGATTCCCCTTGATCCCTCACAGTGAAGAAGGTCCCTCCTCTCTTGTGGGAATCCCCCTTCCAGGTAACTCACATCTCCCAGCAACCTCCCTTGCAGGGGTGGTTGACCTGTCCAGTCACTGCTCATGGCAGGAAGACCCAAGATGCCTGGTGCAGCCTCCAGGGCCTATCAGCCCTCTCTCAACCCACCATGCACCACCCTGTGCACTGGGACCCATGGTGCAGCTGCAGTGACCTATCAGCTTTAAGGCCTGGTGCAAAAATCTTTGCACTGATGGCCCAGCTCCTGCCTCTTGCAGGATTGGGGACTTGTGCTGCGTCATGCAGCCGCTGGGGTCCAATCCACTCCCAGACCCTCTGTGCACCAACCTGTGCATTGCTGTGGTTCCCTCCAGAATTGGGCAGGGACACCACCCCTTGCTGCTCCCCACTCAGTGAAGGCATCTTCAGGGCTCTTCTGGCACAACTGCTCTGCCCCACTGGTCAGCTCTACCAGCTCTTCTCCGCCCTTCTTCATCATCCCTCAACAAAAGCTTCCCATGTACTGGGAATGCTGGCTTTTTAAGGCTCCACCCCTGGATTGGGAGCAGACCAATAGAAAAGCCTGAGGGGTTAGTTCCTTTTCAGGTCCTCTCTTTCACCTCACCCCAGGGTCAGGTCAGGGCTGCCTTCTTTCTGCTTTACCCTGATTGGTGCGGAAGGAAAACTGTCTCCACCAATGACATCTGAGCCCTTCAGGCTCAAGCTAACAGTTCAGGGCTGTCGGTGAGCCCACTGGCCAGCTTGTGACAGTTGGAAAGGTTTTCAATAAATCTGTTGACAAAGAAAGATACTGTGTAACTGACTGATAGCCATCATAACATCTATATTTCCTTTTTGAGAAAAGAGAAAATCTTTGATCTAGGCAATAGTAGGCCAGATTATGAGATCTCAACACTGTTTTTTTAAAAACAAGGAAAGAATAAAGAAAAGCATAGAAGTAAACAGAATAAGACTACAATTTAGCATGGGTTTTCTAAAGGTAGTTCTGTACTAAACCAGTCTCTTTTCTGGTGAAAATGATTTTCTTGCAGACATAGATCTATACTACAATAAAACATTTGATATAGTGCCCTATGGGAAATTACTAGGCAAGTTAGAGAAGATGGGAATTAGTACAAGAAAGGTAAGTTTTTTAAATTGTTGTCCTAATACTGGTGAGTAAGGAAGTGGTTTAACAGCAAATAATAATGGGTTGTTCTAAAAAGAAAACTATCAGACTGGAACAAAGTTTTAGTCTTCCCAAGGATTGTACTTTGAACCAATGTTATTTCATTATTTTTCATAAATGACATTAGCACAAAATAGAGAAGTGGTTGAATTTTACTTTGGATACAAGTACAAATCTAAATTATGCTGCTTACAGAAAATCATGTAACTTGGATTGATTCTGCCTTGGGCTTTTTGAATGTCTGTACCTAGCCAAAATTAGCAGGCATTATCCATACAGACGGGAATCTCAGTATCTTATAGGAAAAACTGGATGACCATGAGGTCTAGAGCAATAGAAAAGAGAGAAAATTTAATCCTAGAAAATTTATGATCATATATTTAGAGTATAATATAAGGAATTTATGTTATACAGTGGAGTTATCAGCTGGAAGGGACAGAAGAACCACATAAAAGTACTTGATCATATGTTGACAGTGGGGAATATGTGAAAGGCAAATGCGATCCAAGAATATATTTATCTAGGTGTTTCCAATAGTGAAAGGGAATAATTCCACGCTATTGTACAAGGTATTCATAAGACCTCGACTGGAATGCTAAGTCAACAAGTTTAATAAAGTTGAACCCAAACTGGAAAGAAGAGCTTCCAGGTTGAAATGAAGATCCTGTCTTATGAGAAAACTAAATGAACATGGCTCATTTCACCTAGCAAAATTAAGGCTGGGAGCAGATACAGTTGTTCTTTATAAATGAATCAGGGGTAAATTCCAGAAGCAGAAACAAAAAACAGGCATGTCAACACCTATTTAAGTTAAAAAAGAAAGCTGTCATAAATACAGAAGGCTAAGAGGTGGCTAGCAATATGTGCACTTTGGAAATTAGAACAAGTTCTTGAATAGTCTTCCAGTTGGACTAATGAAATACAATTTTTAAAAAACTGTTTTTTTCTTAGAGATGGAATTTGATCTCTTTATGAAAGGGATTAAATGATGAGTTAAACATAGCACAGAACTGGATTTGATAAACTAGGAAATCCTTTTCTCAGTACTATTTCTCTTTTTTCTATACACCTATTCAATAGAAGTAAGAACATTAGAATCAGGCCTAGAGTGATTAACAGAAATGATAATATTGCTCCAAAAGGAAACCAGAGCAGGCCATTAAGGAGGAAGTGAACTTTAAACAAAAGTCTAAGTATTCCACATTTTGATACACATTTTTTTTTTGCAAACCAGACATAACTTTTCCGTTTTACCTTCCAGAGAAAATTGTGCAATTCAACCTCATGAATTTTTATCAGTTTTGTAAGGAAGTTTTGTAAGTACTTTAAAAAGTTTGAAAATTATTTTGCTTTTGGAAATTAAAGGTTCAGCTTATACTGCAATTGAAATTGTATCTTTTTTTGGACTCTTTTAAAGATTTGAAACTACTCTACACTCCTGATATACTGTGTGGAGATACACAATAATTTTAATTTCTTATGACATATCCCACAGCTTCCTTGCTACCTTTGGGACAGAGTAGTTTACAACAATATAGGGTTTGCCATGGATTTGCCTGGGCTGTGGTTAGGTGGCAGCAGTAACTGGGTTCTTAGACCTTAGACCCAAGCTGGATTATTTTGGTTTACCTCCATAAAACATAGCCAACTGTTACTTTAGAGGACATAGTATATACTCCCTTGCATGACTGGTTAGTTCTTTTAGCCAGTGTATACAGTAGGACTGCCTATTTTGTACCCCTCCCCACACTTTTTTAAGTGAGTTGTTCCAGGGAGAGAGAAATTTCACTATATGTGTGCCTTCTACAGTCAATTCTATTCTGAATAACCTTATGCAGGCCATGTGAAAGCGCTTACTACTTGACACCATCACAACCAGACCAAATAATGGTGCTAGGGCTCACCATCTAACTATACACTGTAACAGAAGTGTCAAACTCACCACAGACCCAGGGCCTGATCTGCACTGGACTTCTCTGAGCCATATCCAAATTGCTAGGCTTCTTCAAGGGCTGGATCCATGGGGCCAGAAGCTGCAATGCTAGAGGGTCCAGCAGTGATTGTGTCATAGGTCCAGGGATGACAGAGGCAGTTTGGCAGTGGCAGGGCCAACTGGTGCTCCTGGTGGGGTCTAGCAGGGGCACAGCAAAGTGGTGGATGTGTGTGTTTAGCAGCAGAGTCCAGCAGTGGTGGGAAGAGCCAGGCTGTATCAGCACAACCCTTTTTCACCTCCCTGCTGCCAACAGTCATGTCCAGCAGGGCCCAGAGCTCTGCATTCTGTGGAAGGTCAATCTCCCCCAGCCACAGGCCCAAGTTCTGGTAGCTAACCACTATCCTGGTGGGCCAAGTAAAAACTCCATGGGCTAAATATTTAACACCCCTGCATTACACCATTGCTAGTCTGAGGTTTTTGAAAATCGTGGGCTAGGACTCCTAAAAATGCCAAATTGTCTTTTAATAATATTAATTTACTATCTGCATATATTCATCTGCATTGATTCACATTACTATAAGGCCTAGATGATGATAATGATGATGGTTATTAGCATGGATAAATGTGATTCTCCTGCATTCATATGACTGGAGGAACTCAAACTTAAAAAACAAACAAACCAGCATTACAAGATTAATAATAATTTTGCAAGGAGTAGCAACACTGGTATTAGCACAGTTTCTTAAAGTAACATTTTTTCTTGCATGGCAGGGTATCTGGAAGTGATCAGGAGAATAATAAAATGGAAAAGAAAAGAAAAGAAAAGAAAAGAAAAGAAAAAGATGCAAGACAGTTGGAGTATGAATTCCCATCCTCAAAATGAAAGGTCTCTGGGTCTGATTAAAAAAAAATAGTGTGTTCCTGTCTCCTTAGGTGAGTGGATACACTCTGGTCCATCTTTCCATCTTCAGTCTAAATAAGTGGATACAACAGAACCATATCACCATTTTCCTCTTCAGTGGTTTTGTGTGGTTTTGGCCACTGGGGAGACTATCATTATAGTGTAGGACTCTATGGAAAAATTCTAGTGTATGAACAAATGCTGAACACGTAAAGTGACTACTTATATGGCTGGAATGAAAATGTCCTCAGGTTTAAAGTCCACTGCACTGTTTCGTGCAATTAATTCTCCTATCTCTTCTTTCTTCCAGATATTTTAAGCATTTTTTCTGTTGCTTCCATCTAGAAGACATCACAGGAAAGAAAGCACATTATGAGTAATTTTATTGGTTGTCATGTATCTTGTTCAAGTTCAGAGCACCCGTTTAAATCATTTGAATGGGTCAAGGCTTTGAAGTTTAAATAAGCTCTGAAGAGATGAAAGTATCAAGGATGAATTGTAGTTAATGATGTTCTCAAGTTCTCTCTTCAAGTGTCTTTCATGAACCAAGGGAACTACAGTATAAGGATCTGGTTTTCAAATGAGTAATTTTAGACTCTGCAATTGAAAACAAATGTGCAAACTCTCTAGCGCTAAACTAAACTCAGTATGCATATGAATATATTCAATTTCAAACCTTTGGGGTTTGACTATCTGTAACCCTAGGCACTATAATAAAACAAACATATAGGGATGATCCTGCTTTAAGCAGGGGGTTGGATTAGATGACCTCCTAAAGTCCATTCCAAATCTGTTTTCTATGATTCTATGAAACACAAACACTTCTTATCACAGCTAAATCATTTGGGATTTTGCTCAAGTATGGGCTCCAGAAATTATTCCTCTTTGAAGCTCAAAATAAATTTCCCACTAAACAATTTTAACATCACACACACACGTAAAATAAGTAATATCTTTCTACCAAGTGAATATTCTAATACGTTCATGCAAAGAGAACCAGGTGATATTGCAGGATGTACCATATTAAATGAAAGTCTGAAATAAGAGCAAGATTATTTGAGATCCTTTTTGAGAAGTTGCAGCTGTATGGGTGACATTCTCAGTTTTGCTATTTTAGTAACTGATCATTAAGTAGTTTCAGAAAGAATATTGCTGCTCTGTGATTTATGTTTTTGAATGATGAAATTGAGTTATTTTTTTCTATATTCTGTTCATTCTGCCCCCCTTATCTTGCACCAGATTACATCTTGCTAGCAGGGTGTGCAATTTTGCCATCTGTGCTGAGTGCTCCAGATATACTTAAGACAAGCAGTTATTTTAACATTATAGTCAGATGAAGCATATGAAGCTCAGCACAAGGTGGGGTGTTTTCA
>NW_005842310.1:175138-219986 GCF_000455745.1 Alligator sinensis
GCATTCCTGTATGGAGTGGATTTCTTTAAAGCTGTATGTGAAATACCAAAAAGAAATTAAAGAATATTTAATTTTCAAGAACAGTATTATAATGCATGCATTCCATCTTATGATATATTGTTTATTAAGTCAGGATAGGGAGACTAGATATGTCTATGAAGAGTCTGGCCCTGACCTAGGTGGCCTGTAGATAGTACTGGTATATCATTGTTAAATAATAGTTTTAACAGGAAAATGTAAACTGTTAAAAATATAAAACATAGCACAAAAATCCCAGTTAGAAGCTGCCCCCTCTCTCAAATGATGACTGACAACTACTGTACTTCCTGTACTTTAAAAAAAAAATCAGTAATCAACTACTCTTCAGTGTTATTCTTCTTTTTCTGATGGTTTGTTGCTCCTGTCTTTGGGAAACCATATTACACAAATCCTCCCTGTGTGGATGTGCTGAAGGGGCCTTGCCCAAGTTAAAGTTGTTTTCAGTGTTACCTTCAACACAGCTAATAATGATGTGACTGAATCACATTGCTTACAGGGCCTCAGTACAATGATTAAGCATTTGGTGAACCAGAAGTGTGAGACGCAATTTACATGGAGAAAAAGACTCAGGTATTATGTTCCCGATAGTCTTGCAAGGTAGCTTAATTTCATTTTCATTTTTGCACCTTCACATTTGTATCTACAAATTATTTCCAGGCACCAGAAATTGCATATGGAGGCTCAGCTATCTTATTTTTAGATGCAAATTGTGGGTTTGCAAAATAGTATTAGAGCTAGATGAATATACTACATTTAAAAAATGTAAGTTCCAACCCAGCAGAGGATGTAAGAATGAGCAAAACTTTTAGCATTTGAGTAATGTTTTTGATTTTTGTGGGGCAGCTCATAGACTTAAAGATATTTGTTGCAATTGTGGGTGCAGATGAGGTAATGCGGTTGTTCAGGAGTGAAAAAAATCTATGCTATGATGACAGATTTCTATAAATAATATTGGAGTGTTTTTTTCCTTTTTTTTTTTAAGTATGTGATTTTTCTCTAATGCAACGTTGCCTTCAGAAAATCATTTAACTATTCAATTAATAATTACTAAAATGAGGTGAAAAAAGAAGTATTAATGAATTGTGGGGCTATACGCCACCGGTTTAAGTTTGTGAGTATATCGTCCTTTAGTAGCTGGTCCTAGTAAGTCTTATTTATTCCAGAAGATAGGGGGTGACTTGTTGTAGTAAGGCTCCTGGTTTCAGCCTTCACTTACAAGAGCTGTATCTGTATGTATTTGACCACAACATGGCCATTAGAGAGGCTTAACATATTTTAATAAGATAAAATTGATATTAAAATAATTTATGTTATTTAATAAACAAAAAATCCCAGGTCACAACTTTCCCATGGCAATTTCTATTATCTCCTATTTATATTATCCCTGACAGTAATCTACAGTAATCTCTTGAAAAATTTAAGCTTCTTTTCTAAGGACCAAATCTAATTTGGTTATGTGGGTGTCTATACTTAGGTGCCTTAGTTCAAATGCTAATCTCATATAATATTACTGGGTTTAGGCATTTAAGACTCCAATACAGTTAGTGAGGAAAGTCAGGAAACTCTGAAAAATAGTCTAGAAAGCCTGGAGACACCTAGGGCATCTGTATATGTGCTCCAGGCTGTGGGGAGGCTCTCAGAGCCACTTTAATTAAAGAACCCACAGTGTCACATGTATTCAGCATCCTGTGCTTCTGAATGGCAGTGGGGGTGCTTGAAGTAAAGCTCATTTTGAAGTGTGGGAGCACTGAATAGTCATGACATGAAGGCTGCTGGAGCACATTAATTAACACAATCCAGCAGATTTGATTATTTGAGTCTGCTCTGATGTGTGCTAATTAGCATGCATCGGAGCAGATTTCCATCATGAGTATAGGTGCCCCTAGAGACAGCCAAAAAAATGCTAAATATAGGGACTTTTCTGACCAGTCTCAGTGGAGCGTGTTCATCTCACTCTGGGATATACATTAGACTTATCAATTTACTTGCAATCCAAATGGCTTTGATGTGTTTCTGAGAGTAGGTGCCTAACTGCTGAATGGTAATAGTGCTGACTTTCACATGACACCCAGGAGGAGAGATCCAGAGATTTGGAGATCTAAGTGATAGCCCCACAGCCAAAAGGCATCTAAATCCTGATCTTTCATTTCTCAAGGATGTCCCATTGCCAGTTGGCTATAGCTCTGGTTGAACATATATACTTTTTTAGCATGAGGAGGAGATTCCAATGCCTGACACCAGAAGGTAACACCTCCCATATTTCACCAACAAATAAAGTAAAAGTTTACAAAGTGAAGTCATTGCATAATGCACCTAGCTATCCTATACAGCACATCTTTTTACTGCTGAATATTTAATTCTTTCCCTTCTAGTGTTTGGGTGCATCTACACGTGCCTATTAATGCACAGTAATAAGTTCTGAGTGTATTGCCGCCAGGTATGTGTCTGCATGTGTGCTGGGACTGCAGCATATTGAGCCAGGTCACAGCAGCCCTAGCTGGCAGGAGGCCTGTGGGGACAGCTTGCCAGCCTGGGGCTGCTCTGACCAAGCTCAATATGTTGTGGAGGGGTTGACTGAGGCACGAGGGTGCTTCAGTGTGGGACTAGCCAGCAGGCAGCACCTGCACTGAAGCACCTTTGTCCCCCAGCCAGCCAGGTCAGCATCTACACATCCGCTGCTGCACATGAAAAAAAAACAACTCTGGAACTCTGGACTTGTATTTACAAGTACTTCCGTGTTGCAGAGTTTATTAGTTTCATATGCCCTAATAGGGGCAAATGTGTGGAAACAGAGGCATTTACTACACTGTTAATTAAGCAACGGTGCAGTAAATGTCTCATGTAGATGCACCCTTTGTTATTTACATTTGCTCTAATTTATATTAAATTGGACCTTGAAATTGTAGTCCTCCCCCTCCTGCTCCTGTCACCTTAAGGGTGACAGAATTACTGCAACAGGCTTTGAATAAGGTCTCTGTCTATGGTTAAGAACTTTTTTGTCACAATATGATCACTATCCTGGTAGAGGCTTTTAGACACTTTTTCAATACAAATATTAAATAATAGCAATAATAATAGTATTTGCTATGCATTATCATTCACTTCAGTTCTTCCTATTATGCTTACTGCAGCAACTGACACTCACTTATTTTGAAGCTGTATTAGATGTATCTACTTAACTACTCTTTAATTATTTTTTCTATAAAGAAATCTGTACTTTTTTTGAATAGTCATATATTTTGCCTTCACAAGAATACACATTTTTTCATTATGATATAATTCCACATCTGAGGTCTGTAACTGATACTAAACAAAACAAAGTCATCACAGCCAGATATGGTTTCTTTCTGCAGCCCACCCAGATTGTAAACCCTCTTATAGCTGCAAAAGATTGTGAAATTGAAATAATAGCAGGAATTCATGTCTTTCTTTAAATACTAGTGACAGAAGTTGTTGCTGGGCAATGGAAGTGGCAACAAGAGCATTTTAGGTAGTGCTGGGTCTGTGTTCAAAGAAAGATTGAACTGGAGGTAAAAACAGCAGGGGGGGATGGAAAAAAATGAATTTCTTCTCTCTCCATCACTCACTCCCCTTGAGTCCTGAATTTGTCTGCTTTTTCTTCTCTTAGCTTCTGAGTTGAGACCCATAGGTAGTTCCATTTGTGTTGTTTCTCAAAGGTGAAAAGTCCAGCTTTACAGCAGTAAATATAAGTCCTGCTGCTGATTTTCAGGACACATCCACTTTTTTTTTTCACCTAAAATGATGTATTGTGAAGCTGGTATCATTTAAAACTCACCCATTTAAATGAGTGATTTCACTATGATGAAAACTATCAGAGTACATTTGGTGACAGGTTTGTTTGCATTACGGAGGAATTCCTTTGTAACATCAGATTTCAGAACTTCAAAATATAGGTCATTCTAAACAATATGGTACAAGGGAGAGCTGTTTTGCTAGTCTGTAATACAATTCACTGAGGCATTTATTTTGATGGTTAGCATAAAATGGAAAAACAGAAGATGATCTTAGTTACGATCAGGTATTGAAACATTCCAAAACTTCTTGTTATGGGATAAGGAAAGGGAGCAGGGTGCAGAAGCATTTTAAGTAAAATAATATATTTTGAATGTGCATAAGGGTATACACATTTCAAAAAGTGTACCAAAGACTACAACTAAATTCTATTTCATGGACTAGATATTTAGGGGTTAATTCTATTTCACTCAGTGGATGACCAAAGTAAAACTTGCAACCAGCATTGATTCATCCAACAGTGTGAGATCTATTCTATTATCCACTTCTTTTATTGTAATAGGATTGCCCTCCAAAAAGAAACATGCAGATGTCTCCCTTTTCCTAGACTGGGAACACTTGTGTCAGGTAACTCAAAGTTAGCTGCAAAATGAACTTTCTACAATTGTATATTGGGTGAAATAGAATTCTTCCCCATGGGAGCCCCTAGAAGTGAATTCTACTTCCCCCTAAAGAAGATAGGGATCTGACAGTTAAAGAAATCTACTGTAAGCCCTCTGTTTTTAGAATTTATGTCAAATATAATGAGTTTTCTGTGCACCAAGGTTTTCAGGATTAAATATGTTATAGATGATGTTACTTATGCATTTTTTCTGAGTTAAATGTATTTATGTTGCATGTCTCAGTTTTTCTCATTAGTTTGTACCTGGGGAAAGAAAGGGATAATGGTGTTGGAAGCAGACCTGTGAGGATCTACCTAAGTACTCTGCTCTGGAGGAACATATCATCAAGCAACAATGAACTAATTTGCATATGTTGACACACCAAGCCTGGTACCTAGAGAGACTGTTGGCTTTTTTTGGTGTCAGGGAGGGACTTCAAAGCCTCATTCTTGACAACAAGATGCCCAGAGACAAGGGGTAGAGGGAAGAGAGATAAAGGCAAGAGGACTGGGACCTGCAAGCCTTGAGATGGAACAGTCTGTGAAATGGAGGCATCTCTGAGTTAACCGGGGCTTTGCGGCCCAAGACCTCTGCCTGATGCATTGCTGTTGACTAATAAATGTTGTTTGTGTTTAAGAAGAGCTGTCAGCTTCATTTCATGTGTCTTTGGGTACACTCCCTTTGAGGGGATAAAGTCCCTATCCAGACGCTAAATCAGCAGGTTCTCTGAGGAAGCCACAGATAACCCATGTGATCAGGAACCAAAAGGCTGGGCCTTTTGGAGTCCAAGGAACTAGTGTCTCCAGGGTTGTCTAGGGCTAGGGATAGACATTACACATAAACCATTTTAAGTGATCAGAAACTACTTTAAACCTGTAAGAGAACAGATGTTCAGTGCACATAAACCAGTGTAAAAATGGTTAAAGCCAGTTTAAGATAAACCTGGTTGAATGTAGTATCAAACTTAACTGATTTGAGTCAAAAAAAAATTATGCAATGTCTGTCCCAGACCCCTTGATGGTTTAAGGTAAACCAGACTCCTCCAGTATGCTGGCATGCTCTCTGGGCTGGGTGGAGCTCTCTGCTCCACAGCAGGACTGACTTCTCCCCTCTGCTCCCTGGCCAGAGCTCTGGCAGAGACTCTCAGACACAGCAGTGTCTGCTGGCATCCCTGGAACCCCTCCCCTCTTCACCACTTGCTGCTTAAGCAGAGATCCCTTCTCCCTCTCTGCCACAGCAGGGACCATAGCCAGTATGTGGCATGCTAGCTAATGCTGTGTAAAGCAAATAGGGCAGTGTCCACTTAGGGCTTTTTGGAGGTAATCAACAGCTCAGATGGTAATGTCCCTGCATTCCTTTCTTTGGAGAAAAGATGTTTAAGAAGGACTTGTAATGACCGAGGCTTTGTTTTCTGATGGGGTGTTAAATGCTGATAACAGAGCAGATAAATGTTCTATTATCAAGGAGGGGGACCCCTCCCTAATCATAGCATCCTGCTGGGGCCTGGCCACATCCACCTCAGCTCAGCCCTGGGGAAGGGAGGGCTGCTCTAGTGCCCACCCCCCCTGGCTTCTAGCCTAAGCCACTGTAGGCACATGCTTTCAATTCTGGGATGGTCATCTGGTTATAAAACTAATTTAGCCTAGCCAGGTTAGGTTAACTTGCAAAGATTGAATCAAGTAAGGCTCAGACTTTATGAATGTCTGTCCCTAGCCTAGAAGCTATGCCCGAGTTAGTTTCGGGGGGCTGCTCCAAGAGTCTGAATAAGGCTCTTCAATTCCATGACAATAGGAATGTGCTGTGCTAAAGACCCTGATCTTTTTAATTTACTCAGTGCAACCCATGTGAAGTCAACTGAAAGATTGAATATTTCATGCCTTACCTGATACACAATATTTTCTTGCAGACTATACCCTCTCAAATAAGACACATTCCTTGTTTTGGGAAAGGTGGAATGAGGCAGAAGAAAGGTTTTTCCAGAGTGGGTTGATGCCAGTGAAGCTGTACTCACACAGACCAGGTTTGAATCTGGGCCATTATTTCTTTCTTCTAAGGAATTTAATAAGTTTTATATATATAATGTATATTACATAGTAAATGAAAACAATATATAACTGGCACATGGCATGAATATATTGATAGACAAGTTATAGCAGCTTATCAAAATGTTACATGCATCCTAGTTATATTTTTCCCTGTTAATGTCTTAACCTTTACTATAAGACCTTGTCAAATAATTTGAACATAATGTAAAAGACTCAAAGACTGCCTTAAAAAGCTTTATTCATTTATAATGCCCTGTGTTATAATCACAGAAGCAAAAATGCAGATAAAAAGAGAGTAAAGGTATATTTATTAGATGTTAAGTAATGTTTTGTCATGCTTTATTACTTTATTTTACCCTATGGTTTGCAAAGACATTGAGCTAAATCCAATTTCATTTAACATGCCTAAATGGCATGTACATAGCTATATTACTGCAGTTTTTGACACTGAAGCAGGTGGAATATAATCTACCTGCCAGAATGAGGGAGAATGGAGGAGGAGAAGATCTCTCTTACTATTTTGTCCAATAGCCTAGCAGCTTGGGCACATATCCTGGGAGTAGGAGATTCAAGCTTATTCCCTCTTCATCCACTACAAATCTGTACCTCCTGCTTCCCAGCAGACCTTGGCTAAGCATTCATAGATTGTAAGGTCAGAAGGGACCTTGGCAGATCATTGGGTCCATCCCCCTGCACCAAGCAGGAAAGATAACTGGGGGGGGGGGGTCATGTGACCCCAGCAGGTTGACTGTCTAGTCTCCTCTTGAAGATTTCCAGGGTAGATGATTGCACCACATCTGGACGGAGCTTATTCCATAGTCAGGACACCCTGACTGTGAAGAATTTTTTGCTAATGTTGAACCTGAATCGATCTTCCAGGAATTTGTGGCCATTGCTCCTAGTTATTTTCCCGTTGGGTGCCCTGGTGAACAGTTGCTCACTGAGCCCTTGATGTACTCCTCTAGTGTAGTGGTACACTGCTACCGGGTTTCCTCTCAGCCTTCTTTTCTTCAGGCTGAAGAGTCCCAGATCCCTCAGCCTTTCCTCGTATGGCTTATCACGTAAGACTCTGATCATATGGGTGGTTCTTCTTTGGACTCCCTCAAGCTTTACCATGTCTTTGTTAAAGTGTGGTGCCCAGAACTGGATGCAGTACTCAAGCTGCAGTTTCACCAGTGCTGAGTAGAGTGGAAGAATCACCTCCTTGGTTTTCCTGGAGATGCATGAATTGATGCACGCCAGGGTATGATTTGCCCTACTGGCTACAGCATCACACTGCCAGGTCATATTCATACTGTGGTCCATTATTACTCCCAGCTCCCTTTCATTCGTGGTACTAGTCAGTTTGGTGCCACCAATCCTGTAGGTATATTGGGCGTTGTTTGTCTTGAGGTGGAGCACTTTACATTTCTTGATGTTGAACTTCATCAAATTATGATTTGCCCAACTTGTCAGCCTGTCTAGGTCTGCCTGTATCTGTAGCCTATCTTCAACCATGACCACGCTTCCCCATAACTTGGTGTCATCTGTGAACTTGGCCCATGAGCTCTTCATGCCCACATCCAAATTGTTAATAAAGATGTTGAAAAGTACTGGACCAAGCACTGACCTCTGTGGGACACCAGTAACCACTTCTTGCCAGGATGACACAGATCCGTTCACTATGACTCTCTGGGTCCTATCCTGCAGCCAGTTTCTCACCCACCTGACCGTCTCAGAATTAAGCCCACAATCCTCCAATTTTCTTGTGAGGACATCATGGGAAACTAGATCAAAGGCCTTTTGGAAGTCAAGGTATATAATGTCAACCTGCTCTCTCATGTCCAGGTGGCAAGTTACCTGGTCATAGAAGGAGATGAGGTTGGTAAGGCAAGACCTGCCCACGATGAACCCATGCTGGTTGTCATTCAGAATCTCACCTTCTGAAAGCTTAGCACAGATAAACTCCTTGATGAATCTTTCTAGGATTTTTTTCTAGGATTACTCTGACTCTACCAATTTCTTTCAAAATACCCCAGAAACACCAAAGAAACACTATGATTTCCCTCCCGCCAACCCCACCAGACAGAACAGTTTGATAAATCTAAATGAGTTTGTGAAATTAAATGAAATAGGAAGTAGCCTATTTCACTTTATGCACCCAAATAGCTTTTATCCAGCAACATAACAGCTGTTTTTTGGGGGCACTTACACAATTTGTGATCCTATTCTATGTTAAGTATGAACATATAAGTGCATACCTAGTAGCCTGAGTTGTAGCTGAAAAGATATATGGGTCTCTATATATTTACCTGAGGATAAGTCTTGAAACTGTAGCCTGGCAAAACCATGGGGATACAGAAGTAGAGCCCTTTCATGTTTCAGCACAATAGCCTAGCCAACTGAAGCAGGCTCTGGATAGCATTTAATTTGTGTCCTAGTAGTTAAAGTCCTAAGCTCAGAAATCAGAGATGTTGATTCATGCACCTGCTGGGGAAAACAGTCTTTAGAACTGCCCTCCATTTGAACCTGGCCTCCTGAGCCCAGAAGAAAGAGAATAAGCCTGGGAATGCATGCCTCAGTGAGATAGTTGCTCCTCTGGAAGCAAGCAGGCCCTGGATTCTAGCCTCAGTCTTTGCTTCCAGTGTGGCAGAAACTTCCCTTAGTATTCTCCATCTGTTCTACCCAAAAGCAACAAAAAGATATAGCAGCTCAGCTATAGCTGCTGTAGGTAGGTAGGACTGAATAATGCCTGACCTGTGGCCTGGTGGTTACCGTGCTGTGACAGACAGTAAAAGAAATGTAGGTTTAAACCCTCTTGGCACAAGAAATGGTGAAATAGGTCTTTGGCTTCCTGGGCAAAAGCTCTAACCATTCAGCTGTCGAAGTTAAAATATGGGGTAGTTTTCTAGCTGGTCCACTCAGGCATGCGTATACATAGTTGTGTCCAGCAGAAGCATAGCTAGGAGTGGGTGAGAAGGGCAGCAGCCTTGGGTACCAAATTAGGACAGGCATCATAATCATCCCTTAATCCCTGCAGAGTCTGCATTGCTCTTGAAGAAGCAGCAGCCAGTGCATGGACATGCTGCTGTTACTGCTTTAAGAGCAAGACCAGGGGTGGATAGAGCATGTGGCAGCAGCACTAGCAGCAGCACTGCCAGGGACTGTTTGGGAGTTTCCAGGTGCATCTTCCCTTCACCTACAATCTCAGAACCCGCATGCACCCATTGCTCTTAGAACCTGTGTGCTTCTCCCCTGCTTTGGCAATCATGCATGTCCTTATCCCCCCACTCATGTGCCCCCCATTCCTGCAACCCACCTCCTCTGCCCTGTTCTTCTGCAGGATTTGCTCAGGGCACAAACCCTGCTTGTTATGCCTCTGTTGTCCATTATATAACCTACTGTGCATGCTCAATAGCTATGCAGACCATTTCATGCTGCATAGTAATAGAATTGCAAACTCTGCATAAGTGCCAAAAATGCAGTTAGGTTGCTGGAAAACTTCCATTTGGGCACATAAAGTGAAATAAGATCATGTCCTTTGTGTGTGTGTGTTTTTTTGCCCTATGGATTATTTACAAAACATTTGCTTCCATTATGCTTTTCACTATTCAATATTCATAGTACGTGTTTTATCTTCTAAATCCATGCTACTTTTTCTGCTTCCCTGATCCACAGAAATTCCCATTGGCTTCAAGGAGCTAGGCAGCTGGTCCTAATAGCAGACATTTTTATAAACAAAAAAGGAAGAAATCAAACTGATTTCAAGCTGTCCATGCTAACCTTTCCAGCATAAACCTTCGTGGTATAGTAACAAGATATTTTCTTTATGTGAACAATCTTGCAGAAGATGAAAATATAACTTTTATAAAGGTTCACAGAAAATGAATACAGAGTTAGAAATTCTGGAGCGAGGATGTATTTTTTATTCTGTTTCTGCTGTTGCTGCAGTATTTTTCACACTTTGTAATGTGCTATGGGAGGCAAGGTGCAAGAATAATATACAATATTGCTCTTTTTATTATTACTCCAGTAGCATTTGAAGGTTTTGACCAGGTTTTGCACCGTTGTACTCATGTAACTACAGTAAATGACTATTGCAAGATGAAAGAGACAAGTGGCTATGGCTAATGGGGAGGGAGGACCAACTAATTGTACAAAGAGGATGTTGTGCATAGAATATCCACATGAACAATTCATATATGTAATTGGCAAAAATCATTTCTTGTACTTACAACTGACCTGCATAACACAGGCTTGACAAATATGGACAGGATTTCCCCACAGACTCAATTTTCCAATCCTCCTACTGGTTTATAGGGTAAACCAAGCTGGGATAGGGCATACATTTAATTGATATGGGGCTGAGGGGCACAGAATTAATTGATGTGGGATTAGGAGAAAGGCAAAATGGCTATGGAGGGGTAAGGAATTAATGAATTGGCACTATGTGAGATACTAGAATTCCTCTGCCCAATCAGGCTGCACTTAATGTGAAGTGTATATATTATGGGAAAATATGTGATTTTATGCAAATTTAAATCTTCCAGGTCATTTGTCACAAAACGACTTCATGAATGCATATGACAATTTCTGTAAGCATCAGTGAAGAAGTATCAAGAAAGAGTTTAAACTACTGAATGAGGCAAATCTTTTGTTATGAATTAGAACATTTCATTTTTGAAGCTAATCAACCAAGTGGTAGGATACTTTATCCAATTAATTTATTTTGTTCAGATTTGAATTAAAAAAAAAAAAAAAGATTAGCAATGAGATTAGCTGGCCAAACAGAAAAACAAACTTAAACCCCCTTTTTTCAATTTCTTAAGTTAATAAAACCTGTTTCTTGATGACTGCTATAAAAGCAGTAACATAAAACTGATTCACAAACATTTGAACAAACTATTGGTTAAAATGTAAGAGAGGAATATAGAGAGCTCAGGTGAGGCTAAGATAATTAAAATTGATTAAACATTTACATGTAAGTCAAGACACATAAAACACCTGGCATAAAATCATTTTTGAAGAAACCCTATATTTTATAGTACTCCAAAATGACTGAAATAAGAGCAGGTTGAAATAAGCTAACCTTCGTAGGGCATTAACCAGTTTTGCTCTGATCCAGAAAAAATACGTAAAAGAAACTGTGCAAATAGCCCTTTTAGATCACAGGGAAAATCATCCCTGGCTAAACCACCCAGCAAAGTGTCTAAATCAGTGGAAATTCTCACATGCTTAAAATTAAGCACATTGTATTGTGCTTCGTTAGACAAGGACCAGAGTCTAATACGTTAATGAACCTCAAATGTAGCTTCAAGTGTCCAGTGTGGGTTGTTATAGAGTGGCAAAAGGGTATCAGAAGCACCAAAGACAACTATTTGTTTTGGAAAATGGGCTTAAATGTTTCTGACTATGTCTTCTAAGTTATGAAGACTGCTATCCTCATAACTGCTATCTATGTTTTCATAGATTTTCCTTTTTGGGTGAGGGCCCCCTTACTGGAGGAAGATGTACCATGGAGTTTCTTTTGACGAGCCAAGTGTGGAAAGCTTGTTCATAGAATAAGGAAATTCCTCTATTTTTTTTATTCCTCGGTGGGTGGAAGGAGAGCATGGAGGGAAAACTTGGGCAGTAAACACCAAAGAGGTCTGTCTGAGTGCCAGCACACATAGCCATGTTTGTGTTCTTTATAAGCAACACCCTGCTGTGCTGAAGACTCTGGTCCTAGTCTAATGAAGCACAATGCAATGTGCTTAATTTTAAGCATGTGAGAATTTCCACTGATTTAGACACTTTGCTGGGTGGTTTAGTCAAGGATGATCTTCCCCTATGATCTAAAAGGGCTACTTGCACAATTTATTTTAAGTACTTTTTCTGGATCAGAGAAAAACAGGTTAATGCCCAACAAGACTGGACTCCATAAAAAAATGGCAGTAGTAGTCTGATTCTGTACCAGAGCAGTAATGGGAGTTTTGTTATTGAATTGTCAGAAACAGTGGCAGTAGTGTGGCATTTTTTACATTTGTGTTTTTGCACTGTCATTAATATATATATATATATATATATGGCCTGATTCCGAAACCTTTACTGTAAAAGATAAACTTTTGAAAAATCAATGGGCCAATTTGCATGAGTAGATAATATAACACAGTCCTGCATTTGTATCACAATGTGAAAAGTATTAGCTATTTATCTGTGAGCATGAAGTTCTACTTTCATCAATTTCTCCCCTCCATATGGTATTCAGATCTACTATATAAAACACAAATTCCCTAATCAAGATTTACTGGTTGTTACGGTTCTGGACAGAGAGCATATGTGTCATGTATTCCTAAAGCACACAGAGGTATAGTTTGACTTTCATGAGTGAAAGGTCTCATATATTAAAGTTAATACCTACTCATACTCAGGAGTGATGAGATCAGACTAAAAGATATTTGCTATTCTGTTATGCTTGTGAATTCTATGAAATTAGCATCTTGCTTTAGGATGAAACAATAGGTCTCAAAACACTCTTTAATTTAGCCCTAAAATAGAGTCAATTTTCTATTTGCCTTTGGTTTGACTATCATCATCTCACATGAATTTATATCAAATTAATGTTGCATTATAGGAAATGCATTCCATACTGCATGCAGAGAGCTAGAGTCTCAGCTTTATCCTAAATTAATATGGTTTATTTAGGTATGCCATCACTATTGTTTCTCATCTATCTAGAGTCAATGGACCTAAGCAAGAAAATATATGGTGCAGAGAATGTTACTAGGTTGCAGATTAGCAAGGAAAATAAATAACTAATCACAATATAAACACTCCACAGAAACCTTATTTTAAAACATTTTAATGTTACTTTTTCATGGCTGAGCTGTAGCCCCACTGTATTGTCCTTACAGCTAATGTTATTTTGTACTCTATTATGTGAATCTTACATTAATTCTATCTGATAGTCAGTAGCTGTCCAACTCCAGAGTTATAATATCATCATGAATCATTGCCATTAATTAGAACTTCTATTATGAATGGATTCAGTATAGCACACTGAGCTTTTGGTTAAATTAACCATATGTGTGATGGCTAAGCCATCATTTAGTAAAATCAAGGCTGTCTAGTGGGAAAGGCAATAATAATAGTATCTGTTTTTAACTACCACTTTAAACTTTGCTTGATAAATAGGAGTTTAGCACCACCTGGAATCTTCTGTTTGTAGACAGATTCTGTATACATACGCCACTCAGATTACATGGGGTTTGAACACCAAATTTGGCTGTTAGGTTATAAATGAAGAGATGCATAGTATAGATCAGATAATTTCTGCTACTTGTTGTGAACTTTATGGGATGATGGAAGAATCAGAACTCAGTGCATAACATTAATTGGAAACAAAACCTTCACTAGCCTCAGTTTTAGAGGTAATTTGGGTATTTGTGAAGGGGTCTATCAAGAAAATCTTAGTTGGGATAGGGTAAAATTTACTTAGATTGTTGGCATCAGCAGCCAGCATTAAAAGCCTGTTAAAATAAGGGGTGCTTACACAATTTACTTTTTTTGCATGATCAGGCCCCTGAAAGTGCTCTGCCATGTCAGGACATGCATTCACAGCTGCAGAATGCTTTTAAAGTAGCTGATCGTGTGAAAAATTAACCCTCCTCAAATGAGGTATTAGATTAATACCTGGGAAAGGGGGAGATTTAGAGCATCTTATAGAATGTGTTCCCTAAGGCTAACTTTCTGTGCAATGGGCTGGGCTGTTGTAGCCTAGCCCCACTCCCACATCTTTCCAGGGTGAGGAGGGGTGGGGGGAAGAGAAGGCAGAGGGAGGGAGCACTCTGAGCTGCTGGCTGGGGTTTGGTGCCCAGCCTGAGCTGGGGGACAATACATGTCCCTTTCCCTCCTCAGGTACCAATGAGGGGGGGGGCTGTTCCAATGCTTTTCCAGCTTAGGCCAGGAAACAAACCAAAGCTGGAAGCTCAGAGATGCTTCCTCCCTCTGCCTCCTCTTCCCCTCACTGACACCCCTGGAGCTGGGAGAGGGGGAGTGGGGCTAGGGAGAGGTGGTGCAGCTAGGCTTTATCTCCTCCAACCCAACATGACTTAAGAGTGGGGGTCTGAACATCTGTCTGTACCCAAGAGGTTCATGGATAAATGTAACCTAAACTTTATTAGTGTTGCACAGCCCTACAAATTCAAACCAGATTATCTCTACTGGGTGATGGACTGCTAACAGTTTCTACAATAACCTGGCAAATGCAAAAAGAAGGCATTAAGGTAAGAGAGGAAAACATTGCACGCTTGTATCCCCATGTTGACCTCCAGTGGTGGAATTGTTACATTGTTTCTTGTGCAGAGATGGGGGCTTTGGCAGGATTATGTGTCTTGTATTTGTAGAGAAAAACAATTCCTTCCCAGCTTTTCGAATGGTGTGGCCACATCCGCCTGCATCTTCCTGGCCCCTTTTGGGGTTTGTACACTTATGTAGGGAATAGGAACAAGCAAGAGAGGAGTAACAGGCCAGAACTGTGCCGTAGGCAAGAGCAGAAGCCAGAGGTTCTCTGCTGCTGGGGAAGATGTCACTTCCTGTATTGATGCTGATGTGTGTAAAGCAGTCATTTAAACAGCTGCTTTCAACAGCAAAAAACATGAGGTGACATCTTCTCCCCATCCACAAATCACTGGCTGCTGCTCCTGCTGCTTTGCTTTCCCTGCTGTCAGCCCAGAGCTGGAACAGCCACAGGGAAAATGTAGGGTGTGGGAGGGAAGGGGAATAGGAGGGTGAACACCAATGTAGCTCCATTCCAGTGCCACTCACTTGGGCAATACCCAAGACTTGTGCTTGTAGTTGAAGGTTGCTATTAAATCCCCCTCTCTGTCATCTCTAGACTAAGCCCAGTTCCCTCAGTCTTTCCTCATTAATCATGTTCCCCTGCCTCCACACCAAGTTTGATGTGCTTCACTGTACTCTCTCCAATTTGTCCACATCCTGAAGTGGAGGGCCAAACACTGAACACAGTACTCAAAATGTGACCTCACCAGTGCTGAATAGAGAGTTAATCACTTTCCTTGACCTACTGGCAACACATCTACCAAATCAACCAAGTATGCCATTAGCTTTCTTGGCAACAAGGGCACATAGCTGGCTCATATTCAACTTATTGTCCACTGTGACCCCCAGGTCCTTTGTTGGAGAGCTGCTGCCAAGCCAGTCAGCCCCCAGCCCAGCCTGTACTGGTGCATGGGATTGTTCTGTCCTAAGTGCAGGACTTTGCACTTGTCCTTGTTGAACCTCATGATATTTCTTTTGGCCCAATCCTCCCAATTGTTTAAGTCACTCTGAATCCTAGCCCTACCTTCCAGCATATCTACTACATCCCTCCAGCTTGGTGTCATCTGCAAACTTGCTGAGAGTATACTCTATGCCATCTTCCAGGTTGTTGTTGAAAAACAAAACTGGCCTCAGAACTGACCCCTGGGGCACTCCACTTGATACTGGCAGCCATTGATCAAGCCATTGATTACTGCTCTCTGAGCCTGATGTTCCAGCCAGTTTTCTATCCACCATACAGTCCATTCATCCAGCTCATACTTCCTTAGCTTGCCTGTGAGAATGAGGTGGGAGACTGCATCAAAAGCCTTGCTAAAATCAAGGTACACCACATCCACTGGTCTCCCCACATCCACAGAGCTAGTTACCTCATCATAGAAGGCAATCAGGTTGGTTAGGCATGACTTCCCCTGGTGGATCCATGCTGGCTGCTCCCAGTCACCTTCTTCTCCTCCAAGTGCTTACAAGTGGATTCCTTGAGGATCTGCTCTATGGTTTTCCCAGGGACTGAGGTGAGGCCGACTGGTCTGCAGTTTCCTGGATCCTCCTTCTTCCCTTCCTTAAATTTGGGCACTATGTTTGCCCCTTTCCAATCATCCGGGACATTTCCTGACCACCATGAATTTTCAAAGATGATGGCCAATGGATCTTCAATCACATCAGCCAACTCCCTCAGCACCCTCGGATGCATCCCATCCAGCCCCATGCATTTGTACACACCTAGTGTTTCTAAGTAGTCCCTAACCTGTTATTTCACCACTGAGGGCTGCTCACCTCCTCCTCAAACAGTGCTGCTTGGTACGGTAGTCTGGGAGCTGACCTTGCCTGTGGAAACTGAGGCAAAAAAGGCATTGAGCACTTCTGCCTTTTCTGCATCCTCTGTCACTAGGTTGTCTCCCCCATTCAGTAAGAGATCCACACTTTCCCTGATCCTCCTCTTGCTACCAACATACTTGTAGAAACCCTTCTTGTTACCCTTCACATCCCTTGCTAGCTGCAACTCCAATTGCATTTTGGCCTTCCTGACTTCATCCCTGCAGGCCCAAGCAGTGCTCTTATATTCTTCCCTAATTGTTTGTACATTTTCCCACTTCTTATAAACTTCCTTTTCATAATTTAGTTTATTGAAGAGTTCCCTGCTAAGCCAAGCTGGCCTTCTGTCTTCCTGCGCATCAGGATGATTTGTTCCTACACTCTCAGTAAGACTTCTTTAAAGTACAGTCAGCTCTCCTCAATTCCTCTCCCCCTCAGACTGACTTTCCAGGGGATCCTGCCCACGAGTTCCTTGAGCATGTCAAAGTCTGCTTTTCTGAAGTCCAGGGTCCTTACTCTGCTGCTCTACATCCTTCCTTTCCTCAGGATCCTGAACTCTATCATCTCGTGGTCACTGCTACCCAAGTTGCCATCCACTACTACGTTCCCCACCAATTCTTCCCTTTTTGTGAGCAGCAGGTAAAAAGAGCATGGCCCCTAGCTGGCCACTGCAGCACTTGCACCAGGAAGTTGATCCCAATACTCTCCAAAGACTTCCTGGATTGCCTGTGCACTGCTGTATTGCCCTCCTAGTGGAAGTCAGGGTAATTGAAGTCCCCCACAAAAACCAGGGCCTGTGACCAGGAAAGTTCCCCTAGCTGTTTAAAGAAAGCCTTATCCAACATTTCCTCCTGGTCTGGTGATCTATAGCAGACCCTCCACCATGACATCACTCTTGTTGCTCTTCCCTCTGACCCTAACCCAGACATTCTCAACAGGCTTATCTGCAGTTTCATACTGGAGCTCTGAGCAATCATATGGCTCTTTTACATAAAGTGAAACTCCTCCTCCTCTTCTCCCCTACCTGTGCTTCCTGAACAGTTTGCACATATCCATGATGGTGTTCCAGTCATGTGAGCTATCCCACCAAGTTTTAATTTTTCCAGCCACATCTTACTTCTGTGACTGTGCAAGGACTTCCAGATCTTCCTGGTTTTTTTTCCCAGGCTCCGTGCATTTGTGTACAGGCACCTGAGGTAACTAGTTGATTGCCCTGATTTCTCAGGAAGTATGAGAGCATCTCCCCTATTTCCCCTTCCTACTTGTTCTTCCTCTAAGTCTCCCACTTCCCCACTTACCTCAGGGCTTTGGTCTCCATCTCATGCAGAATCTAGTTTAAAGCCCTCCTCACTAGGCTAGTGACCCTGTCTGTGAAGACAATCTTTCCTATCTTTGTCAGGTAGATCCCATCTCTTCCCAACAATCCTTCTTCTTGGAAGAACATCCCGTGGTCAAAGAAGCCAAATCGCTGATGGTGATACCACCTGCACAGCTCAGTGTTGATCTGCAGGATGCACTTGCTCCTGCCTGGGTCCTTTACTTCAACAGGAAGGATTGACAAGAACACAACCTGAGCCAAAGACCATCTCACGCCTGTACCCAGAGCCCTATAGTCACTTTTGATACACTCAGGGTCTCCCCTGGCAGTATCACTGGTGCCTACATGGATGAGCAGCATGGGGTAGTAGTCAGAGGGCTGGATGAGTCTTGCTAGTCCCTCTGTGACATCTCAGATCTGGGCTTCAGGTCAGTAGCTGACCTCCCAAGACAACAGGTCAGGTCAACAGATGGCTCCCTTGTCCCCCACAGAAGGAAGTCTCCAGCCACCACCACCTGTTGTTTCTTCTTGGTGGCTGTCATCTCAATCCTTCCCACATTGGTGAGGCCTGACCTGTCTTCCTCCACCAAATGGAATGTGCTCCTTCTTCTCTGCTGCTAAGGCTGCAGATCTGTTCTCCAGATTAACAATTGCAGGTGAAGGTGAAGATCTCTGCTTCCTGCCAGAAGTCACAAGCCTCCAGCTTCCTCCCTCTTGGGTATCCATGTCCTCTCTCTTCTCTACTGCTGCATCTGACATTTCTTTCTCCATAATCCTGGAGGTCTCCTCTAGCAATGACTCAATGAATTCATAGATTTTATAGACATTAGGGCTGGAAGGGACCTGGGAAGATCACTGAGTCAAGCCCCCTGCCCCAGGGGCAGGAAGTCATCTGGGGTCATAGGATGCCAGCAAGATAAACATCCAAATTTGTCTTGGAGGCATTCAAAGTAGGTGTTTAAACCACCTCCGATGGCAGGCTATTCCAGACCTTGGAGGCTTGGACAGTAAAGAGTTTGTTCCTTATGTTCAGCCTGAAATGTTCTTGGAGGAGTTTATAACCATTCGATCTTGTCATCCCTTGGGGCGCTCTGGTGAACAAATGTTCCCCCAGATCCTGGTGAACACCCCTTATAAAACTTATAGGTGGTCATCAGATCACCCCTCAGCCTGTGCTTTTCCAGGCTGAAGAGTCCCATAGCTCTCAGCCTCTTGTTATAAGGTCTGTTTTCCTGACCTCTGATCATGTGCTTGGCTCTTCTCTGGACTCTCTCAAGCTTCTCCACATCCTTTTTGAATCGCATAGCCCAAAACTGGACGCAGTACTTCAGCTGCAGCCTCACCAAGGCCGAGTACAATGGGAGAATGACATCCTGGGATTTGCTTGAGAAACATCTATGGATGCAAGCCAGCATTTTGCTCGCTTTACTAGCCGCAGCATCGCATTGAAGGCTCATGTTCATCTTGTGGTCATGACCCCCAAGTCCCTTTCATCTGCAGTGCTAGCCAGCGTAGCACTGCTGAGCCTATAAGGATGCTGCAGGGTTTTTCCTCCCAAGGTGGAGAACCTTGCATCGTAAGGTCTGTTTTCCAGCCCTCTTATCATGCGTGTGGCTCTTCTCATGGCAGAGGATGCTTTGGAGCCTTGCCACCTCCATCTGTAGTTCTCTTGCCTGTTCCCTGACAGAAACCACCGGAAGACACTTCTCTTGCCTCAGGCACTCCCTGACCTGGCTGTCACTGGAAGGAACCTGCAAGCCTCTGTCCCCACAGTGCCAAACCTGGACCTGGGTGGAAGCATCTATGGTGAGCAGTCCTGCCTGGGCAGAAACCTCACAGGTGCAATCAGAGACAGTGGCATTACAATATCCTCCAGCCATTTCCCTGGGTCTCTTAATCTTCCTTCTCTCTCTAATTGCCATTCTTCCAAACACACCTTCTCTAATGAACTCTCCTGGAACTGGCCTGTTTACTTTTCATTGGCCTCAAAGAGTTCCTTTTTTTCCTAGCTTCCTCAAGCCAAGCTGAAAGACTTGCTTCTCAAAAAAAGGGGGCGGTGCACAAATTGGCCTAGGACCTGGCCTGAAAACAGCCTGCAAACTGCTTACCCTGTTTGCAGCCCCTGTTCATGGGCTCCCTGATCATCCTACACTACTGATGAACAAACTTCAACTGTTTGAAGAAAGTGATGCTGATTACCAAGGATCTGGGTTTTCCCATGGGAAAAAAATGCAGATTTTCCTCTTTAAAGGAGAAAAATCCAGATTTTAGCTTTTGAACCAGGAAACCATTGGCTTCTCCCTGCAGGATGTCAGTGTTCCAGTCTACAAAGAGATGCTTGGGGCTGAGGGGAGTGGGGGGAGAGTGACTGGAGGCTGGGAGTCTCATGTGCATGTGTGCCTGCACACACATGTGGCCAGCAATACAGCTAGGCAGGGTGGTAGGAGCAGCCCCAGCAGCTGGATACAGGTGATACAGGTAAGTCTATAGGATGAGGAGGATGGGTTGGAGGGCCAGGGCTTAGGGACTGCCCAGGGGGCTGTGTGTGGGGGTTTGTAGGGTGTGTGTGTGTGTGTGTGTGTGTGTGTGTGTGTGTGTGTGTATGTGTAGCCATGGTGTGTGGAGAAGATTTGTGTGTGGAGGGGGTGTGAGGTATGTCTGTGTGGAGTTGTGTGTGTGTCTAGGGCATGGCTGTGTGTGCCTGTGACACAATGTGGGTGCCTGCCAGCACTGGGAAGGTGTCTGCATGTTGGGGATGTGGCAGGTCAGGGGGCTCTGATGCAGAGCTCAGTCCCACCAGCAACCCCAGGACTGCATTGTTGCCAGTAAGCCCCACCCAGAAGTGCCTGTCCCTGCAGTTGAAGAAGGGAGTGGGAGATCTTCAGGGGTAGTGGGGAGCTGTGTGGCCAGGCCAGCAGTGCTGTTGGCCAGTGGCAGTGCTCTCAGGGGTAGGGGTGGGATGGCCAAGAGAAGCTGCCTGGGTGAGGGGTGCCATGGCTAGGCTGCCTAGTGCAGTGTAGGGGGGAAGTGGAGGGGAGCAATCAGCAAAGCCCAGAAGCATGGGAAATACCCATGGTAGAAAATAGGCATAGTTATGCTTAGATCTTCCCTGACTAGGGACTGTCCAACCTCTTCTTGAACACTGCAAGTGATGGAGAGTTCACAGCTTCCCTAGGCAGTCTATTCCACTGCTTCAATATTCTCACAGTGAAAAAGTTTTTCCAGATATCCAATCTAAACTTACTTTGTAGCAACTTCGAGCCACTGCTCCATGTCATCCTCCGCAACAAGAAAGAAAAAGTGCTTTCCCTCTTCTTTTTGGCAGCCTTTCAAGTATTTGAAGGCTGCTATAATATCCCCTTCTTAGTGCCTTTTCTGCAAGCTAAACGTGCCTAGCTCCTTCAGCCTCTCCTGGTATGACTTGCTTTCCAAGCCCTCCGTCATCTTTGTTGCCCACCTCTGGACCGTCCCTAACTTCTCCATGTATTTTTAAAATTTGGAGCTCACGACTGTATACTGAGAATCATTTAGAAATTCTAGAAATTATTCATAATCAGTGCTGAATAGAGAAGCACTATCACCTCCTGTGTCTTGCACCTAATGCTTCTATTGATGCTACTGAAAACCACATTCACCTTTTGTGTGGTTGCATCATACTGCAGACTTACACTGAGTCTGTGGTCTACCAAGACTCATAAGTTCTTTTCCATAGTGCTTCCATCCAGCCAGATGTTCCCCACTATGTATTTGCATTTTTAATTATTCTTCCTGAAGTCTAGCACCTTACATTTGTCAGCTTCATCCTGTTAGCTCCAGCCCAGCTTTCCAATATGTTTATATTCTTCTGAATTGTACTCCTGTTCTCCAACATATTCATAATCCTTCCCAGTTTCATACTGTTTGCAGACTTGCTCAAGAACCTTCCTATGCCAGCAACCACATCATTAATAGATACATTGAACAGCACTGGGCCCAGGACAGACCTCTGTGGGACTCCACTCAAAACCTCCTTCCATTCTGAATGGATCAATTTATGAAAGAACCCTTGCTTGTGGTTATTGAGCCAGTTGTCTATCCAACTTATAGTGGTTTTGTCCAGCCCACATTACTCCTATTTGTTTATGAAAAGGGCATTCCCTGAACTTACAGAAAAAATATATTCAGTCCCAGCTGCTGTGTAATAATAATTGAAAAAATTAGCTTCCAAACTCTAGAAAGTCTTTGAAATCATAAGTATATGTGACTACAATTTCAAAGGCTAATAACTGACCTATTAAAAAAACTAGAAGCAGAAAAAAGACATCCATGAAACCAAATTTCAAGTTCCAGTGAAAGAACTATAAGATTTTTTTTAACATGGCCAAAATGTTTTCCCTGTATTTCTAGTCTCAAAAATAAATGGGGCAGACACCAAATAGAGAAAATTTCAGGCCAAGGATTAAGTTTGACAAAGTTATCATCTAAATTTGCTCAACCTTCAATTAAACACTACTGCTGGTGCATATTACTACCATTTCTACTTCTATTACTTCTGATATACTCAAATAAAAACTTTGGGGCAAAAGTTAACAACAATCTGTGTCTAAAAGTAAAGTCCTTATTTTAATACATGAATTAGAACCTTTTTGGATTTAGGAGCTCAACTTTATACACCCTTTAAAAAATTATTGGGATGGGTATTCACACAGATTGCTTTTTGCAACTTTTTAGTTTCAAGGAAACCAAAGCAGTTTCTGCCATTTCAGTCAAGCTTTTAACATTTTAATTAAGGGATTCACTTTCAACCTCAACTCTCCTGAACAACATAATGATATATGATTCAAACCAAGCTGAAAACACGAGAAAATTTATTATCTCCCAGGTGTTGATGACTGCTTATTTATTCATGAATGCCATGTCAGTTACTCCCATTCACCCCTGTACTAAAACAGCCCAAGTACTTACATTTATTCTAGCTCTGTGGACAAAGCGCTCTAAAGAGATACTGTAAATTGTTATCTAATTTTGGTTAAACATGCTTCTCAGATGTAAATAAAATGTTCTCAGTGGAACATTAGGAACAGACAATTTACCCATAATACTTCTCATTTTTTGATGATGACTAGCTGTTACCATGTCAACTACGTACAGTAAAGCAATTTTGGTGCCATATGCTTTACAGAACCATCTGTGCACCCCAAGGACAGACTCAACTTCCATTGAAAATGCAAACTTGTTTTGTGAAAGGTTGAAGTGACAGAAATATATATCCAACACTATCTATTGATTCTCTAAAACTTAATTTCCCAGCTGTTCATGTCAAAATCTCTTTGTTATTATTGGAGAACACTGTTTAACTTTAGGAATAAGTTATATATCTAGGAACATACCGGTGAGATCTTTTTTTCAGCAAGCTGTGATAACAATGTGCTATAGGCATCTTGCCAAAATCTTAACTTACACTGAAATGAAATAATCAATTTGATCTAACAAGACCCTTCTGACATGTGCAAGTTATCTATTGTAGTTTTATGTAAAACGGGGTTAATCTTGCAATAGTTTACTAGACTATTAGCCTCAGAGGAAATTCCCTTAAGATAGACTTAGCTATTATATCCATAAAATAAATGGAGAGTTCTAGTCCTTGCTCCACTGCTTATATCACTCCTTTAATCCTAAGGATACAGTGGAACAGGGCAATGATCCCACAAAAGTGCCATAATCACCAGGCATGAGAGTTGTTATCCTTCTAATTTGCTCTCACTCGAGGACAATGAACATTTAATTATATATATGTGCGAAGTGGAGCAGTTTCTGCAGCACTTCCTTTCCCCCCCAGAAGCGAACAACTTAGTGGTTAGATCACACTTCGTAGTTGGGGGAAATGTGGGTTGGAATTCTTTCAGAGAGAGGAAAGAATCTAATTCAAGTCCCCACAGTCTTGCTGAGTTCATGACCACTACTACTAAGCTATTACATGTGCACATGTGTACAAAGTGCATATGTGCGTGGATGATGGGGGGGAGTGGAAGTGTGGAAGTATGTAACGGAGAGCCTGGAGCTCCTGCTACCTTAAAGGGGCAAAGAGCAGCAGATGAAGCCCAGACAGCTGAGAGGAGTTAGCCACAAGAAGGAAGGGAGCAAAGAAATACTTCTGCCTAGACAGAGAGCTGGAATAAGCAGCTAAGAATAAAAGGGCCAAGACTACCTATTGCAGTTTGCTGCTATGCAGTAGGACATTAGGGCAGAGCCCGGCTTTGGCTGTTAAAGTGGCAATCAAGAACTGCCATGGTAACTGACTGTCAGACTCTAAGGAAAAACCCCTGTGAGGCTGGAGCACCATCTGATTGGAAGGGACAGGGCTTAGGTAGCATAAAAGCATAGGGCAGGGGTGGGCAAAATACAGCCCACAGGCCAGATGCAGCCCACCAGGCCATTGTATCCGGCCTACCAGGCCATTCTATCTGGCCCACAGGGCACCTAAAAAGTTTAGAAAATTAATGTTTATCTGCTTCTGGCTGCCTGTCAAAGATGACAGGAGCCAGGGACAGTAGGACCCAGGGGAAGCTAGCAGGACCCAGGAGCAAGGCTGGCCTAGACCTGACCGCCTCCTACCCTGCCCCCACCCCAACTGGAAACCTCTGCCACTTTCACTACTTCCCTGCATGCCTGTTCCAGCACCACTTTGTAGCAGAAATCCCCCTTTGTACATTTCCCTTCTGGACATGGATATAATGAAGCCCCTTTTTGCCTGCACACTGCCCCCACCCCCCCCATTTTTTGCATTTTTTTTCCTTCTAAGTATTGGCAGAGACCTAGCACACTCATTGCATAGGTGTGGGAAGACTCAGAGCAAGCCAGAAATCTGAAGTGGCTTTCCCTAGGAGAAACCTAGAAACTACATTTACATAGCAATTAAGCTCAGTGTCACTAAAAAAAACAAAAGAACTAAAATATCCACTGCAAAGACTGTAAATATATCCTGTGCTAATCTAACTCACTTACTGTCCCCAGTAACCTTTGATCCTCACTACCTCACACTGTACTTTTATATATTTCTCACAGTGCATCTTCATATTTCATCTGTCTTGGCTTTACCACGGCATTTTGTATTTTATATTTTATACTTTTAAACTGGTAAGGAACGTACTCCCTGTAGAATGAAGTTACACCCTGGACCATTGTTAAAACTCATTGAAATTGTAATCGTAAAGTGATAAAATCTGTTGAGTGAATGCGAGTGAATGATGACAATAGTAGACAATAGCCTAGCCAAAGGAACTCCATTTTAAGCTAATCAAGCTAAAGAATGATTTTTGGAACTGAACACTCACCCTATGGACTATTCCTGTAACCCATGACAATACAGCCATTAAGTCAGTAGGTCAAGGGTGGCCTCCCAAAAATAGCTGTCAAGTACTACTCAAGACCCAGGTGGGACAGTGACCTCCAGATGGGTAGCCAAGATGATGCTGAGGGATTACACAAGTCTGCCAGAAAGGGATAAAAGGCAGTGAAACGTGACCCTCAGTGGTGTCCTGTCATCTAGCACCTGACCTACCAAGACAGAAGGACAAGCAGGTGACCCCCTTCTGGAGAAGACATTGCCTTGAAGGAAGCTGATCATCAACAGCAGACTCCAGGGCCTTGGACAGGTAGATATACTGACACCAGTGTTCCCACCATCATTACAGCAGTTATTATACACTATACTACATGGGTTTGAATGAATGAGTGCATATGTGCTAAGGTGACCAGTATCACCTGTAACTCAAAGTTTGCATTTATGATTTTATTGGTAAATTCACATCCCGTCCAATAAACTAGAATTTATTATGATCCCGCGAGTTGGCCCTTTGTAGCCAACACCACGTGTGTGTGTGTGTGTTTGTATGTCTGTGTATAGTGGGGGGGAGCACAGAGTGTGTGTGCGTGTGCATATGCGTGTGTATGTGTGTGTGTTCATACGGCAAGTCCCACAAGCATACCCCAACATACACATGCATGCATACCACCTCTCTCACTACCATACACACAACCCCCCCCACACATCCCCCCTCACACGCTCCAGCCACCCTCAGCCCCCACACATAGCCTCCCACAAACCCAACAGCCACCCACACCACGCATTTCTGCACATATACACACATGCTCCCTCACCCCACACCCTCACACCTATCCACCCCCTCACAAAATCCCCAAACACATAACTACACACCCACAGACCCCCACAAACCTATACCCATCCCCATGCTCCCCACCCACCACAGTATACAAAAGTAAGACTTCATTTTAAGCTATTATGCAATCACCTCTATGTACACTATGCAAACACATGTAAATCATGGCAAAAATATTTTTTTTAAATCAAATTAATGAATGTTGTAGATGTTTGATTTTTAGTATATAATTTGGTATTTTTCTGGTTCTGAGATGGCAAAACCCCTTGCTAAAAGGAGTATTTCCAGGGGCAAGGGGAGAGATGTCTGATGACAAAGGTCATGGGTTAGGAGGCGGGGCTTCCAGTCCTAAGATGGAGACCAGGGGGCATGGCACCTGTCAAGGGGCGGGGCTACCCATGTGGCCCTTGACAGCTTGCCAAAACTCGGTAAGCAGCCTTCCTTCTGAACTAATTTTCGCCCCTGGCATACAGCCTGAGTCAGGACAAGGGGCTGACCCTGCAAGACAGAAGGAGAAGTCTCTGATCAGAAAAACCACAGGAGAAAATCTAGCTAACTTTTGCACTGCCCTGAGAGCTGCCAGTAGGCCATTGATGATGACCCATAGAGAGATACAACTCAGAGTAAGGGGAAGCCTTGCTGCCCTGACTGTAAGCAACTGTTGACACTTGGACATAGAGCAGGTTTAATTTATGTTGTAATCAGTAGACTTATTCTTTTCTTACAGTTTAGACTGGCAGTTTGGGATGGGACTATCAGACGTTGGAAGAGGTCCCAATTGTGCCCGAGGGAATGAAAGCATTTTGAGTCCTGCTGGGGCTAAGGACTCAAAACACACAGAAGAATGAAGCCTAAAGGAGGTTGTAGGCTAGCAAGAAGTTGAAGCCTAGCATGGGTGGGAGACAGACAGGATCAGGGGGCCCATACAGAGCCAAAGTAAGTTCAGTTCACTGAGCAAGGCCAGAAGTCCTAGACAGAGCCAAGGTGGCTCAGTGCCATGAACAGGGAGGAGACAGGGCCAGTTGGCCCAGACAGAGTCAAAGAAGGCTCACTGTCCAAGAGAGGGTGGAGACAGATTCAGGAGGCTTAGGACTAAAGTAATTGAGACACGAGCTGGGACCCAAAAGCCAGGTCCATCACACTGAGCCTAGGCTTGAAAGCCCAGCTAGAGAAAAGGGGCAGCGGCCAAGAAGGCTGAGGCTCTGACAAGGGAATGATTGTACAGTAACACTTGCAAGACACGGCCATGGCTGCAAGGGAGGCTGTGAATCTCAGGCTGAGGAAGGCCTCTAAAATCCAAAAGTGTGTGGGATTATAGATACATGCTTCTCCACAGCATTTCCTACTGACTAATTTAGGCAACTGCCTAGTTAATCTGCTTTTTTGTGGATTTGATTGTGTGGATCTTACTTTCCTCATGCATTGTCTAGAGAGCCTAGGTATGTAACTCATACCTGTAGATTAAAGGATGGGAATCAGATTCTTAAGTCCCTTTTTTAGATCAAGCCGTAACACCTACATTCTAGATTTACCAGCTGCATCTGCTGATTTTGTGATCATATGAATTTTTGCCTTGCTTGGGATTGCAAAAGTGCTATAAAGAATATGGAAGGTACTAGCAAATTTGTCCTTGAGTATAAAAAAAACCCTAAGGGTTCTGCGTCTAGTTTACTCCAGTTTTTCAGCTGGAGAAACTCTCTTGGTATCAGTGAAGTTGCAGTAGTATAAAACTGGAATAAGAATCTGTCACCTAACTTTAATGAATATTGAGCATGCTCAGTAATTCTCTCTCAGACCCGAGGTCTGAGTCACCCATTAGATGTAATGCATGTTTCAAAATCGTCTTGGCTATTTCTTTTTTAAATTAAGAAGCAATAACCTAGATATTGAATCAAAAGATTAAACTCCTCACAATTAATATTCTCTTTCTTGTGCTTGTTCCTTCAGCCATGGTCACTCTGAGTATATCACATTCTACCCATTTCTGTGGCCACATGCTGCTATGGTTTCACCACAGTATCATGTAGTGCTTTCACCAGATTTTAAAAAAATGCTTTCCCTTACCACATACCAATGGTCATGATTAGTCAGAAAATTCTTCATTACCTTCTCTGCCCAGATCCTGATTTTACCATTTCCTCCCACTTTGATTCCTTTCCCCCTCTCCCCCCAGGGAAACAGAACAATTATAATAATAATTTAATACTTTATAATCAATTTAATAGCTTACTGATAATTTAGTAAATTTAATAATTTGATAATTTAATAATAATAATCCAATAATTTGAATCAGATAAATAAAATATGCGTGATAAAATTATTATTTTTCCTCCATTTCCCTTTTTCTGTATTCGTTTCTGTGAGTTTACTTTTTTTCCCCTCTCCCCTATCTCTCTACTGTTATGGCATGGTTACATTGCTCTTTTTCTCCCTGTGCTCTGTACTTATTTTTTACTGCTGGCACTCTCACTGTGAGAGATTTGCAGCTGCATTCCCATGGCTCTTCTTCATCTTGGCAGCAACCCAATAGTTTCTTATAACAACTTGCCTGGTTGTAGTAAGAATGGGCATCACACTACTAGTCCGTGAACATTTAGGTTAATGAGACAAAACAAAGGAATGACTTGGCTGCTATATGCAGTAAGTCTCACATACCCTGTGTGAGCTCACTATTCATCAGAAGCTGGAAGAGTCTCACACACTGAACTGGCTGTTCATGTGGTTCACAAAAGTATTGTGCCTTCTTACCAACTGACTTGCAGTCTGATCACTTATAGTTTGAAGTCTGATGAAAAATCTGACACCAGATGCACAAAGGGGTTTGTTGAGCTTTGCTGAGACTTGAGAGAATCTGAATTAGCCCATGGCAGGGTTATTTGGGTAGATATGATCTCTTTTATTAGACCAATTAAATAGTTGGGGAAAAGTTATTTGCAAGCTTTTGGGCACAAACACCCTTCTTCAGGCATTGGGAGACTTTTCTGCTGTTATGTGTTCCCTAAGGTAGAAAAAAAGCCAAAAACTGACTCATTTTTAAGTAAACCTAGGCTGTTCTGGTTTTAGTTGCAAACCACATAAAAGTCAGTAGTTGTTCAGTGGTAATTTAAGTTTAGACAAAACATACTTTATTTTGCTTTGTTTTGAAAACTCTGAGTGTACCACATGGTATCACAGATCACCCCACTTCAGTACACATTCTTCCTTGAGAGTCCCCAAGAACGGGCCTTATTCAGTCTCTCTGTCCTTGAGGACTCTCTGAAATCAGCTCTAGCATGACTTAACAAGTGGCAAGCCTCTGACGTGAGGCTCTGGCTCTTTGTCCCTGATTTCTCTAGTGATCCATAGC
Organism: Alligator sinensis; assembly: GCF_000455745.1. Taxonomy (NCBI): domain Eukaryota; kingdom Metazoa; phylum Chordata; order Crocodylia; family Alligatoridae; genus Alligator; species Alligator sinensis. The sequence continues at coordinate 204,571 of NW_005842310.1, forward strand.
ACCCCAAGTATCAAAGACCCTCCTTTTTTTCCCCTTAAGTCCTGGGAAGGGGACACGGTGCTGTTCCCTTGAAAGGTGGGATCAGAGTTTTGACATCCCAAATAGTGCAGCAAACCACTCACCTCTCCAAACAAGCAGTCTTTATTGGGCCATTGCAGTGCTGTCTGTACTTCCTCAGACTTTACTCTTTTCTCTCCATGCCAGATTATTCCTTTTTCCCTACTCTGTCCTCCCTGGGACTACTTCTCCCTCTCTCCTCCTTTCTCAGAACCTCACTCTTTCTCCGTTGGTGCAATGAGCTACACTCACACCAAAACTATTACAAAACTATAGCAATCATCACAGGGACTAAGAGTCACCCAATAAAATTAAACAAAATATTATGTGTAGCCAATCAAGGAGCAGTCTCTGGCTCAGTGCCAGGCCCAGACTGCCACTTCCCCCTTGTGTGAAAAGATGCTCTACTTATGAAACTATTTAGAGCAACTGTGTACATCAGCACATGCTCACACCAAGCACCCAAGATGTTCCCCACCAGAAATGTAAGGTAGAACTCAGCCCATTTAACCTTTTTGGTCACACGTGGTAATAAGGAATCCTCAATCTGAACAGCAATACAGTGGTTCCCTATTGCATACAGTTATAGTCTGGGTCATAAAAGCCCTTAAAATGTAATTAAAAACTTAAAAAATTAATTTTAGCAGAATAACTGGAACATTTTCTTGATTAGTATCTTTTGAGTGGACAGATCTGTATGTGATGGACAGAGAACTAACTGGAAGTAAATATTTTCAGGATATTTAGGTTACAAAGTATTTTGGTTCAATTAAAGAAAATAAATGGGCCAAAAGGTCCACACACTGGAGACATTGTGAGGATGATACTTATGCATGTGAGATAAAGGATGGAGGTTTCAGACTCTTGTGGCTGATGAGCATGTGTGTGTAGAAGGGAGAGGGTACTGTGTAGGTGGTGAGGTGGCCAAAAATCTTGTTGCCTCAGCCCTCTGGTAACTATGCTTGTCCTTACTGGGTGCATTTATACAAGATGTGTTACTGCACATTAGTTGACAGTGTGGTACGGGTGTGCATCTACTCATGCGTGCGATTACTGAGCAGTAAAAATGGATAATCATGACTAAATTTGATACCTGCATTTGCATTTACAGGTATCAAATTTAGGTGCAATTACATAATGTGCAGTAATGCACACATAGACGTGATCCAGCACTAAATTTAGATGTGCTGTAATGCACATGTAGATGTGATTCAGCACTAAGTTCAGCCTTGCTTCTATGGGGCTGGTCTAAGCCCCATTTTGTGCCCTGGAGCACACTTCACAAGAGCTTGACGGAGCCTGCACATTGTACAGGAGCACTACAGGCCCTTTATGGCCCCCTGGACAGGCCACCGGCTGCCTCTACCTGCCTTGCCTGCAAGCCTGAGTTGCTGCTTAGCCACTGCTGGGCCACACAACTGCCAGGGTACCCCCATTTAGCCATGTGGGTACTGAATAGGGCTGGTGCAACTGCTGGCCATCCCTGTTAGCTTCCCAGGGCTGCTGGCAGTAGTGCCAGGATCAGCTCCTTGCTGCTCACCCCACTCCCCCCCAGCTTGCCCTGCAGTTGTTGTGGGGCATAGCTTCTGCTGCACAGCTTGCAGTCCTTTGCCATGCCTCTGCACTGGGTGCTGCTGGCATGGTGCGGGGGCCCAGAGAGCTGGTGAAAGACACAGCATGTCATCTTCCTCCTTCTCTTCCCTATTGAGGCCCAGCCCCACCCACATGTACACATCTGTGCCATCCTCTCAGGACCCCAACTGGAGCCTGATTCAGATTGGGAACTTCATGGTGCTTGGGGATGATGCAGAGGTCCAGAGGCGGTTCAAGCAGGGCGGGCACATGAATGCCTACATTTTCTGTGTCTCTGTCAGGCAGGATGGGGGATCAAAGGCACTTCTGGTCAGGGTGGCAGTGCCACATAAAGGTCAAGGCCTTGTGGATACAGTGGGTGGCCATGACCAACCACAATTGTTGATCCAGTTGTCCCCACAAGACCATGCCCTTTATGTGGCAGCTGACCTATATTGTAGTACCCTGGGATGCGGGCCACAACCCTGCAGTTTACACCATCAGAGGCAGCCTGCCTGGGCCCCCACCCCACCCTGGACCCTCTGGTGACATGTCACCAGAGGAGGGGCCCTCAGTGCTCAGCACACTGCCCCACACAACTCTCCAGCTGCTATATCCACTAGCAGCTCAGGGATCCCTGGCCAGAGGCTGCCTCAGTCACTGCATAGTCTTAGACCCTGCTACGAGCAGCAGTCAGCCATGTTACCTCTGGCCATCAGCAGTGCCAGCTCCTCCCCAGCCTGCCACACACTGTGGGCTGCATGTATGTGTGCGGGCTGGGAGCGATCCGTGGCCCTTTTGCGCACGCGGGCTGTAGCCAGCAGCCTGGGCACGCGGGGTCAGAGAGAACGGGCGACATGCTAGAATTAGTTACGGACACGTAATGGTTGATTTAAAGATTATTTACTTACACTGAAGATGGTCGCGGTGTAGGCTGGACAGTTTGCCAGGCACAGCTCCGATTAAATCCTCGTTTGAGGACTACGACAAGCTCTCTCTCTCCCACGGAGTTGTTGAAGCTCCATGGGTCCGTTTATTCTCTCTCCCACGAAGTTTGCTAGGCTCCGTGGGTCCTTTTGCATGCAGGGAGAGGGATACGTCGAGGATTGTGAACGGCAACGGGGAGAGGCTAGAGGCTGATCAGACCCCTGTTGCCTGATTTAAATGCGCTGGGTCCAATAGGCTCCGCAGCACTTAGAGATCTTCACACAGCATGAAGTCTCCTCCTCCTGGTGTTCGTGGAGTCCTCCAACTTGGGCGGAAACCACTCAAGCCTCCTATATGGCTAGCAAGCCAATCACTAGCCGCCACGTGTGAATAATTTCACGCAAGCCAACAATGGGGCTCGAATTAGAATACAAATGGCGTGAACTCTTTGCACCGAGCATTTCCTAGATGCAAAAAGAAATGCACCATGCAAAGAAAGCTACAAATTGGCGGGAAATTCTCCCTTGCACCGGGGTTCTCCTTTACAGGAGAAAACTCCACCGTGCAAAGAAGCTGCAGTTCAGCGGGAAAACAATTTAGCAGTGCCAAAGCACACACAAAACAAAAATCACAACTTTGGGTTGTGACAGTATGAACCTATTTTATGTTACTTGTGTCCCTGAAAAATATGTAATGCAAAAGGTAGGTGAATCCTCCTGCTCGTTGCTATTTTTTGTAATTTAAGGTCATTTAAGGGTGAAAATGGTGGTTAATACCAAAGTAGATGCGTTAATACATTTTTCAGGATATGTGCATAGTAGAATAGAATTGCACTTAAGTACTTTAAGATGCCCAATACATGGATTAGAATTTGAGCCTTGAGTTACTACATGAAAGCTTAATCCACCCTGTACACAAGATTCCTTATATGTCTCCATATTAGCCTGAGAAGTTTGTATAGGATTAGACTTGGCCTACTGTATCTACTCAGAAATTGTCCAAAAAGGCCTAATTCTTCTTATATTTTTTTATTCTATTCTATCTGGAAATCACAGATGTTTTGCATAAATCCCCAGTTCCTCAATTGGAGAAAAAATGCAAGTAGTACAGTATGATTAACCCTTTGCATAACAGCCAATCGGTAAAACATTTTTTAAAATATAGGAGATCTGGATTCCAGGCCCACCTTACCCTGAGTGGTTCCACATCTACTACTTTTCAGGATAATGCCCAAACCACCAACCTGGTATTTTAAGTATGAAAGTAGTTTTAAATTTCTGGGTGTAAGGGTTGCAAGATTTCCATCAGAGAGAGCTGAATGCCCTCCCCCCCCACCATGGGGAAACTTTCAACCCACCCACCCCACAGCCCACTGGGCATCAGACCAAGGTTATTCCTGGTGTGATGCCAACAATCAGTAATTGTTAGCATCAGGACTGGAGCAGTCCTGGATGGGTTCTATACCTATATATAATATGTGCCAGAGGTAGCTTAGAATGGTCTAATTGCAAAATCTGTAATTCTTAATAGGTGATATCCTTTTACATACTCTAGCCACTACATTAGACAAAATATATTGGACCACTGTGTACTTTATATAATTTGACTTTAAGAATATATTTATACATTTATGTTATAAATTCTTAGTGACTTATTACACATTAATTTTAGGTGGCTCCTAGAGCTCTTAACTCCTGGATTATCCACACATTAATACCAGAAACTAGTTTAAAGCACACTTTAAGTGGTTTAAAGTTACACCACCCAAGACAAGTTTCTCTTTGATCCGTGTTACGCAGCTCATGTTCCATTAATGTGTAGCCACTTCCTGCAGATGAGCTGACCAAATTGCTGTTCTCTAGCATCCCAAGATGCACTCTCTTCCACCCTTCTGTTCTGTGTGGACAAATTTTCCACCCCTGAACTTTATTTCCCTGGAGGTAGTTTTGACACCAAGGTATCTCTCCTTCCTGCCCCCAGGGGTGTGATCTTCCCACCCCCTGGGGTAGAACCTCATGACAGCTCACAGGACATGGATGAATCCAGGAGTGAGGTTTAAGGGGGATGGGGGAGGAACAAGGTAGGAGGCTGGATCATGTCCCCATGAGCTGGAGCTTCCTTCCTGGGGCAGAGGCAGTAGCTCTCCCAAAAACACCTTCTCTCACTGCTCCCACCTCTCAGCCACCCTGGGAAGCAGTTTATTAAAACATGAGACCTTCTTTAATTAATTTCCTCTTTATTTATTTTTATTACTTCTTTTTATTTTATCCTTCAGTGGCTGTCTGACTTCATTTCACTACCCTTCCCCCCACCCCATTTCATTACCCACTCTCATACCATCAACTCTCCACCTCCCAGTATCACGTTTCTACCCTCCCAACCCCTCCATCACACACTGCCACCTACAGCAGGTATAGAAGCCTCTCTTGGCTCACCAGCTCTCTTGTGACAATGCACAGATGTGCAGGTGGGGGACAATCAGAGAAGGTTTTTAGCCTTAAGGTGTGACTCTCCAAAATCGACCTAGTACTAACACCAAACAGCATTTGAGCAGCTCAAATTGAAATGTGTAACAAGGCCCTTTATAGAGTTATCATATTATATTATCCCTTAGTTCATGGGTGGGCAAAGTTCAGTCCGCAGGCCAGCAGTGGACTCCATTTCCCAGAAGCCCCTGCCCACATGGCTGGAGCTGGTCTTCATGGAGACCCTAGCTGCATCTGTGCTGTGGTAGTGCAAGGCTGAGGTTGCCATGGAGACCAGCCCCAGCCACACTTGCAGGGCATGCAGCAGGGCAGAGCAGGGGGCTGCTCCAGAGCCGCTAGGATCTTGTGGTGGGGGCAGCTTGGTCCAGACCTGGGGCAGAGCCATTATCTGCAGCCTGCATACTCTGAGTAGGGGCATGCAGGCAGCGGATTACGGCTCTGCCCCGGTTCGGGACCAGGCTGACACTGCAGCCTGAGGACATGAAAACTGCCGCCACATGAGGGCAGGGGCTGCTGGGAAATGGAGTTCATTGCTGGACTGCAGGCTGGACTTCGCCTCCCCTAGAGAAGGGCCTAGAGAATTTTCAGATCAAACAAGAAGGTACCTACTGCATTTAGGTACTTCCATGATGTTATGGCTGCTACACATTTTTGGATAGCAATTTTGGATTTAGGTGCCCAAAATCTTTGCAAGTCTTTTTTAGGTGCCTAAATTCTACTTCATCTACTACTTTTTTCTTGTTTTGTTTTTTTTAATCTGGTCATTATTCTTTTAAGATACTATTAGATTTTATATCTCATTTCAGGGCTATTATAGCTGATGTAGAAAGCATGCAGGCAGGGGCTGCTGGGAAATAGCATCTGGCTGCTAGCTGGATCTGCCATTTTTCCCACCCCTGCCTTAGCTGCTTGTAGGCTCAGATGAAGTGTATCTTTTCAATCTAAGGGATAGTTGGTTTTTCAGTCAGAGATGTTTTTCCCTCATTTTGAATGCATTTGTATGATTTTTTTTAAATATGTATTTTAACCTCTGTAGTCTAATGAAACACAATTTGAGTACATAAACATGGGGAAAATGTCAAGGCTTTCAGATTAATTCATGTTTACCTTGAAACTATTATACACTGTAAAACTTCTCTGGCAACTATTCTAGTAAGAAAATCTGTACTTCCTTTAATACTTATCACAATAAAAAAATAACTCTCTGTCACAGAACTTAGCTAAATAACAATTCTTAAAAAAAATGCTGATGCCAATCAATGCTGCAGGCATCCTGTTCAAGTCAGTGTTTGTATAACAAGGCATGGATAAGTTGAATTTCTTGTTGTAAAATAATAATTAAAAAAAATATGTCACTTTCAGCTCCATTTAAAATATTGGTGAAGGATTGAAGGGTAAAATGGAGGTAAAACATTTGATAAACTTTTGGAAAGCAAGAATTATTCTGAAAAAATATGCTCAAATTACAACAGTAATGAAAAGTAAATTAGAAACTGTTTTAAAAAGAGATTTGACAGAACCATTTTATCTACTTGACATTGCATTTTTGTTCTTTCTAACACCTTTCAAAACACAATATTCATGTATTTCACTTTGTATTTTGCGGTTTCTCCTCCCTTACCATATGCAATTACAGCATTTGTAATCTGTGTGAAACTTGGAAGAAAATATTATACTTACACATTATCTATATTCAAAAAGAAAAAGTTGTGACATTCAGAAGTAGAACTGCTGTTAAATATCTACATATGGCAAGTGAATTAAACAGCTGCTTGATAATACATAACATTACATTAATTAATTGCAGCTAAATTGCACAGAGATAAAGAAAAGCACTCACCTGTCTAGAGAATGAACAGTCTTGGAGTGCTACTTTCAGCATTCAGTACACAAGCAGATTGCAGCACAAAAGAAATGTTCAGCTTTTATTTGTTGGTTTTCATTTTGCCTGTTAATAAAAAGTTACTTTTACATGATTCTAAGTTTTCCACTGCCATATTTTTTTAATTAACATACATGACAAATCCATTAATAAAAATGCTTAGCTGTTTTGCTTTAAAAACAACAGACTTTGCATGCATTATGTGCTTCCAAACCATTAAGTTTATTCACAAATATTCAACAGCAATCTACATGATATACACTGTTATGAGAACATATATTTTATATTCCACTGAAGAGTATTATAATATAAAATCTTCCCCTGCTTGATTTTTTTCCTAAGCAGTTCATTTCACTCTTTATTTAGTTGTTTGAGATGTTTGAAAAATTTAAGTCATATTGGTAGCATATTTTAAGAGGACAGTCTTACCCTGTTTGTCAAATTACATGTGCTTTTTAATCCTTTTAATCCTTCCTCATTATTTGCTGTTTCTGGCTTCCTAATGGTGGGGATGATTTTACCCTCATCGGACAATGGCCCATTTGAACCAAAATCAATGCTACTATTTGTGGGAGCAGCTGTGCACCAATGCAATATGAATTTGGAATTAAGGTGAGTTCCATGGAAGAAGAATTGGGCTCAGTTTTAGTTATATCTGCAATTAACCAATTAGTAATATTTCTGTGGTAGTAAAATACTCATGTATAATCCAATTGTAGTCTCACTGAAGCATAAAGAAAAACACTGGTTGCATCTACAAGTGCAATTAATGCAAAGCAATACACTCTGGGGGAGTTTGAGACATAGTGAACTGCTCCCAGGTGCATCTATGCACGCACTCAGGACAGCAACAATTTGAGCCAGGGTGGAGCAAGCCTCTGGTTGCCTGGGCTGACCGAGCACAATTTACACTCATAGTCACTGTCTAAATGTGTTTTAGTGCAGTAAACTATCCCACTATAAGACAGTTCTGTTGGGGACAGTCCTATCTTATAGCTCAGTTAATTAGTTTACTGCACCAGTGCACATGTAGGCAGTGATGCTTTACTGCAGAGCTAATTAGTCTACTCAGAAGTAAAGCTCATATGTAACTGCACCCACTGTAACTTCTGATCTGTGACTTGATTCTTCTTTAGTACACCATGCAAGACTGAATTGTGCTTTATTGTTGCCTAATTGCATTACAAATGAAAATGCAATATCAATTTTAGATCTTTTGACTTTCATGGTTTTTTTTTCCCTGCCATGGAGTGCAATGTCTGTTTCAAATCTGTTTTCCCCCAGATATGGCAAGTCCATATTTTTTTTCCATGTGGGATCTCACTCTCTTGTCTGATTCCCAAATCCTCTTGGTCCCTTTGTATTTCTCCACCCTCACTAGGGTTTGCAAGGTCTCCCAAATGAATACTATCTACTAATTATATTGCTGTTTACTACCTCTCAAGATGTCTAATGAAGTTGTTAAATAAGACTAGAGATGGCATATCTGGCAGTTTCCCCAGAGTTCTTGAGACAAAGTGCAGTGACCTGAACCACACAGTTTTAAAAGAGATCCATTTGTTAACAGTAGCCAAACAGGGGGGGAAAGCATTCTATACCCTGGGAAGGGTTCCCATTATATTTATTTCAAAAGGGGAATTCACTACTTATTTTAATTAAGTTCTAATATACAGAATTACTTCCGACAAGCGTGGAAAAAAGGAAAGCAAAAGAAACTGGGAAGCGAAGTAAAGAGAAGGAGCGGGGGGAGGGAATTGAAATGCCCAAGACAACAGGGAAAATGTCATCTCCTGTTGCATCATGGAAAGCCAGAGCAGGTAACAAATCTGATCAAATGTTTTTTTTGCATGTTCTTGGTAAATGGCTATCCAGAAAAAAAACTTAGGCACATAATTCTTGCCACTGTGAGTCCCCCTCTACACAATACAGGTATTGCACAATTAACTGGTTAATTGTGCAGTTAACTGAAAACAGCTAAATGTGCAAAGCAACTATCATGCCATAAAAAGGACTGACCTCAGATTTTTTCCTAACCTTATATCTGGTTGCTGTCCAGCTTTAATTTGCACATGTAGCAGGGTCTCCCCTGTAGCTGGGAGCCCTGCCAACTCACCCAGCTACCATCCACAGGGGTGCATCATGCCCAGCTGGAGCAGGACTCTCTACCCTGGAGGTCATGAAGTGCTGCCATGGCTGTGAGTTCTGTCAGCTATGGGACTTGCAGTTATGGGAGCTTTTTACTTGCTTGAACAGGGGGAGTCCAAGAAGTTGGTCCTGGGTTCCCCTTCTACCAGCAATAAGGGGTGATAGCATCTGATCTTGGATGACACAGTCATGCCTCCTGCCATGTACATGTGGCATGGCAGGAAATGTAATTTTGTAGATCCTGCATTATATGTAAACACATTTTTATCTGAACATCTATATTGGCCAGAATGAATAATTCTGAAATAAGTTCTGGGCAAGCCAAGAACTGCTTCAGTCTTGACTTTGCTTAGTAATGAAGCAGTTTAAACCTAAGACCCATCAGAGATGCAGGCTAGACCACAAAATTAGCAAGGCAAGGAAGTATTTTCACCTATGCCATGTTCCTACCCAACAGCTCAGTGATTAGGAGGGATCCTGGTTTTCACTAATTTAAAAAAACAACAAAAAACAACAACTCAATTTTCAGACTAAAAAAAGTAATCCCAACTCCACATTTTCCCATGATTAAAATGAAACACCACAAATAGATGGAGATCTATTTATCTATCTATCTATCTATCTAGAGAGATAGATAGATAGATATTGATATCTATAGATAGATAGATAGATAGATATTGATATATAGTGGTGTTTCATTTTAATCACAGAAAAATGTGGATTTTGGGTTACTTTTTTAAAACCCAAAAATCGGGGAGCATTTATCAGAAAAAAACAGGATCCCTTGTGATTATAACACATACACAGGATGAATGAAACATGAATTCAGTTCTTTCTCTTCTGTGAGGGAATATGAACCTGTATCTGCCACTTGATTATTTTATCCACCACACCATAAAGCAGCAGTTCCCAAACTCTGACAGATAGTGCACTACCAATTTAAAAATATACAACCTTAAGTGCCACTAGCAATTTTTTTCAGTTCAACCTAAGTACCACCAGCAAATTTTTGTCATATAAAGTAATTATACTAAACCTGTTAACACGCACCACTGAAAGGTTGTCTGTGTACCACTGGTGGTACTCATACCACAGATTGGGAACTGCTGCTATAAAATATTCCGAGGTGGCACATTCTCACTCCCTTCTGTTAAAGTTTCACTCTAGATGCAATAATTAAGTAATCACTGGGCCAGACAGTGGACCAAATCTGATAAGGAACTTAGGTGCTTGGCCATGAAAGTGGAATTCAGAATCACAAGTTAAACACTTAAGCTCCCTATGAATAGGATGACCATATTATTTTAAAGGAAATCTGGGACACTGCCCCACCTCCAAATCAGTGGCGCTGCTGCAGGCAGAGGCAGGTGAGCAGGGGCATGGGGTGCTGTCTTCAAGGGAGGTGAGGTGGCATGGTGTGCCAGGCAGGTGGGTGGGCAGGTACTGCTGCTGCTGTGCTGGAGCAAGGTGGGCAGACTGGAACAGGTGCCACCCTGCCAGCAGGTGCCTGGCCCAGCTTCTCCTAAGCTGGGCTGGGCACCACTGCAGTCTGCCTGCCTTGCTCCCACACAGCTAAAGGGGTGTTTGCCTGCCCACCTGCTTCATTTCCCCACTGGACTATGCCCTGTGCCCCTGTGATTCCAGAACTTTTGTTTCAATTTTCATCAAGCAGCTAGAACTGGCCTATAAAAACTGAGACTGTCCCAGCCAAACTGGAATGTATGATCACCTTACCTATACAGTGCCCTACCTTGGTCTCCCAGGATCGAGATTCAAAGTCCTTGACTCTGGATGGGAGTGCTGCCTCAGGCTAGTTAATAGGAAATGCTGCAGAAAGGTTCTGTCTTAAAATTTCCTCTCTCCAGATCTTAAGCACCTGATTCATGGTACAAGCACAGACCTATGCCCCTGTGGGACCCATAGCCTACAACCATTCTTTGAAAAAAAATGGATCAAGGCTCACTCTTTTCTTTTAAAAACACACCCACCACTGCCATGATGGTGACTGGAAAACTGCATTTTGAAAGCAAACAGTATACAATTTCTTAACAAATATTCAAGCAATAGACTTCTTAGTTTTCTGGGGGGTTTCAAATAAAGCCTTAAGGAAACAAAACTCCTTTTCCATGTTAGTTATAGATTTTAATCTTAAGAATATAAAATAATTCCAAAGACTTGTTGACAAAATCTCTAGGAAGCACAAATACATTTGTATCAGGCATTTTAAATCCTTTAATGAGCTTTAATACAGTCATAGCTCTGCCATTTATCTTGTTTAAAAAGCATTTTCGCAAAGGTAAAAAATAAAACAAAATCCTTTACAGAACAAAATCCTGGCACTTGGTGGTGCTGTTGGATAAGAAAAACAGATACACAGCAACACATGGGGAAAGAGATTGTTATGGTGAGTTAAATAAAATTAAAAGAAGGACGGCTTCATTCACCTCTGTCATATCCAATCTTACATTTCTTCTTTTGACACAAAGATTTTAAATTAGGCAGAATGGTAATTCGTGGTGGCTTGGATTCCTGATAAGTAACACAAGGGATACAGATCTTTAACACAAATTTCATGCCTCCAAAGACTGACAGTTAATGAGGCTATTATTTTCATTTTTAAATTGCCCAATTGCAGAACAGAAGATTGCTGCTTTCACATCCTTTACTGTCATCTTTCAGAATGAATTCTATTACTCATCTTTTAAAACCTTTCATGTTTTAAGGTGAACACTGAAACCATTCTGCGATTCAATACCACATTTTCTTTTACAATAAGTATTTCATTAAGTCAATAACTCGTTTCCCAGAAGTAAACAGTATGTGCTTGAATATATTTGAATACCTGTTCAGATTTCACTAGCTGTTATAATTTTTTGACATTGAACTACATGCTGAGAACTGTACCTTGTACTGTCTATAACCCTATTTATAATCCTTCTTCAGAAATGTCCTCTTTCTAAAAATCATTATGTACCTTACTTGTAAACAATCTCTTCTATTTGTTTGGCAATAGTCTCTACTTACTGTAGCTCAGCTTGAGGTATTAACAGGTTTTGACAAAGCAAGTTAGGAGCATTCAGTGCCTGGCACAAGCATTCAATTGTGGATTTTAAACAACACAGAGCAGATAATATGTATGGAATGGATGATTTATAAGGAAAAAATGGCATTTTTGGGTTCCAGCTAGTTTGCTAAAGTCCCTTCAATTATAACAATCTTTATTATGTTAACTCTTTCATCAGGGTTAGTGGAGTTTGAATTTCTGGCGCTCCCACTAAGATTACATTATAGCTCCTTCTATGAGGTCAAAAAAGATGTCAGAGCTTTAACAGGGATTTTCAATGACAAAATGAAAGTTTTAGAATTTCACTTTGCTTCAAAGAAAGGGTCTCAGCAGTGGCACTCTTTGTTGCATTGGCAGGCTGGCACATTATTAGCATCTTTGACATATAAGAATAGGCAGCCTCAGGGCCTAAATTTTGCCTCTCTCTACTTAAAAGAGAAGACACTTAGAATGTGCCTGTGGATGACTGCTGTTTTCAATATAAGGGGCAGAATGAGCCAACAGCAAATTTCTACTTTCCCCCTTGGTGCCCTACATTTTTTTTTACTTCAGGTTTTCATCTTTGGGTTTAAATCCTGAGAGCAATATTGAGCAACCTCGCTCCCTATTGAAGTCAGCAGGAGTTGCATGTATTGAATGTATTTAGCAGTTCCCAGGTTCTTGCTTAAAACAGGTTTCTATTTACTTTAAATATATTTGATTATGAAAAGATTTTTCAAAGATAATTGAACTGTTTCAAAACCCAGGTGCACAAGCTTATCAGTCTGTCTTAGCAATAGTTAGACAAGCAGTGTAGTCTAGTGATAAGGGCATTAAACTGTCAGTCAAGAGACCTGGAATAAGTTTCTTCCCACTGAGCTGTTATATTACATTAGGCAGGTTGCTTCCTTCCCCTATTGCTGCCTCAATTGACCCATCTGGCTATCCTTTGGATGACACCTTGAGATTTACCCATGGAAACTGATATATCAAGTTTTTTTGTTGCATTGTGATTACCATGGTTTTCTCTGATAAAACCCCCCCCAATTTTCAGATAGGAAAAAGTAACCCAAAAGTGACCCATTTTTCTGTGATTAAAATGAAACACCACAAATATATAGATATAGATCAATATCTATAGATATAGATATACAGTAAAAGTTCTGTTAACCAGCATCTTACAAGCCGGCATGCTCAATTAACCAACATGCCAGCTTGTAAGATAAAGTGAACCAGAAGTGCCCACCATGGAGTGTCTGGTTTCTCTGAGTCCCCACAGCCTGGGGCAAAGCGTCTTGTAGTGCCGAGCCCCATGGCCTGGGGGCATAACAGGCTGTGCAGGGCTGTGCAGGGCCCGCCTCCCTGTCCTGCGGGGCCCACAGGGCCTGTGGGAGGGGTGGCGATTCTGTGGGAGAGGTGGTGCTGCAGCAGGAGAGGTGGAGGGATGCCCCAGACATGGTGGGAGAAGCAGCAGCCTGGGCCGCTCAATTAACCACCATATTTTGGTATCCGGCATCCCCCATTTCTGGGGGATGCTGGATAACAGAGCTTTTACTGTATATACATAGATCTATAGAATGAAACACCACTATCTATATCTCTATCTCTATCTCTATCTGTATCTATATCTATAGATAGTGGTGTTTCATTTTAATCACAAAAAATGTGCGTTTTGGATTACTTTTTAAATCCAAAAATCAGGGATTTTTTTTATCAGAGAAAACCAGGATCCCTGGTGATTACCATAATCTACAACAAGCAGATACACTTAAAAAGTTGGTCAGGTACAATGGGAAATATTTGCTTGATATCTGATTTCTCTGAATTATTCCCTTTTATGTCTATTCACCTAAGCACCCCAGGGGAAAGCCAGGAGCAACAGTCATATACTCCTAGAGAAAGGTTTCAGACTCAATATATGGAAAAACTTCTTCACAGTTCATGTGACCAGACTCTGGAATAGACTAAGAGCAGGGGTGGTGCAGGCACCTACCCTGGAGATCTTCAAAAGGAGACTGGATGCACACCTTGCTGAGGTTATTTGACCCCAATAGTCTTTCCTGCCCAGAGCAGGGGTGCTGGACCCAGTGATCTCATGAGCTCCCTTCCAACCCTAAACTTCTATGAATATCTTAGAAAAAGGGCTTAATTTGTTTTTTATGTTCATGTCAAAGCACAATCTCTCTTTTATCTGTAAATAGGTATTTTTAGAAATGAACATTTCTAAAATAACTAACATAAGGGCTTTTCTTTAAAAAAAAAGAAAGAAAGAAAAACATGGATGAAGAATTAATTCCTCAAGACCAGAAATAATATAATAATAAATATTTCTGACAGAACCCAAGGGTGTTGAGGGAGCTGGCAGGGGTCATCGCGGAGCCCTTGGTCCGGCTGTTTGAGCATTCATGGTCATTTGGCCAGGTGCCGGGGGATTGAAAACTGGCTAATGTGGTCCAAATTTTCAAGAAAGGGAGGAGGGAGGACTCAGGTAACTATAGGCCTGTAAGCCTCACCTCGGTGCTCGGGAAGATCTTGGAAAGAATCATCAAGGAGCACATCTGCGGGGGGCCGGCAGGGGAGATCGTGCTTAGGGGTAATCAGCATGGGTTCATCTAAGGTAGGTCCTGCCTGACCAACCTGGTTGCCTTTTATGACCAGGTGACTAAATCCTTGGACGATGGTGTCACCGTGGACGTAGTCTTTCTAGACTTTAAGAAGGCCTTTGAGGTCTATCACCTCATCCTCATCAATAAATTAAGCAACTGCGGCATTGATGCCTACACAGTTGGATGGGTAAAACATTGGCTGATGGGGTGCACCCAGAGAGTAGTGGTGGATGGGTTGCACTCAACCTGGTGAGATGTGATCAGTGGGGTCACCCAGGGTCCTTGGGCCCGCACTGTTTAACATCTTCATCAGCGACTTGGATGAGGGGGTGGAAAGCACGCTGTCCAAGTTTGCTGATGACACTAAGATGTGGGGTGAGGTGGGCACACTTGAAGGGAGAGAGAGGCTGCAAATAGATTTAGACAGACTACAAAAGTGGGCAGATGAGAATAGGATGGGGTTTAACGTAAACAAATGCAGGGTGCTGCACCTTGGGAGAAGGAATCCACAGCACACATACAGGCTGGGGAGTTTCTCTCTTGAAAGCACAGAGGCAGAAAGGGATCTTGGAGTCATTATTGACTCCAAGATGAACATGAGCCGCCAATGCCAGACTGCAGCCAACAAGGCCAGCCATACCTTGTCATGCATCCAAAGGTGCATCTCAAGCCGGTCCAGAGAGGTGATACTCCCCCTC
>NW_005842310.1:220322-223742 GCF_000455745.1 Alligator sinensis
TCATCCCTGCCTGTGGCAGGGGGTCAGGCTAGATGATCTGTTCAGGTCCCTCCTGACCCTAGCTACTATGAAACTACTATGAAACTATGAAACACAGGTCAGACTCCCTTCCAGAAGCTTAGTTCATTCAAGGAAACCCATGTGTACAAGGCAGAAGACAATAAAACTGGTACATTAGTCAACAGTTTCCAAGCTGTGTGTTTCAAGTCCTGCACGTATATCATTGTAAATTGTTTTGTTCACATGAGGGCAAATGACTTCCATTCCCCCACATTTTTTATTAGAATCATCTACCCCTTTTGATTTCAATAATATATCAATAGATTCCATTAAGTGAGCTTTTAATCCAAGGCAAAGTTGTCTTTAATTCTGAGGGATGTGTTATACAGGGTAAACTGAAGAATCAGTAAAGATCCCTTAATGGTGAGATAATGAAAACAAGAAAACCTGGTACGCAAGGCAATGGAAATGATGGTAGGCCTGGGTGATTAAAAGGTTTTTTCCTGATGTCAAATGTAGGAACTAATGACTTAGGGTTGCAGATGTTGAATATCAGAAGCAAAAAGCCAGAGAAGCAGATGTGAACATCACTTCAGATGGAAGGAGCTAGCAAGAGCAAAACTGCAATAAAAATTACACCTGACATTGCCTCAATGTCATCTCTTATCAAAATCAACTTTGCAGAGCATTGAAAATTGATCCATTACTCAAGCCAAAAAGACAACAGTGCAATGATGTAAACATTTGGATTCTGTCCATCTCAAATGTGTTAGCTACTCATTAATTAATTGGCAATGGAATAACATGAGCTAAACAACTCCAATGTGGGCCAACCATTAGAAACCCAAGAGGATGTTCTTATCACAGAAAGTCTCTTGACCATAAGAGAATTTTTCACAGAAATCAAGCATATTGTTAACTGAGCAGTATTACATGGTTTCTGATTCCTTAATTTTTTCATTGTCATCACGATTTGATGCAAGAATGTAAATTCAATATCCTCTTGAAACATTACAACATATATCCATTTCAAACTTTAAAGTTCAGGGCATTTAAAGCTAAAAATATGTCTGACTGAAAGTTTACGTTGTGTGACCAGTTTGTATTTATAAACTGTGTATATAGGCCAGCATCACTGTTGAATGATCTGAGTTATACTTGCTCACACTTTTTATCCTTAAAGGAGTATATCAAGTTACACTAAGTGATTTGCATTCATAAATTTGGATACCCTATACATGCAGAACTCTAGAGACATATTTAGAAGTAGGTTGAAAACCCCTTTGAAAATGTATTCCCTTGATGTCTCATCTCAACAAAAGAGATGACAAAATCTTTGTTTTCTCCTGAATTAAGCAAATATTTCTTTCTCATTTTCCTAGGTCAGGGTTATCCAGCTGGTGGCCTGTGGGGCTGCATGTGGGGTTACTGTGTGTCATCTCCAAGTCTCCCCTGGCCACTGCTGCTACCTTGATTCTGGCTGCATAGATGCTGTCTTCTCCAGGCTCTCCCCTCTATCCTCCCCCTTCTGGATGCCCCTTCTTGCTTTCGCCCCAGGGAACAAGACAGTGCAGCTGTGCAGGGAGCTGAAGGCGAGTCCAGGGCTATGCTCAAGGAGAGGGGATCATGGCCACATGTTGTGGGGATTGCCCATTAGGTGTGGTGGTAGGGGCAGCACATGCATGGGTGTAAGCTACAGTGAAAAGGGCGCCCATGCAGGCATGTGGTACAGCAATTGGTGGGAGGGTAGTATCTATGTGGCATGCCTTGTGCGGCCTGTGTTGTGTGCAGTTCCCACTGTGGCCCCTGGAGGTTTAGAAGTTGGATAGCTCTTTCCTAGATTATAAAGCAGAAACAACCATTGTGATCTTGTGAGGGAGAATCCACCAACCTGGACAGGTGGTATGAATGGTTCATTAAAATTATTGTTAAATGTGTACCTTATTTCTAGCTTCAACTTTAATTCCTTAAATCTTTCCCAGTTTTTGTCACCTATGGCATTTGTACACTTGCTTGCATCGCAAGCGCCCAGCACTGAGGCACATGCATTTGTATAAATGGTAAAATGCATGTAAGTGCTGAGAAAATGGTGGCGCTATGCTTTTGAACTAAAACACATCACCATTTTCTCAGCGCTGATACACATTTTGCTATTTACACAAATGCATGGAATGCAACGTTGGGTGCATCAGCTCGTGTTCGCCAGTGCATCAGCTCTGATGCGCCAAATCTCCAAAGTGTCAAAGCACACAAATGTATGTGTATAAATGCCCATAGGTTCTATTTATTAAGGTAATAGCTAATTACTTGCCAAGCTAAGTAATAGCTGCATAATTGGAATTATTTCACATAATCAAAATGCTGCTGATGCTTGATTGAGGGCTTCTGTCAACAATGTGGGTGCATCAACAAGATGCTTACTGTGCATTAGACATATCTAATGTGCAGTAAAGCATCACCATCAATTACTGTACATTTAATTAGTAATACAATACATAGTGATACATACTGTTACTAAAAAATGGCACATTAATTAATATGCAGGGGCACACATGTAGACCCTGATCAGGACCAATTTGCTTGTGGTCAGCCCAGGCAGCAGGGGGATACTGCTGCCTGGCTCAGCCCCTATCTCCATGGGACAGAGGGAGCTTTCCCAGTTGTGGGGCAGCTGCATCCCAGCCATGTGGTGATCAGCACCCATCCTGATCTCCATGGAGTGTGGAGAGCTGTCCCAGCTGCAGAGCAACTGTCTCCCAGCCACGTGAATTTCAGAACCCATCCCAACTTCTGCTGGGCAGGAGAGAGCTGTCCTGCTGCAGGGCAGCTGCCTCCAACCCAGGACAGCTCTCCCACACCCCACAGAGATCAGGATGTGTCCTAATATCCATGTGGCTGGCAGGCAGCTGCCCCCAGAGTCAGGACAGCTCTCCCTGCCCCACGGAAATTGGGATGGGTTCTGATCTCCATGTGGCTGGGAGTCAGTTTCCCCCAGAGCCAGGACATTTCTCCTTACCCCACAGAGATTGGAATGGATCCCAATCACCATGCAGCTGGGACAGCTCCCCCTGCCCCACGGAGATTGGAACCACTGCCTGTGCCCCCTGCCAACCCAGTGCTGGCACCAAGGAGAGCCTGGAGCTTCACCTGGCTGCTGCAAGGGGAAGAGCAAGGCAGGACCAATCAGGGACTGAAATACTCCCATCAGGAGCAAATTTGCTCTTGATGGGTGCATGTTTAGATCTGTGCCCAGGAGTGATTTAATGAGACTGAATTTTCTGTGCAGAAAATTCAAGGCACATTAATTGTATGTGTAGACTCATCCACTGTGTACTTGTCTTAGCCACAGTAGAGGTTGCCATACTGGTCTAATCTTTGAAGACTGGCAGTACACCAACTTTGGTCAGCCCAGCACCTGTT
>NW_005842310.1:223773-273036 GCF_000455745.1 Alligator sinensis
TGATTGATTTCTTAGACACATAAGGTCAGGAAGGCAGACAGTAGGGGCAGCAATGAGAGAATTGTTTTATAATATTATTGCAGCATATTGCTTTTGCCGTTTGACTTTATGCTGTCCTCTCCTAGCATGGCACATTGAGCCAGAGGGGCATGTGGATGACAGGTACACTGCAGATGGATTGAAGAGAGCTATATAGGGAACTGTATGGTAACATTGCTATGGTGCTGTGCTTTAGTACCTTTTGGAAGTACTAAAGGAAAGAGCAGTACAGGCAATTACTGTGCTGTGTGCATAGCACACGGTTAGATTTTCCTGCTACATTACCATAGCAGGATGCTATACCAGGGGAGCATGCTGCTTTAGGGATATAGCTGCTGATCGTGTGTAGACCCATGTGATCACTACATTGACATAGCTCACCATACAGCAACACAGCACATTGCTACATCACTGTAGGGCAATGTGTAGATGCGCCCATACAGTTGCAAATTTGAGTCAGCATAGGTCTTCTGTAGTAACTTGAAAGTTGCACCCTTACAATACATGCATAATGTTGCTGTTATGTAACACTATGCCAGATAGAAAACAGCTCACTTTTAATGGTTTTAGTTTTTGTACATACAGCCTGTAATTAAATTCTTCCCTTTGATAGGGTTTGATAGCATTGAGCTCTGTGACTCTTTTACTATAGGGTATGTTTTCCGATTTTTAAAATACTTTCGTGGATCTTCCTGAAACCTCCAATTTTTTTAACAACCCTTCTGAAGAGCAGAAATCAGAACTAGCTGCAACATTCCAGCAGCAGTTTCATCAATGTGATATAGAGAGGTAAAAATTTCTATACATCAATGTCATATTCTCTTGTTTTTGCATCCCAGGATTACATTGTTTTTTTTAGACCCAGAATGACATTGGGAACTCATATTCAGCTGTCTTTAAATAAAAGTAACAGACTGTAAAATAAAATAAGACTAAGTCTTCAGCTTCCCTGATTTAAATTTCAAGTAAAATTGTGAAATGAGGGCTTGTGGTTTCCAGCAGATTCAAATACAAGTATATTCTATCTTTACAAGGATGCTATCGTTAAATAGCACTTCTGTTTTCCAGTTTTTCGTTTGCTTATCTTCAGTGTTTCTGGCTAAATACACCTACTTCAACAGCAAATGTGTTACATTTACTAGAAAAATGTAAAAGCCATTGATAATTAACCTGATAACAAATAATAAAGGATATAGCTGAAGGACATAGCTGTGAAGCATTTCTGTGCCTGGACCCAATCTGAGTTACATTGTCTTCCTGAACTGAATGATGATGTAACTTCAGTGACAGGAAAAAGTCCAGGGAGCTTTATTTTACTGTAAAATAAATGTCCAGATTTTATCTGCTCAGCGCTCTCTGCCAGTACAAATTAGACTTAAAACGGATACGGTCATCCTGGGGAGAATCACCATGCAATAAACACTACTTCTCCTTCTGGTGACTATACAGCTTGAAAAAGGGAGAATGGCTAAAGGCTAGGGAAAGTGGATGGGTTGTAATTACAGTAGGAATTCTCCATGTTGGAGTCCTGACTTTGTCCTCAGGGTGTTGCAAATATATCTAAAGCTGTTAGGTCCAAATACCCCTCTCCCCAACTTTATGATCAAATGTCATGGAAAGGGTTCTTCAACATATGTGAGGAAAGATGTCTCAAAACTTTTTTTGTTGTAACATTAGGTCACAGTTTGATCGACTGAAATTTTTATGTTCTGCCCTGGTGATCCTTGGCTGCAGAATTGTTGCTGTTGGTATGAGTGACAGTAGACCTTATAATTCTCTAAACTACACTCAAGGTAACCCTCATTAGATTAAAAGCATATCTTGATAAATGCTACCTCATAGCTTCCACTAAGTTTTTGTCTATGGAAAAAATACTAGTGTGGTTTTTCTGCTGTAAAGAACTCAGAAAGACCACAACAGGTTAAGAACAATTTTGAAACTATGGATTCCTATTTTCATTCTCCAGGTTTTTCTTATGAATTATGTGCAAGTCTTTGTATACCTAACAGTGCTAATATTGCATGGATTTCAGGATGGATCTTAGATTTTCCAGCCCTAGGAAAAGGCCACAAAGGATAGGAAATGTGGAAACTAGCATGTTGGTGGTACTACTGCTTTAGTTTACTATATTGCTTTTGGAAGAAGAATGCTTAGGGATTAAGAAGAAGGCACTGGGTAATGTGGGCCCCAGAGGACAGGTTTGGTAATCTGATGATTGCAGTGAATAAAAAAGCTGACCTCTTTAGTGAATTCTTTGCCTCCAGATTCCTAAACAGGGACTGGGACATTTCCCCCACTAGAATTATGAACAGACCCAGGGGAGGCACCGCCATGCCTAGGGTCAGGGACGACCTAGTTAGGGAACTTTTGGAAGGGCTGGACATGTTTAAATCAGCAAGTCCAGATGCTCTTCACCCAAGGGTGCTGAGGGAATTGGCGGGAGTCATAGCAGGGCCCCTGGCATGGCTTTATGAGTGCTCATGGTACCAGAGGATTGGAAAAGGGCCAATGTGGTCTACATTTACAAGAAGGGGAGAAAGGAGAACCCCAGCAATGATAGGTCAGTCAGTCTTACCTCGGTCCTTGGGAAGACCTTTGAGAATATTACTAAGGAACACATCTTCAGGGGCCCAGCAGGGGAGGTAATGCTCAGGGGCAACCAACATGGGTTCATTGAGGGAAGATCCTGCCTGGCTAACCTGGTTTCCTTTTATGACCAGGTCACCATGTCCTTAGATGTGGGCATTGAGATGGATGTCATCTACCTGGACTTCAAGAAGGCCTTTGACACTGAGAGGGTCCAGAGGAGAGCCACTTGCATAGCCAAGGGACAGTGGGTCAGGCCCTACGAAAAGAAGCTAAAGTGCCTGAATCTATTCAGTCTTCACAAGAGAATGCTGAGAGGGGATCTGGTGGCCATTTACAAACTCACCAAGGGGGACCAGCAGAAATTGGGTGAGGCTGTGTTCCCTCAGGCACCACTGGGGGTTATTAGGAATAACAGGCACAAATTGTTAGAGAGAAGGTTCAGGCTGGACATCAGGAGGCATTACTTTATGGTTAGGGCTTCCAGGCTCTGGAATGGACTCCCAAGGGAGGTGGTGCTCTCTCCTACCCTAGGGGTCTTGAAAAGGAGGCTGGATAGATATTTGGCTGGGGTGTTATGACCACAGCACTCATTCTTGCCCGGAGCAGGGGGTCAGACCTGATGATCTGTTTAGGTCCCTTCTGACCCTAAGTACTATGAAACTATGAATACATCTGTATTTAGAAGATGCCTTTTGTTTCCTCTTGGATAGGAGTCACAAAAGAACACTGATTCCTGTCCCCTTCTTTGACTTCTCCACATTTTGGATTGAATCAAAAGGATGATCTAAAACAGTGCTTCTCAAACTATCTGATGTGGCAGACCAGCAATTTTTTTTCCAGTGGGCCAGGGACTGGTGCCCGGTTCAGCCGGTGGCAGCAACTGCATGTAACAGCGCTACACAAATGCGTGACCAGCTGTTTCTTTCTCTTTCCTCACCTTGCATGACGTGACGTCACCTGGAGCGTTGGAACATACGAAATATGGCACTATGACATATCAAAGTTATGCTTCTGAAAATATATTTCTTTCTTTCCTGGCAACTCGCTGTGGACTGGCGAATATATTTCTTTCTTTCCTGGCAACTTGCTGCGGACCGGCGACCAGTGGCTCATGGACTGGCACCAGTCCATGGACCACCACTTTGAGAAGCACTGATCTAGAATGCATTTTTATACTCTTATAATCTGAAGGTTTGGCAAGATTCAAGGATGCTTTGCTTAAATTTATAAATAACCAATCTTCAGTCTCTCTAATTGTTCTAATCACTTTTGACTACTACTATTACATAATATATATGTCATCATACAATAAATAGGGTTAACAAACAGGGCAAATCAAAGGTATGTAAATATGATACCAAAAATGTGAATATTCCATTATTTTATTTCTACAAGACTTCTACAAAATAATTAATTGCAATACTGTGTACAGTATCACAGAACAAAGCTAATTTGTCATTTTCTAGAAGATTACACAATACTAACATACCTTTCTTTTTGTGAATTACATTTATGACTTTACAGCAAAGTATAACTAGATCTGTCCTAACTCTTTCAGGCTGGTTTGATATAATGAGGTGTAATACGCAGAATGAGCTGAATTTTTCATTGTGAATAAATTAGAGAAACTGGCATTTTTTAAAAACAAATTTATTTACAATTGTATATATTTTTTATTATTTGATCAGTTCTGCTGAAAGAAAAGCACCAACATTTGTCAAGTCAGGAAATAATGCTCTTAAGCCTAATTTTTCACCTGAGGTATACCATGGTTCATAAGTGGATATTGATCACTGAAAAACACATACATCTGATTTTATTATAAGAAATTGTCTTTTACTTATGGATATCATAAACAGAGAGTATTTCTTAAGCACTGAAGTGTAAAACAAAAATGGTCTAAACCTGAGACCAGCTGATACTATGAGAATATAATCTTCCCTTGAGAGAAGTTAGGGAAATGCACGCACAATTGGTGCTGAAAAGAATTAATGTAAATTAGTTTTGCCAAGAAACTGAAGAAATTCTGATTTAAAGACCATGTAAAGAAAATATATCTTTACTGCTGTTTCTTTTTTTTTTTTAAATCCTAATCAGGCATCTAGTCAACATACTGCATCTTAAAGCATAATATTAACTTTTATATATACTGTTGGATTTTTCTTTAACTATGAAGTTTTGAGACACTGTATCTTTCTAATTGCTTTTACCTATTATTGGAAGTCCATGGTCTAATTATATTGTATTATTTACTAGTGGCTATATAGACCTCATCATTCATCCTTTTCCATACTAGCACATCTCTCCCATAATTAACTTGGTAATATTATCTTTAGTTAGTTTCAACAAACTATCTATGATGCCTTATTGCATTTTTGTTTGCCAAAGATTTTCAAAGGGAAGAAAAATGTTGCACAATATTAACAAAAACTCACCTTCCTTACAGGATCAGCTTCAAAGAATGTAGCACCCACTAAAATCCATAGAAAGACTCCAAGGCTAGGGACAGAAGTAACACATAAACCAGTTTAAGTGATCACAAACTGGTTTAAACCTGTAACGAAACAGAAGCTCAGTGCACATAAACTAGTATCAAAGTGGCTAAACCTGGTTAAAGTTGAACCTGGTTGAATGTAGTATCAAACTTAACTGATTTGGGTCATGCTTTGCAGCCCTGGGCTGGGCTGTACTGTCTGCTCCAGAAAGCAGGGTTGGCCTGCCCCTCTGCTCCCTAGTTGGAACAGTGAGGGCTGCCTGACAAGGGGGTGGGGGAGCAATCCCAGCTGGGGATGCAGCCCAGTCTATGTGGAGTGGGGGGGACTGCCCCCCCCAGACAAACCCCAGCTGGGGTCTGGGACCACAGAGAGGGGTTAATCTGGAAGCATTTAGGTTTGATATTAAGAAGACATAAGGGTGGTTAAATACTGGGTCAGTTATTTAGAGAGGCCCTGGAACAGATGGGGATATTTCCATCTTGAGCAGAAAGTTAGACTAGATGATATCATTAGATCTGTTCTAACCCTTCTTTCAATGTTTCTATAAATCTGGAATCATAAGAACATAAACACCAACAATAGTTGCTTCCCTTAACAATTCTGTGCTCAGAGGATAATTTTAATGAAAGTATAGAGAACCCCTCCACACTAATCTACATGTGCATGAGGGGCTACATAGAAAGCCATATGGGGAAAGTCTGCCATTAATAGCTTGAATAGCAGACAAGAGAATAGGAAAGGTACACTAGACCCTGTGTTTGGTTAGGAGGTCAGGAGTCATAGATGTTACCTCCCCATGTTATCCAAATTCTACCTTCACAGTGATCACCTAACCTTCACATTAAAGTGTTTGTGGATAATACATTATCTTGTTCAGTGATTTACACAAGGAATATTTTGCTATTCTGAAGAAGAAAAACTGGAATTTTCCACATCATATTTGAATTAAACAAGATTCTTTTTATTTCCCAATGTATACTTACATGTGACGTACTGTAATAAAAAAGCAACACTTTGAACCTCTTTAATTTACATACACACACTGTCACACTTTAGAGTCAGTTTTGGCAAATCATTTAATACATGGGAGATGAACATATGTATTTACGGTATCAATTCTCAACGTATCACCATACTCATTTAATCATAACATTGCCTTTTTATCATCTGCTTAATATATTACAGACATTCCATATCTCACAGATTTCAAAGACATTAGGGCTATAAGGTACCTCATGAGATCATCGGGTCCTGCCCCCTGCCCAAGGTGCAAGAAGTCAGCAGGGGCCAGATCACCTGAGAAACAAAAGCATCCAAGCATTTCTTAAAGGCATCCAGAGTAGGTGCTTGCACCATTTCTGGGGGGAGTCTATTCCAGACTCTGGAGACTCACATGGTAAAAAAGCTTTTCCTTATGTCCAGTCTAAAATAGTCTTCTAGCAGTTTCTGACTGTTAGACTTTGCCTTCCCTTGGGGTGCCCTGGTGAATAGATGTTCTCCCAGTTCCTGACACACACCGTTTATATACTTACAGGCTGCCACTAAGTCACCCCTGTGGCTTCACTTTTCCAGGCTGAAGAGTCCTATACCTCTCAGCCTCTCCTCATAAGACCTGTTCTCTTGACCTCTAATCATACGTATAACTCTCCTCTGGACTCTCTCAAGCTTCTCCACATCCTTTCTGAAGTGTGGAGCCCAGAATTGGATGAAGTACTTCAAGCAGGAGGAGAATTTTTTGGGTCTTGCTTGATGCATTGGTAGATGCAAGCTAGAGTTTTATTTGCTTTGCCGGCTGCAGCATCACATTGGTAGCTTATGTTCATCTTGTGGTCAGTCATGACCCCCAAGTCTCTTTAGGTCATGGCGCTAGTGAGTGTAGCACTGTTGAGCCTATAAGAATGATCTATTATTTTTCAGTTATAACATCTTATGACAATTTATATATTTTCATTTTTCTGCATCTGATTTAAGAGATTTTTTTTTTCTGATATGAACTGAACAATCTGGATTTCTTATAAAAACTTTTAAATTTCATACAACAAGATCTGAATGAACAATTTTAAGCAAAGGTTTTCCTTGTTTAAATAACTTCATTTTCTGCTTGCAAAATATCCACTGACCAATCATTATTATTTCTTCAGATTACTTCATTATTCAGATTGATGTAATCTTTTTTTCTAATGTGATTAATTGTTAGGGTCCACTTCACTCTAAGTATATGTTGCTCAATCAAAATGTGAGTTGTGTTGGCTACATAAGAATTGTTTCTCATTTTTTACTCTTCTTTATCCAAGGTACTTAAATGGCCTCTTTTGTCACAGTATATGAGCATCATGCAGTTTCTGATATACTTGCTTTGACAAGACCCTGAATGGTAGGTACAACAGCTGCAATGAGATGAAGGGCATCCTTCATATGTTTATCTATTTCCCCATTTTACAGATGAGGAACTGAGCATAAACAGCCTGTCGTTTAAAGATATTTTGAGGTGCTCCATTAACTTGCAGGGAAAACAATATATCATCTGCAGATTGCCTGACACCTAGTGGGATTTCAGATCCAGGCTAGGCTTCCAGTCTTCCCATGCAAATTGAGAGGGCATTAAGTACCTAGGAACGGATTTTGAGAGCGGAAAGCTGCCTAACATAGCCATAAAATGAAACCCACAGGCTGCAAATCTGAAGCAAGAAGACCAATGAAGTGTCCTACATGCAAATGCCTACTGGAAATATTTTTCCCATTTAAGCTCAGTTGTATGAAACTGCTGCTGTTGAAAGAACAAGAAGACATCACTATGAAATGAAGAGACTATTGAGACATAATTTTCTTGAAGACTCTCCACCACATTCTAACTACAGCTAGATTCCAGTCTGGTCATTACTTGTACACCCAGCTCCAGGTTCTGTATGCACATACATGAGTCAGACCCAACCGTAAGTTGAAGAAGGATGGACATACAATCTCACAGGGAGTGAAAAGAAAGGTCAGCAGAATAGTTGTGGGGAAGAGAGATAATGAGGGGAGCAGAGGACCAGTTCTACGTACAGTAAACACCTACAACAGACTTAGTGAAATACTAGAGGCCGGCAACTCTAAATCATCTGAGAAGTTGCCTAAATCTAATCCATAAATACGAGGAAGGCCCTACATCTCATTGCAGTTGTTGTCTCTTGGGTCTTTTCTCTAGAGTTACCAAAATGTTCTAGAAAATGGTAATACAATTGCAACTGAACACAAAGGTGGCAGGGAATACTGCCCTACAGGCTTGTAATTTCACTGGAAAATACAGTTATGGACAATATCTTTAACTGATTGGAGAGAAAGCAAAGGAGGGGTGGCAAAAATAAAACAGTTTTCCGTATAAAGCAGAGATGATACCCTAGCAAATATAGCAGCCATGTTCCAAAGTATAGTTTCTTCTCCAACCTCCTGCCTTTCTCCCATTGGTTGTGTCTATATGAGATGTTTTACTGTGCAGTAAACTAATCTACTGCACAGTAAAGCATCACCATCTACATGTGTACACCATTTACTGCTCAGTAAATTAATCTACTGCACAGTTAGCTACTACTTCTGAATACAGGGACAGAAGCTAACCAGGAGCAAATTTGCTTCTGATCAGCATCTACACATGCATTACTGTACAGTAGCTACTGCGCAGTTAGCTACTACCTGTATTTACAGTAGCTACTGCACAGTAGCACATGTGTACATACTGACCAGGAGCAAATTTGCTCTTGGTTAGCTCTGATGCTTGTAGTTACAGGTAGTAGCTAACTGCACAGTTGATTAATTTACTGTGCAGTAAATGGTGCACATATATAGATCTGGTGGGGTCCCAATGTGCATGGGCACAAGGAGAGCTCTGGCTGCAGTGGCAGCTGTCCCCTGGCCCATGTACATAGGGACCCCTCCTGATGTGCAGATGGCCATGGGGCCAGCAGACAGCTGCCGCTGCAGCCAGAAGAGCTCTCCTGGCCCTGTGCACATTGGAACCAGTCCCCATGCTCCCTGCCAGCCCCAGTCCAGCACCCTGGAGGAGCCTGCATCCCTGTACTGGGCTGCTCCCATGGGGGAAGCTTTGCTCCTTTCAGGGAGCCTGTGTCGACATGTTCCTAGGGAAGACTCATTGCATAATATTTTAAGGCACAGGAAGCCTTTATAGCATTGATAGGCCATGCAGACATGCCCGCTCACTCCTACCACTGTAGTCATAGAGTATCCCAGAACCAAGGAGCTAACCCACAAGTGTATACCACAGGTAGATCTATGAAACAACTTTCCCCTAGGAGTACTGGGAGAAACTAACTAGTTTTACTGTACAGTTTAATCAGTTTATCAAAGAAACTGTAGGATGCAGTTGCCTGAGCAACAGAGGAGTAAACATAATGAACCAGATGGTCCCTTTTAGCTCTGTACACTTATGATCCTAAGGTAAATTCCAGAGATTGTAAGGGACATTCACCAGTACAGCTGTGAGAAAGGTATTTAATTAATAGTAAGTTCACAAAAAAAGAGTTGTGGAGTGATTGAAAAGACGTGCAAATTTAGGCTGAATTTGATGGATCGTTTTAGTCAAAAGAAATGGAGGAAAAATTAAGAAAATGTAAAATAAAAAAAAATATATATATATACACACACACACATATAACTGCCCCCAGACCCTCCCCCAGTCCAAAAAGACAGTCGATGAAGTTGCTGAACTGATGATGAATGCCCATGAGTTAGAACTGATACCAACTCAGAGGGAGCTGTAAGGGGACCCAAGGGAGAAAGTGAAAATTGTGGGTAGGAGGATAGCAGGAGGAGGATATAGGGACAGGGAATAGAGACTTTAAGGGTCCCTATTCTTCTATAAATCTATGAATCTGGAATCAATAAAATAGTCACCAATAACATTTGCTTCCGTTTAAATAACCTCTGTTTGCAAGGTGATATTTGGCCAGAATAGAGAAGACCAAAGAAAAGTCCTTTCTGCCAACTAATATTTGAACTGGAGCTACACAGGCAGAGTAGCAGTAAGAGTATGTCTTTCCATTAATGGACTCTCATGAACACCTGTTCAGTCTTAGAGCCAAATATCATTCTGCTAAGGACCACACGTATATCAGTCAACCCATTGGTTGTATCATCTGTTAGTTACAATGATCATATACATTAGTTTTTAGTAGGACATAGGACCATGGCAGGTCATCCATTGGGAAAGTACCATTAGGCTGTGGTGGCAAAGTTATATGTGATACAAATCACCTGTTTGTGGGTGAACCATATGATGAAACTGGCCATGTATAGGAGGCATAAGAGAATGCATTTATCATGTTTCAGGAAACCACTTTGGATACCTTCTTGCATGAAGTGGCTCTTGAGGCTGGACTCTGAGTAGACACAGGCATCCTGGCAGGAATTGGAACCACACAGTACAGAATGCTATGATACTCCCTATGTCTCATGCTTATTGATGTAGGATGGACTTGCAGATCAATGTATGTGCCATCTGCCAATCCTGGTACAAGTGGGAAGCAGAAGGCATGGCAACACTCCTCTATGTTCCTCATATCTTTGCCCGGATCATCAGTTGTAAACTGCATATTCCATGCCATGCCAGATGAAAGCCTCAAGAAACTGATCAGGGAACTTAGATGGACTAGTTGATGTCTTTGGTCAGCCCTATAACCCTCTGAAGAGTCACTGACCTGTGTGGGCACTGGACATACCCAACTCCTATGGGTCCTCGCTGAAAGTTTCACAAAAGTGCTGGATTGTGTCTGGGTAGGAAGTCTGTATGGCTGGAAGTAGAGCTGCTCAGGAGACCAAAATAAACTGAAGACTGAAGGAGATACAAGGATGGTGATTTGGGTGGTAAAGTCATCTCTTGGGTTGGGACCTTCTTTGGCCTTTATTTTACAGAGCTGACCTTCTTCTTGCTCCACTTGGAAGATACATATATAATGACACATCTATGTAAGTATACTTGACTAGGAAAGCCACAGATGTGAACAAGCTCTGAACCTGGAAATTCACCAATGAATATCATCAAGACTTGAATCTCTGGCATGCTTAAGAATGACTAGTGGGGTCTATCTTTACTAGCATATTTGTGGATTTGGGGTGTGAAAGTGTAAGGGGATGCAACCATTGCTGCCACCACACTGATTTTCCCTGAAATGCCTTTTAAAATATGGCTCAGAGATAATAAGCACCATATTATTAAAGGCATTTAAATGCAGATAAGCTTCTAGTGGGTGTTCAAAATTACCTATATTTCTAATGTCTGTATAACTGATGAGGGGACAACTGGGCTAGCAGCCCAAACTGCCACCTTTGAGAGGGAACACAAAAATAGCCAGCATTTTAGCTGGAGACTGGCTTCACCACTGGCAGTACAGCAGCCAATGGTACGCCATATGCTCAAGCAGCTTAGGACATGGAGCTGCCTCATTACACATCTGCTGTAAGGGTAGATTTAAATATATGGGGTGAATAAAATCCCACCTAATTCATAAAATTGGTTGCGTCATTAATAAAATAATTTTGGGCTAGAGAGTTTAGGTATAGCAAAAGATGCAGAACAAGGTTCAGGTTTAGGTGTAGCAGAGAAAGATCAAGGAAATTGTGAGTCCCTTACTGAAACGGGGAGGCAACCTAGTAACAGATTGTGTGGAAAAGGCTAAAGTACTCAATGGGTATGTCTACTCATGCATTTAAGCATGACTAAATTTAATGAGCATTAAAGTAATGCACCTTAAGCAATTGTTGGCAGGTGTCTACACGTGCAGAGCCTTGGTGCTAAAGCTAGTACCAAGTCCCTTCAGCCCTGTCATGTGCTCCTAGTGGCTGAGCAGACCTGGCACTGAAATTAGTGCTAGGTCATGTCTACACATGTATTAGTTTGCTTTAAAGAATCCACCATTTTTAATGTGCATTAAGGGCATGCAGATGTAGATGTGCACCCATAATGTGCATTAAATTAAGCTAATGCACATTAATGTGTCTTGTGTAGATGCGCCCAATGCCTTTTTCACTTCAATCATTACAGGCAAGGTCAGCTCCCAGACTACTGCAGTTTGGGTAGGAAGTGAGCAGCCAACAGTGGTGAAAGAACAGGTTAGGGATTATTTAGAAAAGTTGGATGTGTACAAGTCCATGGAGCTGAACGCAATGCACCTGAGGTTGATTAGGGAATTGGCTTATGTAATTGCAGAGCTGCTGGCCATTGCCTTTGAAAATGTGTGGCAACTGAGAGAGGTCCCAAATGATAACTGGAAAATATAGGGTGTTTATACACATGCTTGATGGGGGGGGGCACATTCTCTCAGAGCCTCTCTAATTAAAGTGCCTGGCAGGTCTCATGTATCAGTGTCTCCATGCCTAAAATGATGATGGGGGTGCTTTATCTAAAGCTCATTGAATGAACTTGACATAAAGTGCCACACTACCATTTTTTTAAGCACAGGAACACTGATACATGAGACACTGTTCCAATGTGCTATAATTACAGCACACTGGAGCAGCCTCCCTGCTCATGTATAGGCATGCATAGTGTCCATCTTTAAGAAAGGGAAGAAAGTACATCCAGGGAACTTCAGATCACTCAGCCTCACCCTGGAAAAATCATGGAGTAGGTCCTCAAGAATCCATTTCTAAGCACTTGGAGGAGAAGAAGGTGATTAGGACAAGTCAACATGGATTCATCAAAGGCAAGTCAAGCCTGATGAACCTGATTGCCTTCTATGATGAAATTTTGAGCATGGAAAGCAGTGGATATGATATACTTTAACTTTAGCAAAGCTTTTGATATGGACTCCCACAACATTCTAACAAGCAAGCTAAGAACATATGGGTTGGATGAATGGACTGTAAGGTGGATAGAAAACTGGATCATCAGCCTCAAAGGGCAGTAGTTATTGGCTCAATGTCTAGTTAGCATCCAGTCTCAAATGGAGTGCCCCAAGTGTTGATCCTAGGGCTGGTTTGGTTCCTTATCTTCCTCAACAACCAGGGAGATGGGACTGAATGTACCCTCAGAAAGTTTGCAGATGGAAGCAAGCTATGTGGAGCAGTAAATACACTGGAGATTAGGGCTGGTATTCAAACAGACATTGGCAAATTGGAAGATTGGATCAAAAGAAATCTTACAAAGTCAATAAGGACAAGTGCAAAGTCCTGCACTTAGGATGGAACAACCCCATACACCCATATAAGCCAACTTATATGGGGACCAACTGGCTAAGTAACAGCTCTGCAGAAAAGTACCTGGGGGGTTACAGTGGACAATAAGCTGAGTATGAATCAGCAGTGTGCCCTTATTGTGAAGAAGGTTAACAGCATGCTAATGGTAAGTAGGAGCATTGCCTGCAGATTAAGGGAAGTGTTTATTCTCTTCTGTTTGGAACTGGTGAAGCCACATATGGAATACTGTGTCCAGTTGTGGGCCTCCCACTACAGAAAGGATTCAGAAAAATTGGAAAGAGTTCAGTGGAGGGCAAGAATATAATTATAGGTCTGAGGCCTATGACTTCTGAGGAGAGGCTGAGGGAACTCAGCTTATTTAGTTTGGAGAAGAGGGAGAGGGGATTTAATAGTGTGTTCGAACACCTGCAGGGTGGTTCGATAGAGGATGATGCTAGACTATTTTCAATGGTGGCAGATGCCAGAACAAGAAGCAATGGTCTCAAGTTGCAGCAAGGGAAGTTTAGGTTAGATATTAAGAACATTTTCACTAAGAGGATAATAAAGCGCTGGAACAGATTACCAAAAGTGGGTGTGGACTCTCCATCCTTGAAGGTTTTTAAGACCAGGCTAGACAAAGCCTTGGCTGGATGATTTAGTTGGGAATAGTCCTGCTTTGAGCAGGGGGTTGGACTGGATGACCTCCTGAGGACTCTTCCAACCCTAATGTTCTATGATATTATGAAATGCTGCATTTATGCTTTGATGGTTACTTCTTTTCCTCACCCTGTGGTATGAGTTTATTATATGCTATGAATATATAATGTCACATAATAGGTTTGATAGAGACAATTTAAGACTAAAGTTAAATGAAGACCTAGGTATTCAGATGACAGAATCCCAGTGGAAATCAGCAATTCAGAATATTCAAATACTAACACTTGATCTTAGACTGCATTTTACATTTTTTGCCTGCACTGGGCTCCCTCTAAACTTAAACAATTAAGTATACTGCTGGTATAAAAGATACATGCTGTAAATGTATTCATTGTAAGCAATGCTTGTTCACATGTTTAGGTCATGCCCTATTATCAATTCTCTTTGGAAATAGAGTTAACACGGTTCTGAATCCAGCACTTACACCTTTGGCAAATCTTTGTATTCTTGATTATGTCCCAAATTGAATATTTCCCAAGTTGCACTTTTACAGTGGTCAGTATAAATGACATGCAGGATAATATTGCTCTATTTGAAAAGTAGGACATCTACAAAGGGTCAAAATCTGCGAGGTGGTGCAGCTGACATCTGTGGAAAGAGTCATGTTTAGCAAGTATAATTGCTTTGAAAAGTTTGGTGTAATTTGGAAAGACTTCTTAGAATATTTTGATAACTAAATTACTACTTCTTGCACACTTCACTTCTATCCCTCCCCCCTCCCTTCTTTTTTTTTTCTTTTACCCTTTATTTTGTATTATTTGTGTTGGAAATGCACATAGTTCAGATTCTTATATATAGTTGATAAATATGTATTTCTGATTTTCGTGTTGCATTTCAATATTAATAAAAAAAAAGAAAAGTAGTGTTGGAAAGGACCTTAGGAGGTCAACTAGTCCAACTCACTGCTCAAGCAGGATTCATTGAATTTCTTATGTGCCTGGGCTCTCGAGAGGGATCTGGGTACATATTAGTCCAAATATGTCTCATTTAATACGTAAATATGCCAATTGCGGCTGTGGACCTTGCACACACATGCTTCAAATTAACTTTTTGTTTTAACAGTTGTGTAAATATGCTTTATCACTTACATTTTTTAAGTCAGGTAAGTATGAATCCATTTTTTGCAATATCTTTCTGTCCATACAAAGAGTAAAGGATCATTCTAAAGAAGCTTTTTAATTTTTGAAGGTGCCCTACTTATTTGTGCAACCTTGTGGAGATTCCCTTTAGATTTAACTGGGGATGATAGAGATAAATTGGAAAAACACCCTTTTGAATTCATCTCCTTGGCTACCTGGGACAAAATATTCAAATGTGTAGAAATTATTAAGACATTTTTGCTTACATCTTCATGATAATCATATTTTCCCAAACTAAATATACTCTTGCAATTATTAATATCCCAACAGCTAAATATTTTAAGTAATTGAGTAAAGTAAATTACTATTTCACTTTAGCAAAGATGGAAATCAATTGATGACTTGGTAGATAAGTTTCAGTATCTCTATATAAAATATTATGCTTCAAAATGCATAAAGAAAACACAATCTATTAGAATTCTTTAAATCAATAGACATTATATTTCTTATTCTAAGACTTTATTAGGGGTGTATAACTCATTACAAAAATAGCTCATTACAAAAATCCCAAACAATCCTTGACATGTACACGAATGAAAATGTGATAAATATTTCAGTATCACATTCAAAGAATATAAAATTATGTGAGAGGAGATACCCAAGTACTCATTTTCATGGTGAAAAACACTTAGATCAAAATGGTTTAATATTGTAAAGAATATGTGAAAAACTGTATGAAATAAATTATGACTAGAAAATGCTATCAATTACAGTAATGCCAGAATGTTTATCTATTTATGGTCATTTTACCCAATTGTTCAAAATATGTGCTCCAAAGAGATCTTTGTCCATGCAATGTAACCATTTTTTTTCTAAGACTATCCAGATATCACTTTGATTAACTTTTATAAAGTTTTCTAAAAACCTTGGTCTTTTGTCTCTGTATTCCCTCACTGCCAGTGTTTTTACTTTTAGGCATGCACAAAGGAGCCTACACATTGAGGCAAACCCATAAATAAATGGATGCTGAAACCAATGTCTTTGAAGCATGGTTCTCAAACCGTGGTATTCTCCACATATCTCTCACTACTGGACTCCAGTCTGCCAGGTGTGGTCAGAACATGGCTAAAATATCTGGGTCTCTATAAACTAAATGCTGTTGTTTCATCATCTACTACCTACATAGCTGCAAATGTTGCCACAGTTTGGGATTCAATGTTGCACAGATAGGGATTCTACATAGCTGCAAATGTTGCATAGTTTGGGATTCAACATAGCTGTGCTCATCCTGATCTTCATTTCTATACATACCTCTACCTAAATTTCTCAGTTACCAGAGTTTCCTTTTCTTAGTCAAGCCTGAGGGTAAGTTTGAATCATAGGTCATAAGAATTATCTTATTCTGCATTCAAGAGCAGCTAAAACTCCCTAACAATGTGGAGAGACTACTAGACTTTGGGGATGAAAGAAAATGGAATTCAATCTCTTCACTCCTGTCAAAATATGTTAATTTATAATTTTAAGGCTTTGATCTCCTTTGATTCCTTTGTCCCTATGTAGCAGCTTTAGGTTCATGGCTTAAATGTGTTTGGAATATCTTGAGAATGTCTTTCACTATGAGTATCTCAAAATCATGGGGGGAATGTGGTCTTAGCTTGGATAATCAAAAGACTGTTCAATGTAATCCTTAGGCACTGGGGAATATGACCCTTTTTCACATAGCATAAATCTCTGGAAGACTGAGCTTTGGATAAAATGAAGGTGATTTGTATTTTTATCATCCTTAAAGCAAGCCACCTAGACTGGGTGCAGCAAACATGTTTGCACTCAGTAGGAATTGAATAGGGGTATATTGAGGGCTTGCATTTAGATTGCAAGCATGTTAGTTGATTTTTGTCTCATTACTCTGATTTATACTAGCCATGGCCTCAATTTGGATGTTCTCACTACTTCAGCTGGCAGTTGTTCTTATAAAGGAAGCAACAAATACTTTTCAGGAAAAAAAGAGATAAAAGTGTCTCTATTTCCTCCAAATATATGCACAGTGTTTAATCTATTTACAGGCCTTGTAGCACCTCCAAATTGAAAGTGCATATTGGATGATAGCCTCTACCTGTCTGGCTTCTCTTGAAGCATACATAATAACATGGTCATTCTGAAAGTTCATTCATCCATGAAAGGTACAACTGCTGTCACAGCAGGGAAATGTTCCTTTAGAACAAGTGACACAACAGGATGATTTTCAGCAGGCTATAATTCCTCCTCAGCTTGTACAATGGATCATAGTCCAAGCCTTGTCACTCCAAATTGGAAATCTCAACACCTTGGAGAAATTTTCACATATTTCTTCGGAACCAACCCAGAACCATAATGAGCTATCAGTGGCCGCAAGACTCTCTCCTGTCTAGATGAGCTACTTGTAGCTATTTCAAGTAGCCAATATGAAAACTGCAAGGGAAAAAAATGTTGACTCGATATGCTTCTTCCTGTTTGTACTCAAAGACCTAAGTTGCCAAGCAACAAATAGAACTTTTGGGGGGAAAAAATTACTATGGCAAGAAGCACAATAGATACAGTATCCAAAATACTACAGGAAATGATTTGAAGATATCATAGTTCAGATTTAATAAGTGAAAATACTAGAAAAAAGGAAGATGCTACTTCTAATTCATTAGATAATTAGTGTCAGTTATGAGACAGGATGTAATTTTTTACTTTTAGACACTGGCCCTGTTTTAGATGATTAGACTCCCTCTGCAATGAAAACTGGGAACACTTAGGCATGTCAGAACGTGATCTAAAACAATCAGCAGGCTGAAAAGGGAGCTACCTAATGGTAGCAAGTCTAGCATGCAGCTGTTTAAAGCAGCCAATAAAGAACA
The DNA here is from genome assembly GCF_000455745.1 of Alligator sinensis. Taxonomy (NCBI): domain Eukaryota; kingdom Metazoa; phylum Chordata; order Crocodylia; family Alligatoridae; genus Alligator; species Alligator sinensis. Next base: position 241,744 of record NW_005842310.1, read on the forward strand.
ACCAAAGACAAGTGAAAGTAGTAAATTTCGTCCCTCAGGTGCCTCAGTCAGGGCTACAGGGAGATCTATAGCCCTGGACTGTCTCTTGAAGGTAAACTCTTACAATATCTCTCAAAACAGAGAAGACCTTGTTTTTCCTTTTGAATGAGGTCACTGTCAAAAGAAGCGGTAACAGTGATGATGCCCCTTTTTCTAACACCTTCTACCTCCCACACACTGCCCATTTTAAATCACGATCTAACAGTGCACCCGGGAAGCAAGAGGCTCAAGTTCAAATCTCTCTTCATTTTATAGAGTGACTTTTTAAAGTAAGATACAGAAATGCTCCTGGGAACTGAGGAAAGACTGCAGGACTTCCATTCTCAAGTGAATAGTGTAAGTAGTAAGCTACAGAGTATTGTTTTGGCTTCCATTCACTCACTGTATTTTTATACCCTAAGCTGCATTGGATCCAATTCTATTAAAGAAGCATACAAACTCAACATAACCCCCTTGTTCAATAGACAGAGAAAAACCAAGCCAAACAACTATTTGTAGTTGACATCAGGTGCACAACTCACTGAGAGCTAACCCAATTATCTCTTCACAGTACTGCCTTATGAAGCCTAAACATATTCATATACAGTTTCTCTACAGGACCAGAATGACCTGAAATAAAAGTCTCTGCTCTGAAATCGGGACTTGAGCCTGAGTTTCCCATAGGCCAAGCCAGCTTTTGCAAGTGAAATCATTCTCTCATTGTCATGGCCACATTTAAAAGTTTTTCTTTTATTCCAGTGTGAAATAAAAACACATTTTCAAACCTCAAGAGTTGCAGCAAACAGAATATTCATTCTCTGTTTAGCTCTAAAAAAGAAGTAATTTTCTGAGAAACAAATGTTGCAACACAAAGAAGAACTTTTAGCTAAGGGTATGTGCAGAAGTTATACTTAGATTAACCTAACAAGGGTGAGGTTGATCTAAGTGCATATCTGTACAGCTGATCAAGCAAGTTAAATTGGGTAAAAAATGGCTGGCCCAATTTAAATTAGCTCACCTGAGGAGGTGAACTAAGTTAGATCAGGAACTGCTAGCCAGATCAACTGAATGCCTACATAGCCTGAAGAAGGGTTTTTGAACCCGAAAGCTTGCTTACAAGCACCAAACCTCGTCAACCTCATCACCAGAAACAAACTTCCTCAAGCCCAGAACACACCAAAAGGATCCAGACTGTGCCATGACAAGAAATGCAAAACCTGCCAACACATCTCCACCACCCCCACTATTACTATACCCCACAACAGAGCCATCAGCATCCCAGGATCTTACAGCTGCACCTCCAGAAATGTAATATACCTCATCCAATGCACCAAATGCCCTGATGGAAGATACGTAGGAGAGACCAAACAGCAACTGTGCACCAGAATGAATGCACACCGGAAATCCATCAAAGACAGAAACACTCAATTACTGGTGGGGGCACATTTCTCACAGGAGGGCCACTCTCTCTCCAATCTCTCAGTCCTGATCCTCAAGGGAAACTTACACAGCACTTTCCAGAGACGAGCCTATGAGCTCCATTTCATCAACCTGCTGGATACTAGAGATCATGGACTAAACCTAGACATTGGATTTTTGATACATTATAATCTGCCTGGCAACTGACTCCCCAGCCCAGCCCAGCCCAGCCCAGCCCAGCCCAACCCAGCCTCTGGCCTGTTTACTTTTCATTCCATCCAGGAAGAGCACACACCAACTGCTGAAACATCCTTAGCCTGACGAAGGGTTTTTGAACCCAAAAGCTTGCTTAATAACTATTCTCCAACCATTTGGGTTGGTCTAATAAAAGATATCAAATTCACCCAGGGAACCTTGTCTACATACATTTGGAGCACAGACACAGGGCTAGGAAATCCCAGCCATTCTCCCCAGCCCTGGGATTGCACACTTTCTATACTATCTGCCTCCATCACCTCCCATGGCAACAAATTCCACAAGTTGAGTACACACTAGTGTATACTAAAGTATACACAATGATATCTATATATGTATATATATGTGTATTCACTAATTCACACAAATACCACCCACCTAACACATACACACAGGTGAGTTCCTAAGTTGGGTGTTGTGATGTGTATGTATGCATGTGCTTGGTGTACTTGAGATACTTGGGGAAAGGTTAGGTAAGAAAGTAGAAGTGTAGGGAGTTAAAGTTACTAGAAATGAAAGTCACCGGGACTGGGATCAGAACCAGTAGACTAGAGTGGCCCGGGTTGAAGAACTGAGGCTCAGGGGTAACTTTAGGTTAATTGATCTTAATTGATTAAAAGATAACACCCAAAGCCTGCAGAACAGGGAAGCATGCCGGCACAGAGGCTGGGACTGGAGCCAGAGCTACAGGTAAGCTGAAAAGGTAGGTGGGAAGAGGGGAAAATGGGACTAAGGGAAAGTGTAGGTGTTAAAGAGGGGCTCTGGGCTTGGGGAGCCAGAGGATGGCTCTGGGACAGCTAGAGAAGTTGCAGGGAGCAGCAGTAGGTGCTGGAAGCTGGAGAAAGGTTCCATGTGCTGGAGAAAACTGCAGGACAGCGAAGAGGAGCTGGGAAGCTGCAGGGGTGGGTGGGACCTGAAAACAGAGAGATGGAAGCAGAAAATCACAGGAAAGCAGCAGGCAGCAGGGCAGCAGGAAAGCAGAAAGTCACAGGGAAAAGACAGGGGAGGCTGAGAGGCAGCAGGGACAGCAGGAAAGCAAAGAGAGGCTGATAGGTGGCAGAAAATGGGAGATGGAATTGGGAGGAGATTGGGAAACTAGCAGAGAGGGTGGGGACTGGAGCTGAGAGAGAGAGAGAGAATGAGGCTGGAATTTAAGATAGGGAAGGAACTGGGATTCAGTAAAACATGACCCAACTCGGGGTTGCAAATGACAGTGGTTTTATTGAATAGGGGAGATGGTGACACAATGTCTTATTGGTTCTCTTGTGTGCGCGCGCATGCACACACATGCACGCACACACACACACACACACAATGACAGGAGGGGTTAGAGAGGCTTGGTGCAGGGGCTGAAGTCCACTGAAGTTCAGGAGGAGAGAGAGACAGAGACAGAGTCCAAATTGTAAGAGGAGGTGTGCAGGTCATATCGACCTATCCAGGCTGGAAGGGGTCCTTGTCCAGTAGGTGTTGTCCAGAGAAGGGTCGCCGGCAGGACCTCTGGGGGGGGATGTGCAGTTTCGGGTGTCTGTAATGGTGAGAGTTGCTGGTTTTGCAGGGTCCTTTGTCTTTCAAATGCTGGTCTTGTCTCTGTTCCTGGGTGAGGTCTGTGGTTCCTGGATGAATCAATGTGAGGTGATGGCCCAGTCATTACAGGCCATTCAGTAGAGGCCTGTTACCATTGTATTTCAATCATTCCCAGACTCATTCATCCAGGAACCAATTTATATGGGAGGGGTACGTGACTCATACAGTTGTGACACATGGGATGCCCAGGCAGAGGACAGAAGATGGAGGCTTGACATATAAAATGGAAACTTGACATGACTTTGGTTCACTTACAAACACAGGCCTAAACCATACAACATCCATATGAAACAATAAAAATCAATACGAACATGATAATAATACAATATACAACAGTAAAAATCAATTCTAATCTAATAATAATACAATATAAAATGGTGGATATCCAAAACCAAAACCTTGCTACCAAAATAAAAATGTTTAAAGCTTATTCTAAGTCTGAGCTCACTTATTCTTATCTATAGGTATAATAGATAGAGAGGGAGAGAAAAAGTCAGAAATGGTTGGGGAAGGGGAGGGAATGCATTTTAACATAAATAATAGAAAAAGAAAAACTGGTGGGTTTTCTACACTGTGTGGCACTAAGATTGCACAGTACAGGCAGTTACTGCACAGTCATTTAGTACTTGCTTTAGCCTTACTTCATGTCCTGGGGGCCTCAGAGAGTTGCAGCCCTGGTGATCCTGACACTCAGAACCTGGCTGGCAGCTCTCGTTTTGGCCAGTGTGCACTGCCCCACTTTCGTTTTTTGTTTTTTTGTGCAGGTTTTTTGACCCTAAGTTCTCCTGGGGTCAACTCCACTTCCCCTCCCCCCCCCCCCAAATAGCATGGAGAACCCCTGGATGTGCACGTTTGGGCTCATTTGGAAGTTATGTAGATAGTGTTGTCTCCAAACACCCCCTCTTGTCTTGTAATGGCCCATCAGGAATCCATTGTTGGACTAAAGATATTTTGCCTGTATTTACTCTTGATATTGCATTTATAATGTCCTTTATTGCTTTATTAATTATTATTTTGTAACCAATATCCATTTTAGTTTGCTTAAATAACTATTTAACTTAGCCTTAGTTGAGGCTCCATTTTCATTTTTACATTGCTTAGCATAAGTGTAACAGTCATAGTGTTTTGTGATTTCTGTAGGTTAAATATAGTATAGGAAAAGTAATATGTTTGCAAGGCCTGTGGTATGTCTGGGATGTTTGAAAAGAGGTAATGAAAGAATAAACAGTATGAGTCGAAATGCATACACTGAGACCATCTACCTTGCACCTCAGACTAGAAGGATAGAAATAGCCTTCTGTGATTTAACAGCCAAAGGTTACAACAGTGTTCAAGATCAACAGTTAAAAATTACAAAATACAAAATCATGTTTTGTTCCAATGGCTGAAGAAATTGCTGACAACAGATGGAAAAAAATCGCAGACCACAAAGCCGAAAGAGTCTGTCAATCATAACATTGTAACTGAAGAGAAGGATTATTTAGTCATCGAGGAGGTGTGACACAGCAAGACCCATAGACTTGTATAGGGAATAAACACTATAAAGATGGACAAGAACAAAGAGGCTTTGGGTCTGTCCTGCACAGAAGAAGAAGAAGCATTAGAACATGTCGGACAAGACCTGGCTTCATTCTCATTGTTAACCTGGCGGGCCATCAAGCTAACCCAAGCGTCTTAAGGGCTGGTAATATCTTGATATTTGCAGTCTGTCTTTTTCCTTTTGTATGTATGTGAATAAATGGGTATGTATGTGTGAGTGTATGAAATAGGAAACACCACCTTTTTGTTGTTCTTTCTTTTATTTTGTCTTTTTATTTTGCCTTACATTTTCAATAAAAGTGTCGTTGCTTCTTATCCTCTGATAAGATTCCCAGTTGGTTTTATTTCACACTGTACAGCCTGTGTATACAATACCATCTTCTGCTTGCATCCAAAATAAGGAGATAATTTACTTAAATGCAGAGTCTTTAAAATAATGATGTTTCTTTTCTAACGGTCCAGTTTGTTCAGATTAATTAAATTCCCCCAAAATCTCCCCTCTCTAAGAGTCAGGGGTTTCCAGCTTTCCTACTCAGGGCCATGGACATGTATTTATAGCTCTTTCTTCGGGCCCGGTACACTTTTCCCTCAATTTTAGTATTTCTGGCTTCAAACATATGCCACACTTATCCTGGGGGAAATCATTTTATCCTAGGACAAAGTACAATCTTACAGGTATCCATGTCCATTATCCGTGGATAAATCTTTAAAAAAATGTTACCAGATCAGTAGTACTAAAAGTTTATCCTGGGATACTGCAAAGTACATCTGACCAGTTATCCTGGCATTGCATCACTGAATCAATTGCAGAAAAGAATTGCAATCAGCCACTTATTAAGCCCTTATTAGAAGGGCAATGGATTTAAATGCCAATCATGAGATATTTTTGTTCTAGGACAAACTGCTTGCATACTAGTAGCGTTGGTAGTACAAAGCCCCACTAGGCTACTTACCCTGATGTTCAGGAGAAGCCTATCTCTACACAATGCCTCAGCATTCAGTATAGACATGCTTGAATTTTTTGCTTGGAGGCTTCTTTTGAGTAACCACCCAGTCATCTAATCACTCCCTTAATTCTTCCCAGATGTGTCTGATACCCCATCTGGCAGGATAGAAAGAACTTTACTCAGCAAGTCTTATTTCCAGGCCCTGGAAAAAAGAATTATCTGAGTTTGCCATGGAGTAACTGATGTACTGTAAGTTAATACATTATCTTACTTCATGTAGTGCCTAGTGATGGCTCTAAGTATTTTTCTGCTTTATCTGTCTTCCCTGGACACATAAAATGTGGTAACTGGCCTCACAACTAACTCCTCTTATCTTAAAGGGCAGGACCTCATTACACATGGGGAAATTGTTCCTCCTTTATTGAGTTCAATAAATTTTATTTGTTCTTTCCTTAGAATTCACTGACCTGATCCTTTTCTCAGTTACATGCAGTTTTAAGTCCATAGGCTACAGTGGAGATTCTCCTGATTTATACCAGTGTCTATGAAAGAAAGATGAGATGATACAGTTCTTATGGGATGTCTCGTTATGCGGGGTGCAATAATAAAAATAAATGAATGCAGTGTTTATGTCTATCACTATGTTACCAGTCAAGGGCTTTGAGTCAACTCAGCTACCACAATTGTTAGAAAAACAATTGTACTTTGATCATGTTGGGACTTGAAAATGAAATAAAACTTCTGCATACATCTCCTATTGCTCTACAGAAGCCAAGAAAAAGAATTGCAGGAGTGCAGTCAGCAAATATTTTGTTATCAGAGTTCACTAACGTTTATTGTGGGTGACCATATTTACTTTTTCCAGGAGATGTCACTCTAGACACTGGTAAATGTACATTTTCTAAGTTTACAATACCAATGCTATCAGAATGAAATATGACACAAAAGCTTTATTCCTTCCAAAAATACCTTGGCCTATTTCAATAAGATTCTTGCCATATGTACATGTCAGAAGTGAGGAGTGCAGTTTTCAACACTGCTTCCCTGTAAACCATACTTGTTTTCAGTAGTGCATTAAGGAGTCATCATTTATTTACATCCACAAGAGAGTGATGCTCTGGAGGAGGCCAAAGTCAGCTGAAGAGAATGATTTTTAGGAACAGACAATTCATACATAAGTTATTACTGCCTGAAGGAACAGATAGTGCTGGCAGTTTACTACTTATGCAATTTATATACTGATTTATGCTACTAGTATGTTGAACAAAGTCATCAACAACATACCTAGTAGAACAGTACTTCACCAAGGCTTCAAGCCATAGTGGGCAGTACATTTCAAATATAAAATTGACATGTTGCCCTTTTGATGGCAGTAAAAAAAATCAATAACAAAAGACCAAGCAAGCAAACAAGCAAGCAAACAACGCCCCCCACCAAAAAAAACCACCCCAAAAACAACAAAATCCGGGTCCTTACTAAAACAAATCTGAGTGCATAAACATGGATTTTTATTTTAACTCTGAAAGATATGTTCTTGATTATAGTTATCATCAACTGCCTGTCAGCTTAGAACAGGCATTTAGAACTTTTGGATACCCAGACTTGGATATCTGAATTCTAAAGAGTAGATTATTAACTTAAAATATATTCTAGTTTTGGTTGCTAACACTACCTGCCATTAATGTTGCTCAATATTTTCCATTATAAACTTTGTTTAGAATTGCTTATTATATTGCCATTCTTTAAACCTTCAGGTTGAATCTATCCATGCAGGGTGTCTGCTTGAAACAAAGTTTTAGGGGAAAAAATGCTATTTCTAAGCATGAAGATGAGATAGAATATGTCATTTGCTCCAAATTACAAAATTTAGGTGCCACTTTGTTTCTATAAGATCTAATGATCCCATGCTTCAGTTAAGGACGGTAAAATATAGGAACACGGGACATTTCCTTTCAGGGAAGTTCCTTTGACAATCTACTTGGCAATTTGCTCCAATTCGCCCAAATTATAAATTTTGGAAAAATTACAGTTCACACTTTCTTACGGATTTCTCTGATGTAGCCATTAATTCCCAGGAGATCCAGAAAATATCTCTGAAACATATTGCAAAGCAGGTGCATCATCTGCTTCTATTGCTTGTCCACATAAAGGATGGTAATTTACTATTGTGCTAGTTATTCCAGAAAAAAGTGGCAGAGTCTGGTGATTGGTTAAAGGTTCCAGTCTTGCTCATAACCATTGTATATCAATATGAAGACCCACAATTAAGGGGGAAATGGGTAATTGTTTGTTTGCTTTAGAAAATAAGAACTAACACCAAAAATATTAAGATGTTAAAATGAGATTGCAAAGGTAAGCATTAAAAAATGAAATTCCAGGATTTTGTTTGTTTGTTTTTTTATAAAAGAGAGGCAGGTACTATAGTTGTGTGTACTATACGATAGTTGTGTGTACTACACAACTTGTACTATACTTGTGTGTTTTGTAAACTTATCCAGGCCTGGACCTAATGGGCAGCATGAACTTGAACTACTAGGGACATGAACTGAAACAAGCAGACATATATCAAATATGTGTGCAACAAATATATGTACATGTGTGGATATACATACTTGTATACTAAAGAGTACAAATATCCAGAAAGTACTGTGCTAAAAACTTGAAACGCAAAAAACAAATGATGACAGGAAATTAGTCATCTAGCATTAGTTATGTCACAATTTTTTTTAAATTTCACACCCCTTCCCACCCTACTTTTGCAAACCCCACATCCCCTCATCACACGCCCAGCATGCCCAGCTGCCAGATAGATTGAGACCTGGTGGAAGGAACTGTGGCTGCAGGGGCAGCTGTCCCTACATCCTAGTTAGTGAAGGGGTCAGAGGGAGCTCTAATTGTTATATTATAAGGAAAGCAAAAACAAACATCAAAACATATAAATATTTAGAATGTATTTATTATGATGATAGAGACACTGGTAGACTTCCAAACTGCTTTAAAATTGTAAATATATCACATTGCCCAACTGATCTCTCTCTCTCTCTTTCTCTCTCTTTATATATGCATACATATAGTGGTCTTTTGTTTTAATTGTGGAAGAATAGGGATGTTGAGGTAATTAGGCTTTTTATCAGAGATTTTGCAGTTTTTAAATAGGGAACACCAGGATTCCTGCTAGAGACAAGTGGCAGGCCCCAGGCAGAGAAGCCTGCTCAGGGCTGGCACCTGTGGACCCAGCCAGAGGGCAAAAGAGGTAGCTGACCTCCTGGCCACTTGGGCCCAAGAGGACATACTTTGACAGTTCAAAGCAGGCCATCACACTGAGTACATCTTCCGGGCAATAGCTGCCCAGATGGCAAGGGGGCAGGACACATGGCAGTAGTGCTGCACAAAGGCCAACTGTGCAGCCACAGCCCACTGGCAGCTGGCCCAGAGGTGCAGATGCCTCTCCTGTGGCCGTGCAGACCCCATCTGGGTCTGGCAGAGACACGCAGCCTTGGGACCACGTGTTGTCACAAGTGGCAGTAGGTCACAGCCAGGCACCAGCCCCTACTGCCAGACTGCTGCAGTGGGTAGAGGGTGCAGGGAACTCTCAGGACTTTTTCAGCAGTCCAGCTGGCACAAGGGGTAGTGTCCCCAGATACCAGAAGCCCCTGAGAGCAAGTAGCCCTGAGCTACTTGACAGGGCAGGTTTTTATACTGGTGGGGCCAGCACAGGGCAGTTTCTTATACTGCTGAGGCCCCAGGCTCTAGCTCCCCCTGGCAGCAGATTTGGGAGGAGCTGGGCAGGGTTATTTTGCCTCAAGGGGCACAACTTGCCTCACACCAAAGTGCATGTCCAGGCACAGGCACATGAGCAAAGGCAAAAATCCCCAGCTCAAATTTGTGCTGCTCCTTTTTGAGCTTCTCTGAGCCCACATGCCTGAACGTGTGGATGTACCCATGTTGCCCCTTCCAGCCCTACTTTCCTATGATCCTGCTGAGAACATGTTGACTGTAGGAGATCTGCAAATCATATGAAATGTGATGATTTAGAATGATTTAGATCTTTATATTCCTTTCAAAGCTTTTGATAAAATGCAAAGGAAACGTGTAATAAGCAACTTGCCTGTAAGATCAACAGACAGATTGTTACTAATGCAAATGAAAAATCCCTTTCCATAGTAGCATACATTGATCAGGACACTGTCATCATCTTCCTTTCTCAAATATCATCAGTAAAATGCAGCAAACTGCTTTCCAGTTCTTTCAGTGCATCAACACCTTGCTTAAATGAATGAGGAGCTATGTAATGCTAAAAGTAATTATCTGAGATTTCTCCTATTATTGCTTACTAATTAAAAAGAAAAGCACACGGCAGGGTCTACCTGACTATGCTGCTGACTGTCAGCTGTGTTATTAGACCTTACAATCTGACTTGATTGGCACAATTAGAATTGGTGAGTTTACTTTGTCTAGGTGTGAGGGAAATAAAACCTAGCTGGAGAGTTAATGTAGATATAATGTTAATTGCTCATAAAGCAACTCAAACATCATGAGAAATACAAATGGTCTTTAAAAGCCATAGGCTAGCTTCATTAGATTAATGAGCCAATGATTCCAACTTTTATGCCTCTTCTAATTATGCATGATGCGCCATTTCCTTCAAAAGAAAGATATCTAATTAATTAGGTACAAAATGTCATCTATAGGTCATTGACAGCAAGGAAGATCACTGCTGATTCAATCTAGTCTTCAAGCTAAATTATTACTCCTGTGGGATTACCACCAAATGTCATTACTGAATCAAAAAGGGCTTCTGCAGCAGAAAGATTACAAAAGGAAGAAAAAAATTGCAAATCTTCTCTTTACTGTCCCAGCTCATACACAGAGTTATCTGTCTGACCTTAAGTAGGTAAATACAGCTCTCCTGAGGTGGCACAGATTATAAAAGTTTCCTTTTAGTTACATAAAATAAAAGGATGTTGCAAAGACCAAAATATTCTGTAAAACACATATAAGATGTACTTTACAAAGGATGCTAAATATTGTTCCATGGAAAAATCCCTCACAAAAATCCAGGGCACCCAGAGTTAAAATTTGGTGTAAGATATGATTTCTTCTAGTCTGTGAAGTCACATGAATGAAGTTACAGCTTCCAATTCCACCATGAACTTCCCTGTTCCAAAACAATTTTATACCTCCATTTAAAAGCTCTGAAACATTGTGAGAGGGTAATAGTTTAAGCTGGGCAGACACTGCCTTGCTTACTTTCATTCTGGGTCCTTTGTTACAGTATTCCTTGGCAACCAGTGGACCAGCTTTAATGTGAGGCACAGGGGATGCTTGCTTTAGCTCAGCCTAGACAGTACATTTTTAAATGTCTTTATCTAATACTTCATGTGATGAGGGGTCAGATTTTCACCCAATTGGCCATTTTTGAAGCTGTCTGCAGCCATGCATTTGTGTTTGATTATGGCTAGAAACTGCTTTCTGTGGCCAGATGGGGCAAAAATTGTCACTTCACCCTTAGATATGTAAATGTTGCAAAAGTGCCCAAGAAACCTTAGATGTAAGGGTGGGCTTGCCTGCCTATCTATGTGAAAGAGCATGAGAAGCTATTGTAGGTATAAAGGCTTGAACCAAAGCAGGAGACCATAACACCCTCCCTCTTTTCTCATTAGCAATCCATCACAGTCAAGGATGACTGTCTTCCATGGTTGTCTAATCTGTAGGTCCAAAGATAGCTGGTGAGGCCTCTCCAGATTTGAAAGACTCCACTGTAGCTCAAGCATATCTTTCTGTACAAGTGGGTGGCCCTAGGTTCTTGGTTCAGTCTGCGCCACGGTGTTTTTGCAACTCCCATTTTTCCATCTCCTGCTGTCATTGTAAGGTTTCAAAGTACTGAGATCCTTGCCAGCAGACTCTTGGTCTATTTGGGGCAGTCCTGGGTGATAGTCTCCCATGACTTGATACTGATGTTAAATTTTTTCAAGTTGGCCTTGAGGACAGCTTTGCAGCACTTTGCTTGGCCTCCTATTGAGTGTACACCTTGACTGAGCTGGGGGTATAAAACTTTGGGAGTCTGGAGTCAGATATGAAGATGATGTGGCCAGTCCAGCAAAGCTGATGTTGGATGATCATCACCTTGAAGTTCATGGTGTTTGCTTGCAAGAGGACCATAATATTGGTGCATCTGTTTACCCACTGGATTTAAAGGATCTTCTGCAGGCAGCATTGATGGCACTTCTCCAGAAACTTGAAATGTCTCCTGTACATTGCCCACAACTTAGCTCTGCACAATAAAGGGGGATCACAAGTGCTTGATAAAATATGAGCTTGGTTTTGGATATGATGTTGTGATCTTCAAACATCCATTTATTCAGGTATTCAAAGACTGCACTTGCACATTTAAGGCAATGTTGGATTTCTTTGTTGATGTCAGGCTTCTGTGAGAGATGGCTTCTGTGGTATAGGAAATACTCAATGTTCTTCAGAGTCTCACCATGAATATGAATTACCTAGGGACAGCTCATTAAGAGCTTGTTGATGGACAACCTTAGTCTTCTGAATGTTGTGTCAGTCTCATTTGGGGACTTAAATATCCTTAAAGATCTTTAATTATCTTTTAAAGATCACTTAAAGATCTTTCCTCTTTAGTGACAGTTTGGATCTATACTCGGATTTCAAGTTTATAGCTCAGACCACTGTTCAAAGCTTTGTGCATATATACACGTACACATGCTCATGTGGATTTGTACCTATATATATGGGCATATTTATAAAAGTAGGTGCACACAAAGAAGCAAAGCAGGCAAAAATATGGTTGTTTTTGCTGTTATTATATTATACAATTTTATCAATGGCAGTAGCAACAAAGCATTCTTATGGACATCAAGAAGTGTAAAACATGAAGTTTTTACTTGAAAACTACTTTGTCCGGTTATCAAATCAATTTGTTTTGTGCATTCAGGCATGATGTGTGTGTCAGTTATCTTATATTTCAGCCTGTCCCACTGAGGAGTGATATTGTAACTTCCTATAGGTGCAGCTTCAGTGACGCAGAATTGATCTTCATAAGCTTGCTGAGGTCCACACTTAGGAAACATATGGTAAGGCAAACAAAGGAGCTTCATACCTACAAGGATAGGACCTAGTGGGGTCCTGATTCACAGTACATGTGATTCAGTGACTTCAGGGCTAAGTACAGACAGTCAAAAAACACAAGGCTGAATCAATTCAATCTCCACATGTTACTTTAAGCTGCATAGAGTGAACTGATAAGTAAATCATTAGACATTTGTGCGGGCCGGCTCCCGGTCCTGTCCTCGCTGGGCGCGAGCCGGGCCCGTCTGTGTGCACGCGGGCTGTGGCCGGCAGCCCAGGCACGCGGGCCCGGAGAAAAGCCGTGGGATGGAGTAGCACGCTCGAGCTATAATCAGTCACGGAGGCGTAATGGTTGATTGAAATGATTATTTACTTACACCGGAGATGGTCGCGGTGCAGGCTGGACAGTTTCCCAGGTACAGCTCCGCTTCAATCCTCGTTGGAGGACTCTAAAACTCGGTTCCCAGGATCCTCGGAGTGGTTCAGACTCCGTGGTGTCGATAACTGGGCTCAGTTCCCAGGATCCCCGGAGCGGTTAAGACTCCGTGGTGTCGATAACTGGGTTCTAGGGTAGGGATTCGTCTGGGCTGCGATCGGTGACGGGGAGAGGCTAGAGGCCGTCGGTAAGTGGTGCCCTGGAGTTTGCTAGCTCCGGGGGTTCGGCAATTGGAGCCTCTATTGCCTTCTTAAGAAAGATGCGCTGGGTTCGAAAGGACCCACAGCGCTTAGAGATCCGTCTCTCCCTCCGTCTCTCTCTGTCTTTCTCTCCAACTTGGGCGGAAACCACCCAAGCCTGTTGTACGGCTAGCAAGCCAATAGCTAGCCACCACATGTGCCTAAATTCGGTGGGAACATAATTTAGCAGTGCCGAAGCGCACACAATCAAAAAATCCACAACTTTGGGTTGTGACAACATTCACTTTTGATTCCAGAAAGGCAACAATATGCCTGCAGGCCCAGGCCAGAAGTTCGGGGCACTAGAGCAGACAGCTTGAATCTGGAGGGGATCTGGGACAGAAGTTCTAATAAACCGATTTAACCTAAATCCATTAAGTCTGATATTACATCCATCCAGGTCTCTTAAATAAGTTTCAGCCATTTTTAAAGTGGTTTATTTGCACTGAACTTCTGTTGTGTTAGAAATTTGAACTGGTTTCCAATCACTTATACTGGTTTATGTGTAGTTTCTGTCCCTAGCACTGTGGGGTTTCAAAGGGTTTAAAAACACAGTAGAATCTAGTTCTTGAAAATGTAATTGACAAATATTAATTACCCATAAATGAGGACCTTTGAAGTCACAGAATCATAGAATAGTAGGACCAGAAGGGGCCCGTAAGATTATCAAGACTGGTCCCCTGTCTGAAGGCAGGAGGTAGTTGGGTTCAAATTAATTAAAAGGGCCTGCATGGTATCAGTGTCCCCATGTGTCTCCACACTGAAAAAATGGCACTGGCGCACTTTGAACTAAAGCTCATCAAATGTGTTTTATTTCAAAGCACCCCACCACCATTTTTTCAGTGCAGGGGTGTGTGGGAAGGCTGATACATGTGATGTGGAAGACTGCCAGAGCACGTCAATTTCCGTGCTCTAGCAGACTCTATTAATCAAGTCTGTTGCAATGTGCTGGATTTCCAGTGCTTCAGGGCAGGCTCCCAGATGCCTATAGGAGCCCCTTGTCATTAGAATGCACCAGCCATCTACAGAATCTACAGAATACTCAGTTCTTCACTCGAAAAGATGCCAGGCCCTACCATGCAGGCCCAATCAATGAGAATATATGTAAAAGAGGGACATAAGGGCTTCCCTCCTGACAAATCTACTTGCCTTCCCAAAGGTAATGTCACTGTATTCATAGGGCATCCAGTATACAAAATCCACAGATCTCTGCACTTCTTTCACCTGCATTCAACAACCTGCAGGTCTGAGATCTGAGCTTCCTTCAACAGCTAAAATTCCTGCTTTGAGTTTGGTTCATACTCCCTGCTTTTTTCCCTTCCTTTCTTGGCTTCCCTCCTGCTTTTGGTATTAAAAACTGATTTGCTGCTCTTTTCCTTCTCCTCCCCTGTCTCATTATCTCCCTCAGTCTCAGGATCACTAAACGTAAATCTTGATGTAATCCATCTTTCTCTGAGGGAGCATACATTATCATACATTCCAGCAGGTCCATTAGCTCCAACATTTAGCAAGAGCTTGTTTCTACCTCCAGCTAGGAGTAGGTGGGGCTGGAGGTGGAAAATGGTGCAATTTCCACCACATTTTATAGCCTTACACTTCATTGCTGGACTAATAGGCATATTCAGATTCTCAGGAGACAGCCTATCAGGTAAAAAAGCAGATGGCTTAGGAGTTTCAAGGGGCTTGTTTGCCACGGTCCACCACCATGCTGTAGAATTCAGTGCATCTCTTCTTATAAAAGGGAAAATCAAAGCTTGTAATTGGCTGCATAGGCTATAATAAGCTGTATCCTACCTTGGGGCCTATTTGTGTGGGGGAAGTCTGGGCAGCCATTTCATAACTGAGTCAGCTGAACCTCGAGTCTAGGGGTACCATACCCTTTTTCCAAGGTGTTGCATACACTGGCCATGCTCAGTTTAGCACACATTTATAGTACAAGTTCAAAGCATTATAAAGGCATTAAAAATCTATTATTGTGACAAGTCTTTTAGGTACAGTCACAAACATTATCTACAGACGAGGAAACTGAGGCAGGGAGAGGAATGAGTGAATCATAGCTGATCATGGGATCCTCCTGAATTCTGTCTGTATCCACTCAGTTTTTGCAGTGGCTGATGCCCTACACTGGACTGTAGAGAGGAAAAGAGTTCCCTCACCTTTTCCTGCAGACACGTATGGAGGTAACACAGTCTAGCTTTATACATTTTATCTCTTTGTAATCTAAAGTAAAACTCCTGATTCTAGGCATGAGTTGAGATGCTGCTGATCTCCTTGACATTCCCTTCGAATGGACTATTTTTATAGGAGGTATTGATTGAAGTCCAAGTGAGATCAGTGAATCAGCTGTAAAAACTGCTTCATATTTTGTAATCTTTAAAATGAATGCACTGACAAATTTCTGGGTTTAAAAGAAAGGAGTCAAAAGCGATCTTGCATTTGTTTAGAATTGTACACAATGTGTTAGAGAAAGCAATCAATACCTAATTACTAGTCTATCTCCAAGACCACAGTCTTCTCTATTTTAATGCCTAAGCTTTTCACTGAGATAAACCACCTGCTGTGTGACCTGATACATTTGTTTTGACAGCACTGTTTAAGGGGCCTTGCTTCAAACATGAAAACAAATATATTGCTCTAAGAATAACCCCCTTTCCCAAGCAACTGAACTCATTAAAAAGTTGTACTGAAACTTGTTAAATAGAAGACATAAGTAAAATAATAAAAATAAGTGTGATTCTTTAGTATTCATGCACATTCAGAAAGAATAAACACACTGAGCCTGATTTTGACTTCAGCTAACCAGGGTAAATCTGGTGCTCTATAGTAGACAGTGGATATTTATATTGACAGTAATTTCAAGAAGAATCTAGTCTTGCCTATTAAATGAAAGTAATAGAAGTCATTACTCATATGGTTACAGCCACTAAAGACCAAGGGAATGGACTGAACCCCCACACAGTTGCTATGAAATGTCAAAGATTCTCCATGCCTTAAAATACTCCCTACCCCAGCAATTGTACACTGCATGCTAAAACCTGTACCTGATTGTGTCTTTCCCACTCACAGCTCTATACCAATGTGGTTACCCTGCATGGGGTCGTATATTCTCTTCATAGTGACACTTTACTATGTTTTTTTTCACTCCCTTTTACCAAGACTAATGTAGCTTACATGACCAACTTTATGCCTTAGATTGTGCCAGTCTACACCAGCTCTGACCCATGTAGCCCCATACACAGGGTTCCATTACCTTTTCAGTCTCTACAAACCTACCAAAGATCCCAAAACTCATCCAGTCCACTGACCACTACTCTATGCACTTTATCCATGTGAGCATGAATGTCATGGCTCGGATCAATCCCAGCTGGGTTATGAGGCGCTAAAGGACTTTGAGAGTGGGGCTTAAGGGGTTGGGGGCACAGGTTGTGTTTTACTTGATCCTCCTGGTTTCGGGCTATGGGCTGAGAAGGGAGAAGAGGATTGAGATACTCAACCAGAGACTGTGGTGCTGGTGTCATCATGAAGGCTTCAGCTTCCATGATCACAGTTTGCTTTTTGGTGAGAGAGGCAGTGGTCTGCTGGGAAGAGATAGCCTCTACCTCACTCTGCTGGGAAGGAGGCTCTTCTCAGCCAGACTGGCTGACCTGCTTGACCAGGCTTTAAACTAAGCCCACCAGGGGATGGGTAGATAACCGCCAATGCAAGCCCACTAGGCAACTACTAAATAACCAGCAGGTTAGGGCACCCAAGTGAATCCACACCTACTCCAGCCCTGGAACAGTGTCCACCCAGTAGTGGAAAGAAGCCTAGGGCTTCTAATGGGACACTTACGTGTCTGTACACCAATGCCAGGATCCTGGGGAAGAAACAGGAGGAACTGATCCTCCTGCTAAACAAGAAAGGCTACAATCTCATAGGCATACCAGAGACCTGGTGGGACTCCACCTATGACTGGGCCACAGGTTTAGATGGCTATACCCTGTATAAGAGAGATCATGCAGATAAAAGGGGTGGGAATGTAGCTCTCTATGTCAAGGAAAACTACATGTCCCTGAAAATTGACATTGGCACCCAGGGAGGATGACTGGTGTCCCTCTGGGTTAAAATATGTGGGGAACATGGCACAGGGGACATAATGGTAGGAGTCTACTACACACCTCCTAGCCAGAAACAAGAGCTAGACCAGGAATTCTCCAGGGAACTGGCTGTGGCTGTACTCTCTCGGTGCATGGTTGTCATGGGAGACTTTAACTACCTGGACATCTCATGGGAGGAGCACTAGGCCAAATCTGATTGGTCGCAAAGCTTCCTCATGTGTGTGGATGAGCTCTACCTGACTCAAGAAGTCTATGGGTCGACAAGAGGTAAAGCGTTGCTGGACCTGGTACTGGCCAAAGGGAACTGGCTGTGGCTGTACTCTCTCGGTGCATGGTTGTCATGGGAGACTTTAACTACCTGGACATCTCATGGGAGGAGCACTAGGCCAAATCTGATTGGTCGCAAAGCTTCCTCATGTGTGTGGATGAGCTCTACCTGACTCAAGAAGTCTATGGGTCGACAAGAGGTAAAGCGTTGCTGGACCTGGTACTGGCCAAAGGGGATGATCTAGTCAGTGACCTAAGAATCAATGGAAAGCTGGGTGATAGTGGCCATAAGCTGGTCTCCTTTACTATCCATCACAAAGCTGGCAAGTCAGTCAGCAATGCAGAATTCCTCAACTTTAGGAAAGCTGACTTTGACAAGCTCAGGAGGCTTGTTGTTGAGGCCCTAAGGGACCATGTCTTGACAGGAAGAGAAATCCAAGAGGCTGGGAAATTGGCTACGAGGTAAGACTCAGAAAGCAGTAGTCAATGGAAGTGAATCATTGTGGCGCTCCATGACCAGTGGTGTCCCCCAAGGCTCTGTCCTTGGACTGGTTCTCTTTAACATCTTTATCAACTATGTGGACATTGGGTCAGAAGTGCACTGGCCAAGTTTGTTGATGATACTAAACTTTGGGGCATAGCATCCACACCTGAGGACAGGCTAGTGATCTAGGATGACTTGGATAAGCTTAGTAGGTGGGCAGATATAAACCTGATGATGTTCAGTATTGAAAAATGCAAGGTACTCCACCTTGGGGAAAAAAAACCCCACAGCACGCTTATAGGCTTGGCAGTGCTACGCTCGCTAGCACCATGACTGAAAGAGACTTGGGGGTCATGACTGACCACAAGATGAATATGAGCAACCAGTGTGATGTCATAGCTGGTAAAGCAAACAAAACTCTGGCTTGCATCCATAGATGCTTCTCAAGGAAATCTCAGGATGTCATCCTCCCACTGTACTCGGCTTTGGTGAGGCTGCAGCTGGAGTACTGAATTCAATTCTAGGCATCATAATTCAAGAAGGGTGTTGAGAAGCTTGAAAGAGTCCAGAGGAGAGTCAAGCACGTGATCAGAAGGCAAGAGAATAGGCCTTGTGAAGAGAGGCTGAGAGCCATGGGACTATTCAGCCTGGAAAACTGCAGGCTCAGGGGTGACCTCGTGGCTGCCTGTAAGTATGTAAGGGGTGTGCATCAGGATCCGGGGAAATGTCTGTTCACCAGAGCACCCCGAGGGATAACAAGGACCAATGGTCATAAACTCCTCCATTACCATTTTAGGCTGGACATAAGGAAAAACTTCTTTACTGTCCGAGCCCCCAAGACCTGGGATAGACTCCCTCCAGAAGTGGTGGAGGCTCCTACTCTGGACTCATTGAAGAAACATTTGGATGCTTATCTTGCTGGGATCCTTTGACCCTAGTTGACTTCCTGCCCATGGGGCAGGGGGCTGGACTTGATGATCTTCAAGGTCCCTTCCAACCCTAATGTCTATGAAAAGTTTCCTTTTTAATGTCCATCTATGTAGAAGTTGAAACCAAATGTGCAGGCCAAATTTAGGATGAATGGAGTAGCCATTTTATATTTTCAAGGTCAATTATCTATCTTAGATATTTGTACCTCTCTCTCAGTTGAATGCAGTGATACCTCAGATGCCACATAGGATCCCTAATTTCCTCATATTGTGACAGTACCAAGAGCTCCAATCATGAGGTAGGGTCTTATTGATCCAGGCGTTGGAGAAACCGATAATAATAGAACAGCACCTAGCAGTGACTTCCAGTTCCAGGTGGAAAAGCCTTAATGACAGATTCTGTTTGATGTCATAATCCTTCTTTGTTGTTATCCAATTTAAATATTCTCAACTTGTATATATTTTGTGGATATAAAGACAGGCATATATTGGGACATTTTCCAGTTACCGCATTAAAAAATGCCGTTTAACTGAGTTTTTAGAAATGGTTCACATTTCATTCTCTGTTATGTGATGACATTTGTGTCACAAGGATTTTGTCAGATTGTTCAGCTTCTCTGAACTGTAAGATGTTAATAAATATTTCAGCAACAACCCAAAGTGACTTCATAATTTTATTTGCTCCCTCCAGTCATCTACCAAAGTTTTCATAAAGAACCGATATTGGTTTGGTTTCTTTTTAGAACCTCTTATGAAGCAACACATACTGTAGTACCTCCCCCCCCCCCCCTTTTTCTGACACCACTGCCAAACTTTGCTGAATGGTAATGGATCCCTTGGGCTTTTTTCAGATCAAATCTCATATGGAGAAAAGTTAGAGAGAGTCTTGTTAGAGTTTAAGGGCAGAACTCTATTTCACTTAGTGGATACCAAAATGCAACTTGCTACCAACTCCAATTTACTTGACTATTGTGTAGGGACAATTCTATTACACCCTCTGGATGTATAAGTGCCCTTACTATAGCAATAGCATCACTCTCTGGAGATGCACAGATATCTCCCTATTTCAGTAATGGAGCATGCCCAGGGTGGGTAACAGACTTTTTCCTATGCTTCAGTTGGGTAGTTCAGAGTGGTCATCCACTAGGTAAAACAGAACTCTGCCCTAAGTGTAAATTTATTTATACAGCTACATCAAATCAGGAACAGATGTAGTAAATATTATACGGAGAAAGGTAGTTATCCATGTTTGTCTGAAAGCATTCAGAATGCACCTTATGCACTAACCAAATGAAAGATATATGGACATTCCCTTTTTTCTAAATCTCAGCCCAATGATAATGCATGATCCCAAAGATCAGTTCACCTTCAAGAACTGATTCTAACCAGAGACTAAAACAGGGAATAAAAATGTCCTGTAGGATGCGTAACTTCTTCTCAAGGCATTGCTATTCATAAAAAAATATAATAATTAATAATTAATTTCCTCCCACACTAAGAAAAAGATCTTGAAAGTTTATGTGGAATGAAACTGCTTGGTACCTTTCACTTTAATAATATATTCTATGTTTTTTAAAGGGATAGAAAAGCATACCAGCTCTTTCTAAACCTAAAGTGTAAAGTCTTCAATGTATATACAGAAATGTACATGTAGTTTTAACCTAACTCAGCATGCAGTAGTGCAAAGGCATTCAACTAATTGCCAGGCTAGTTCATGACTTCAAAACTATTTTAAAAAATATTCTCGTCATGTTACTTTTCTTACTTACCCAACACTCAGTTAAAAGTTTTGTTTATTGAAAGGCAATATGAAATACAGTTTTTTGGAATTAAACTCTCAGATAAAAGGGTAATACTGATGAAGACAAATGTAATTAATGCTATAATTGTACTTTGTCTAGCATCAGTAGTGGTATAACATATTTTTCTGAGGTTGTTAATTTGTGTTTTTTGAATCAGTATTAGTTTTAACCCTTCACCTAATTGAAAATTCTGTTTTTTAAGGGCCTTTGATATAAGGGAAGTAAAAAGAGCAAATGCCCCTGCCCACCATTTGGATGGGGGCCACCAGGTGCCCAAAGGCTTTTACTTCAAGAAATGCTCCCTATAGGCATCCACCAACAGGGTACCTCCCTTTTCATAAGAGTCTATGCACACCAGGGAGACCTCATCATTTTGCCCCGTCTGTAGGAAAGGCAGCGGCACCAGCCCCAGATACCATGCATGAGGAGTAGAACAAAGGAATATACCTTCTCTCTCCTGCTCCAAAAGTGTCACAAACAACTGGATAAAAATATATAAAAGCTCCATTAATTGTTTTCCCTTTTAGTATCTTGGGTGAGCCTCTATTGCTAGCATTGCTTCACTGGAGTGTTCCAGCCCAAGAGCTAAAGGACACAGGCTTTTTACTTTTTACTTATTTATTCCTATTAACAATAAAACTGCACCTTTCCTTGTTTGAAAATATTAGGCTCCTCCTCTTTTTCTCCCCCCCCCCCCCCCCCCCAGGCTTGCTCTCTGGGATTGATCCTGCAAAATGTGAAGCACCTTGAACTCCCATTGAAACCAGCAAAACTGAAAGATGTTCAGTACTGTGCAAGGCTGATCCATAAAACTACAACCTTCTCAACACACCAAAAATTACAGGATTTAAGTGTTTTCTTTTTCATCTTTAAGATGCGTTTTTCAGCTGCACTTTCCCCTGACAGTCAACATATTTCATGCTTTATTTGCTTCACTTAATCATCTTTATCAACTGTTACTAAAACTCTCTCTTTACCTTGCATCATGTCATCAGATCCTTCCTTCCCTCTTTCTTTCTTCTTTTTTTTTTGTAGCTCAGTGTGAATGGATCAAATGAGAGGTTGCTTCTTTTATGGATACCTACAGTATTTACCTCTTTATTCTAACAATATTCTATCAGCTTTATTATGAAATCTTTTTGTTTTCCGTTTGCTAGAAACAGATTGCTTCAGAGTGGCCTGCAATGTAATTGAATAGAAAACTCCTGTCATCCACCTCAAAATGGTGAAGCTGTTTCCATTGTTCATTTTCCTTTGAACCTCAGATGCTTGTCTGTCAGTCTTTATATGATCAGTTTTATAAAGATTTTGTCTGCAAAAGTTAGCAGAAGCAGCAAACATGCCAAGTTGTTTATGCTTGAATTAATTTCTTACTGCTAACTCTGACGTAAAACTGGATGGTATCTATTGTAAATCATTGGGTATGACTCTTGTGATCCTTAGACAGGAAAGAACTATAGATAGCAATTGTTTTTTCTTTTCTGTCTATACGGAATTACAAATATAGGGAGACAACATGGGCTCTCTCTTCCACCTTTTCCAGATAACATCGGTACAAAATATGGAAAACAGTCTATTCCACTTGCAGTACAGAATGATAGCCTATTCCTGTTTTACTAAACACTCGTTTTGTTTTTTTTTCATAAGGCTAAGTAGTTAGCTTTGCTCTAAATTCTCCCCACTATTCATTTGGGCTTGGGATCACACCATGGTGCAGCATGTAGAGTTTGCATTGCAAATAGCCACATTTAATGGCTTTGAGGAAATAGGCCAGGCATACCTTCCTTCCTGTACCTTTTTAAGTACTCTGTTACTTAGGCAGGATTCTGAATGGTTACTGGAATATAAGATACAGAGATCTATTGAGGGCTCTCAAACTATTTAAATCCACAAAGCAATTACATACTACACAAAACTTTACAATTGTATGACTACGAAAACTACTATCAGTACTCTACAATACACTACAAATTAAGTGTAAGCATATTCCCCCTCTCTGAATAACCTCTGTTTGGTTGTACAACAGTGCTTAGAACAGAGTATCCAACAGCAAACATATTCCTTGTAGCGTTAGGGTCTTTTTTATGTAGAAACAGGGATATAAGGTCCATTGGCACTATCATAAGACTAGATGTTGCTATGGCTTATAATCAGGGATCCTGGTTTTCTCTGATTAAAAATAATCCCCGATTTTCAGTTTTAAAAAAATGACCCAAAATCAACATTTTCCCACTATTAAAATCAAACACCACTATTACTAGTGTTTCATTTTAATCATAGACAAATGCAGCTTTGAGGTTAATTTTTTTAAACTGAAAATACAGGATTTTTTTTTATCAGAGAAAACCAGGATCCCTGCTTATACTTTTCAATAAACATGATAAGCGTATCACTTTCTGATGAATTTGTGCTCAGAAGTTTATAGTTTCATAGATTCAAAGACATTTGGGTAGGAAGGGACCTCGGTACATCATCGAGTCCAACCCCCTGCCCTGGTGTACATGCCTTCTTCATGATATGTTCAATGCCACTTCTAGTCTGTAAGCCGGTGGACAAGTCTGTGATGTAATTGCTGCAGGGTTTCAAGAATTCTCTCAGTGGCCTTTTCGTGAAGTATTTCAGCATTTTACGAAAGTAAAGGTCCACTTTTTAAGCTCAAATACTTTTTGTATGTATGGTATACACTTTTTGAATGTAAAGGTTCACTTTTTAAGCTTTTCAGTTTTGTTTTGTTTTTAATATTCATCCTAATTATAGCATGACTACATGGAATAAACACTTGAAATCAAGACAGCATATTTAAAAATATTAAAATAAACTGTACCTCTCCACAGCCCTGCCCCCCTACTTGCTCCAGGCTGCCTGCTGGCTGAGCAGAGAGCTGTGGTGGGCAGAGTGGCTGTGTGGGGGCAGTGTTGTGGGAGCAGCACTGAGACTGCTAGGGAAGCCTCCGTGTTTGCTCCCTCTGTGCTCCCCCACCTTCTCTGCACTGCCTGCTGGCTGAGCCAGGAGCCACATCTGGGCAGAGGGCTGTGGTCTGACGGAGCCAAAGCCTCCATTCCCACTCCCCCTCCCATTTTTCCAAAGGGCCAGATCCTTCCATCTGTAGAGCACCCCTGCCATGCTACTGCCAGCCAGGATACCAGGCGTGACATGGTGACCCACTCTGGAAGCCTAGGCTGGGCATGGGAGAAGGTCTGCAGTGACAGCAGGAAGCTAGGCGTATAACTCTTGACAGACAATCCAGAATGATCCCTACTCATCTGCTCTCAGCTGCTTTTGGCAATCTCTGGCATGCTGGGAGGTGTTTGTGAGCGGCCCACCCCTTCTGGGTTTGGTGCATCCTCCTGCCCCCCCGCCGCACAATGAATAGTGAATGTATATCCCCTTTGCTCCTAATCCAATCTACACAGATTAGAGAAAACCAAGAAGGTTCAATTGACTCCTGCCTCAGGCTTTTTGAATGTCTGTACATTCCTTTGTTGTCTGTTCTAACATTTTTCATGTATGTAACTTGTCTGTCCTGTTTGCCTTGTCGAGTTAGGGGACGAACAGTTTGTGGTTGAGATAGTGTACAGCATTTACGTAGATCTGGTCTAAATCTGTAACAGAGCAGCATTGAGGTCCTCTAGGTAAATATACAGAAGAGTACTTAAATAAATTGTTCTTTGGTGTCATCATTTTTGCATTCCTTTTAACTACTCTCTGCATTGGTCATACTCATCTTGTCTGTGAAACATTGAATAATATGTACTTTTTACCTACTTTTGTTACTGAGTTAAAGGAACAGAAGCTATGCTGCCACATACACACATATTGAAAAGTGAGATGAGTAAAAGGGTAGTGCAAATCCAGTGAAATACTGATGGGGGCATTGTAGGAGCAGTGGAACCAGGACCCAAAGACTGAGCATGCCATCACTGTAACTGTGCTAGCTGATTCATGGTGCAACATTAAAGGTTATGGCAGTCAGTAAATAACCTGTCAAACTCCTACTGCTTCTCTTACCTGATTCAAAGGATTCATCAATCTCTCCATTCACTTGTATTGCACATCTGGATTGTTTATTGATGGCCTGGATCATGTTCATCAGTTTCTTGCTCATTTAATGCCTCTATAATTACCTCAAGCCTGTGTAAACCTTTTCAAAACCACTGAGTTGTTAAATATCTTTTTTTTGGTGTTCAGGGTGCTGCTATGTGGGTTCTGACTATCTGTGTGATGGTACTATGTTCTATTACAAACTCTCCTTCTCTGCCCTTTTACTAGTACTTCTACTGTGGAGTTATAAATAATTCTACCTGAAAAGTAAAATATAAATTAAACAATATAAACTAAAAAAAAAGAAAAACTAGAAAAATAAAATAAAATATCAGTCTTTTTAGAGTAAAGCTACTATGTGTTCTAAAGACTACTTTGGTTGAATTTTCGGGAGGAGCGTTGTACATGGATAAAAAAAGTGAAATCACTTCCTTTTGTTTCTATGAACTTTTAACTAGAAAACCGTTATGTGATATTAAAGTGTTTTACTTTACTTTACTTTACTTTATTTTACTAAACTAGTATTTGTCCTTTCAATGACTGGACACTGACAATGCTCTCATCCCTGTGCTTTACTTCTTGGAGGTTAAAGAGTGTTTTTATCTGAGAATTATTCATTGGGCTGCCCAAAGTTTTTCAGATAAAGATTTATTCACTATGGTTTAGATAAGAGATGGTCCAACTCTGAGGTGGGAGGTTGGAATATATGATCTCCTGGAATCCCTTCCAACCTTACTTTTCTATAAATTTATGATTTCAGGAAATGCAATGTAAATGCTATCTGATTTAACTTACCAAAAAATCACGCTGCTGAGAAATGTAAGGCTACTTTATTGTTTGATTATGAAAGGAGAAGTCATAATGTTTTTGGAGAAATGGATGGCACAAAATAGGGAATCTGGACACCAGGTGAGCATGTTTGCTATAACTAGGGAGCAGAAACAAACAATAACAGCTATAGAGTAATTAATGTGGAAACCAATAGTAAGCTTAGCCTCAGGTAATGCCCATTGTTGTCAGTGGAAAGACTCCTGCTAACTTCAGTAGACATTGGATCAACTCTTTTATGATGATCACTTCGAATACTCAGCTTGTTTAGAGTCAGTGGGTAAATCTTCAGCACAGCGTAGTGAATGTAATGGCATAGTTTATAGAACATTGATGGGAACTGTACAACTTAGTCTGTATTTATTCTCTCTAAACATGTAGCCTCAGACAAATGACTAATCTTATAAGCAACATTACCCATATTCATGAGGGCTTTTCAGGTCTCATATTCTTAAAAATAAAACACACTGAGGTTTTTGAGAAGTTCAAGAACAATTAAGTACCAAACAGGGATTTACTCCCATATACTTGAAAAAAATGTGTACACATTGTAAATGGCATCTTTGGGCATGTTTCCTTATATTTATCTTTTTATATAAATTACTCTTGGGAAAGAAAACCAGCTTAAGACTGACCTGCGTATGAGCCCTCCATCTCTAGGCCATAAAAGTTGCACAATGCAGACACAAATTCCAAAATAAAGCACATGAATGTGAGAGACAAAGCAGTCTCTGCTGAGGGGATCTGGTTATAGAATAAAAGAGGAGACTAAATTAATCTAAAGCTAGACTCCAATCTCCTTTAGAAGATGCTGCAACACCTTCTCCAGCCTAACAAGAATCATATCCTCAACCACTCCCTTCTTTCACCATTATGACATTTCCTACCAGAAGCAGAGCTTTCTATAATCCAGAAAGGCACATTTCACTAGGGTCAATTTCTTCTGTGGGG
Source organism: Alligator sinensis (assembly GCF_000455745.1). Taxonomy (NCBI): domain Eukaryota; kingdom Metazoa; phylum Chordata; order Crocodylia; family Alligatoridae; genus Alligator; species Alligator sinensis. The sequence goes on from NW_005842310.1 coordinate 268,666, forward strand.
AAGAACCTTGTATACTACAGTAATGGGTACTCATACAAAATCCTAAGGTCTATATTTAAATACATTGAACAGGTAGAGAAGCACTTATAAGATGCTTTCTTTTCTCTGCGCAAGAGAACTGCCGGTAAGAAAAGTCATTGTGAATAGTGGGGAATAAAAACGTTTATGGTACTGCTCTTCCTAGTTAGGATGTGAGAAACAGTTGTAACTGTTTCCAAAATTGATTTTTTTTTTAAAAGCAAATCCCCAGAGCTTTGTGTTCTAAACATAGATATTTATTATAAATTAATTTTTAAAATCAGAATGTGGCTGGACAATAATCTGCTGAACCTCAGCCAGATATTGAATACAGCAGCTATGTCTTTATTATTAAATCTTAGCTTGGAACAACAATCTATATAAATGCAGTGTTCAGCTTATTCAGAGATTTTGTGTGGGCTTTGCTTTTTTCATCGCAAATCTTACCAAAATATAAGAACTTTCTTCATAAGGCTACAAATGATACATATTTATCCACTGGAATTACATCAAAATGGCATTTTTTGGTTGTCTTTAATTTGAAAAATACATTTGCAGAAATGTTGATATTAGCATACAGATTGAATTGAATAGTGTGTCAACAGTGACTGACAAAGCAGATATATTGCTGGTTGCTTTATTTTAGATTAGTTCTAAATTTTCTCATGGAGAATATAAAAATGTAAAAGAGTATTTCAATTTTCCATTCCATTGAAACTGAGAAGAAAGTAATAATTTAGAGAAAACTAATAAAAGACTCTGCTGTTAGAATGTGATTGACATGTGGCTAAAATATGTTTCAGTTGTAAAGACAGTCCAGTAGCAATAAAACAATGTTGACTCAGTCACTGTGTTCAGGCCTCTTTTGCTCAAACATAATTGATTTTAAAGCAGTAGCCAACAGAGAAAAGAATGCTGGTTTATGTCTGTATGGATTTCTACTATGTTACCATAATTTTCATTAGAAACACATTTGCAGTTAAATGAAACTATAACCTAAGGCAACTCCAACTAATTGTTTATTTCTTTAGCTTTTTGAAAAAATGAAAGACAAACATTGGAAGCTCCTTTATGAACTTAAAATTCTTCACTTTTGAGCATGGATAGATACATGTATATATACTTCAAAGCAAGAGCAAGGGTGATCCTGGCCTGTGGAAGACATAAGGAGCAGTGTCTTTTCCACTCCTCTAGGTCTCCAGTCTCCTGTGGGGCTGATGTAGGGGGAGTGTATCATCAGGGAAAGGCTACCTGTGTCTTTCCCAGAGCTCTCAGACACAGCTGTCTATCCAGCTAGCCCTTGCAGCCAGGCCACTGTGGCAGAAAGTCTTGGGTCCTGGATGGCACCCTATGTGGGTCAGATGCCATCCTTCTATGGGTCAGATCCAGGCCACAGGCCAAATGTTTGACACCCCTGATCTATCTTATCCAATAAATATTTATTGCAAGGTGTAATGAGACACTTTAAAGAGGATCAGGGTAATGCCCAGCTTGTGATCTGATGGTTAGAGTTCTTTCTTAGGAAGCAGGACAATCAGTTAAAAACCCCTCTGGCTGAAGTGCAACATAGAATCTGGCCGCTCACTCTCTCTAGGAAAAAGCTTTAATCAGTAGGCCATTTGACTGAAAGTAAAGAGGGATCTACATGTGTATTTTGAGAGGATCATTCTATTTTAACACATAGTGGGACAGAATCCCAAACTAGGTGTACATGACTAGAGATCTACCTAACTTAAGGAGGTGGCTGGCCAGTTTTGCAAGTACATCCCAAGGCCAGTCATCATTTTTGTGGGCTGAGTGCAGTGGGCTATCCGCACACCTCTGATTGGCATCCCCAGCCCTCACTGCTGATTGGTTGTGCAGGATGGCTGTAATATGGCCCCACCCATCACCACTGATTGGTGGAGAGGGGCAGGGTTGCATGACAGGCAGCCCTATCAGTCAATTAGAAGTGAGGGGTGGGGGTGGCAGCTAGCTTTCCAGCAGCCCTTTATGCCAAGAGCCCCCTATCTCCTTCCCTTCCAGTGGGCTGCGTGGGTATGCCACAGCACCATAAAGACTGCTAGCTCCCTCTGGGAGACCAGCATTTTATTTTCAGTAATTTTTTTTTCCAGTGAGCCTGCCCAAATTGCAACACCTGCCATTTTTTGCAGAACCTGCCATTTTTCATGGAGCCCACTGGAATTTGTGGTTTCTGGGAAAATTGCATAATCACAAATTTGGCAGATCACTATATATATAAAACAATGCAGTTATGCCATTTATGCATGTAAACTACACTGGGATTTAGCCTGTAGAGTCCTCTTATATTGCACAGAATGAAGTACATTCAATTGCATTGAATACATTTTTCTTTGTTGGCTATTTACCACCTTCTCTCCTCCCCTCCTCTCTAAGCACAAGCTTATTATCTTTATGTTTAAGGGCCTCAGTTGGGCTGGTGGCAATCTCATTTAAAAAACAAACAAATCAAACTGTCATCACCTACCATTACTAGGCACCTTTTTACCTCACATATTTACTTATATAAGGGGTCAGCAACATTTTTAGGTAGAGTGCCAAAAACACCTGCAGCTTCAACTTGTATGATGTTGGCGTGCCAGGGGCAGATGGTGCAGGAGCCACAAAGGGCCAAATCCTTGTTGTTGACATGTAGCCCTAGTCCCCTCCCTTCCACCCAAAGGCGTGTGTGCCGAACAAAATGCTTTTGAGAGCCACACTCTGGCACCCTGGCTTATATTCTATCCCCATTTCTAACTTTTTGGGTCTTCTATATTTTTCTGGAGCAACAGTGGACATTTAGGCCACTGACAGATGTTAAAAAAAAGGCATAATAGGATCTGATGCGTGATCCCAACAATTGCACATCTTGCCATGTCACGTGTGACTGGAGAAAAGGTATGATTGTGGTATCAAGCATAAGATCCCATCATACCAAATTGCTGATACAGGAGGAGCCTGGGAACATGATCCAGGCTTCCCCTTCCCTTGTAATCTTCACCCCTGTGGATATGAGCTCCAATCAGCTGAAGGGACTCCCAACCCCAGGGATTTACAGTACATTCCTACATCTGAAAGTTCCAATCACAAGACAGGGCTCCCAGTCACAGGGGCGTACCATGTGGTCCCATGGTTCATAGCTCCATTGGTGATCAAAGTTCTAAGCCATGGGAGGCACCTTGCACCTCTATGGCTGGAAGCCCGGACCTGAGACCCCTGATCAGCTGATCAGCAGAGATCCTGGTTTTCTCTGATAAAAACAAAATCCCCAATTTTCAGTTTAAAAAAAGGAACGTAAAATCCACATTTTTCCATGATTAAAATAAAACAACATTCATATATATATATATAGATCTATAGATAGATATATAGATCTGTATATATAGATAGATATAGATATAGATATATAGATAGATAGATAGATCTATCTATCTATCTATATATATGACTGTTGTTTTATTTATTTATATATATATGAATGTTGTTTTGTTTTAATAAAATATAAATAATAAATTAATAAATAGATTATATATATATATAGAGAGAGAGAGAGAGCTATATCTATCTATCTATAGATATATATTAGTGGTGTTTCATTTTAATCACAGAAAAATTTGGATTTTAGGTTCCTTTTTTTAAACTGAAAATTGGGGATTTTGTTTTTATCAGAGAAAACCAGTATCCCTGCTGATCAGTCTTCCCAGACCCCCGGGATACATGGGAGGATGGGAGTACTGGCCACACATTCAATTAAATGTGTGATAGGAGCCATCCACAAATTTAGAATTCACATTTTGTTCACTAACCCTATCACTTATTCTTGGTTTTACCACACCAGTAATTGAATGAATGAACAGGTCATTACTTAAGATGTGATTAACCCGTTAAACATATCTTATGTGTGTCACAACCCAAAGTTGTGGATTTTTTAATTGTGTGTGCTTCGGCACCGCTAAATTATGTTCCCGCTGAATTGGAGCTCTTTTGCATGACGGAGTGTTCTGTTGTTATGGATAACCCGTGTGCAGAAAAGTGCTTCCCGCCGTTCTGTAGCCTTCTTTGCATTGTGCATGACTTTTGCATTTAGTGATGCACGCTGCAAAGGAGTTTTACCACCATTTGTATTGAGATTTGAGCCACATTATTGGCCGGTCTTAATTTAGGCACACATGGCGGCTAGCTATTGGCTTGCTAGCCGTACAAAAGGCTTGGGTGGTTTCCGCCCAAGTTGGAGAGAAAGACGGAGAGAGACAGAGAGACGGATCTCTAAGCACTGTGGGTCCTTTCGAACCCAGTGCATCTTTCTTAAGAAGGCGATAGAGGCTCCAATTGCCGAACCCCCGGAGCCTAGCA
>NW_005842310.1:273175-273504 GCF_000455745.1 Alligator sinensis
CCGTGTCCCAGGGTGCCCGGCCACAGCCCGCGTGCACACAGACGGGCCCGGCTCGTCCCCGGCGAGGACGGGACCGGGAGCTGGCTCGCACATGGCTATGAGGATGGGATTGGGAGAGAATTCGCAGATGGGATTGGGAGAGAACTCGCAGATGGCGATGAGAAGAGACACGCTAGAGCTAGAATTGGTTAGGAATTGCCCTTGGCACGACAATCAATGCCAAGTGAAAAGTTTTGAGGAGTTGGACGCGCATATCGCTTACCATCAAGCGGGCAGAATGAGTGAGAGATTTGTGAGCGGACACCTTCCGCTAAAGGGGGACGAGGGAG
>NW_005842310.1:274166-275773 GCF_000455745.1 Alligator sinensis
AGTGATAACAGCAATGATGCCTCCAGTGGCAGCAGTCCAACCTATGACAACATCGGCTCCTGAAAGAATAATTTCTCCTGCAACAACAACTGATCGAGTTGCTACCACCTATTATGCTCGTACCAGCACTGAGTTGCAGGATTTGTGTGAAGTATCAAAGATTCAACCCGAAGAGACCCTAGCTGTGTGGTTGGGACGCTTGGTCATGGAACTCAGATCAGACCTGCTAAATCAAGAAGAAGCAAGTTTCTTTGTTAGACAACCCTCGTGGAGCAGGGGACATGTGACCAACCTCGACATGATAACAGCTAACACTCATTGGCCTATTCCACTGCCAGCACTTGTCGCAAGACTGATTAACCAGAAAGCCCACGAATGGCATACAGGACGACCAGATTATACCGGCGCAGAGCATTTCATGCTGCCACTCATCGGTGTCTCGTACTGTGCCTGGAACCCTGGAGCGTATGCACTGGGATTAACATCACTCCAGCGAATAAGACCATGGCCTCACCGTCATTTGCGAGCTCCTGGAAACGTTCCACTGATCCCTCACAGTCTGGATAGTTGTCTTGAGATTTATGGACAGAAAAACATCGCAGTCCTTCGAATTTTGCTCAGTCCAATGATAAACCAGCCCGTGAGTAATCTCCTTTGTCAACTGCCAAAACTACGTATCCTAATGGAGTCCGGATCATATTATGATCAGGATTGTATGAAACCACAGGATGCTAGACGTCGCAAGTCCAACTGACCACCGAGAACCTTAGAGGAGCGATACATGTTTGGATTCCTCCTACAGCGTTCTGGACTCTCAAAGCGACAGCTTCGAATTTTAGGAGATGCGGGTCAATGGCGATTGGCTTATGAGTTAGGTTTTTATTATTTAGAAGAGCGGGATGATGGATCCTCAACGGTTTCATCCAATTGAGTCATAGAGATTGTTTAAGTTTATTAGATAAGATCATTAATCTGTTTTATAAGTTTCTGTTTATAGATCCGGGATCCAGAGTGTATGGCAAAGAGAAGTCCTGAGAGGGATAACACCATTGATAGAAGCGAGGACTTCACCTGTGACTTTGCCGTGACGCCTACTGAAGCCCTGATCATGTAGTTTTTTGTTTTGAATTTAGTTATGTGTAAGTGTGTTTATATAGGTTGTTGTTTGATTCGGTCTTTGGAGGACGAACTCCTTGTATTGACAGATTCTTAAGTAATGAACATGCGGTTTGATACAGTTCTGCCTTCAACAAGGGGGGATATCATAATCCGAGGATCTAATTATGTGTTTATATTGATTATTGTTTTAATTGTTATGTAACTCAATTCCAGGACAGCGAATTTTATGTTTGTTTGTTTGTTTGTTTGCTCGTTGGACGACTCGCAACAAGGTTCCTAAATAGAGTATATAGCATAATTTAGCTATGCTGTCAGCAAGGGGGGATGTCAGAACCCAAAGCTGTGGATTTTTTGATTGTGTGTGCTTCAGCACCGCTAAATTATGTTCCCGCCGAATTGGAGCTCTTTTGCATGACAGAGTGTTCTGTTGTTATGGAGAACCCGCGTGCAGAAAAGTGTTTCCCGCCATTCTGTAGCCTTCTTTGCAT
>NW_005842310.1:276165-299266 GCF_000455745.1 Alligator sinensis
CGACCATCTCCGGTGTAAGTAAATAATCTTTTCAATCAACCATTATGCCTCCGTGACTGATTCTAGCTCGAGCGTACTGCTCCACCCCGTGACTTTTCTCCGGCCCCGCGTGCCCAGGCTGCCGGCCACAGCCCGCATTCACACAGACGGGCCCGGCTCGCGCCCGGCAAGGATGGGACTGGGAGCTGGCCCGCACAATGTGTAACATGTCAGGGGGCTTTTATATTTTTATACAGTTTCCAGCACAAAGACCCTCATTTCAACAGGGTTTTTTAAGCACTACCATGACATATTTAAGTATTTGCTGTTACTTTGAATATTGTTGATAATTCAAGCCCTATTTCAGCAAAGGACTGAAGTCCAATTTATTTTAATGAGGTTTAAACATCTGTTTAAGCACTTTATTGAATCAAGGACCAAGCAAACTACAGTTCAGATTGTTTGCCACATTCTCTTAGCAGGTAGAGCTAGTTGTTAGCTCTTACAATAAAAAGAAGTTTGAGGGTCTTGTTATTGACCAAAATTTAAATATTCAAAGAACTTTTTCATTTGTTTCAACTTGCATTCTTATTTTTGCTGGTATGAAGTAGTACCCAGATAACCCATGTGTTCAGTGACTTCTTCACAGATAAATCATATCAATGTATGTCTGATGCATGTTCCAATAGCCTCCAGAACAAAAATCTATCGCAACCCACCACTTTTTCCTTTAAGCAAAAATATACCTATCTTACTCCCTTCTCAAATTCAGAAAAAATATCAACTACATCTTTGTACTAAGTATCTGTTTGGACTAACAACCTCATCTGACTGTGGTGCTATCTATTGTGTTGCTACTGCTGTTTGTGACCATTATTTCCTGCAAAAGATTTGTGTAACATCATTTTCATGAAGTGATGGCAGCTCCTGGGACACCTAATCGTATATTTTTTGTTTTGTTTTTCCTTGCCTGTCTTTTTATATGTCTACAGGTCCCCAGTGACTCTGAAATCAGGTTCCAGCAGTTCAGGTTTTCTTGTTTTCAGTTTTCTGTCGAACAGTGTGTCAGAACATGACAACCCTAGATTCATTGACACTGTTCTATAATTTAACAGTGCTAAATTGGATCAGAGTCTGATGCTGGAGCCTTTTTTTAGTACATGCTTTATTATTTTGACACTGGATTGGGGATAATGGGGACTGGTAGTGATATAGCTAAACCTATACTTCACCGTTAGTTGCTTACATTTATGTCCACTAAAGAATTGCATATGTCAAACCTTGCTATGTCTGGTACAGCATATCTAGTGAAAATGAACCTGAATTGTGATGTCTGGAAACCCTGCTCAGGACTGCTCAACATTGGTGGCCCTGTCAGGAGTATGAGACTCTGGGCAACATAGCTCTGAGGATCATTGGGACACACAAGCCTCTCCACCACTATAAGGTCTCAGTTCACGGGAAGGAATTCTACTTCTATCTTCAACAGTGCTTGCAATGCTTCCCTGTGTTATGCAAATTTGAGAAGGAAGCTCTCTATGGTGGTATCCAAGTCATTAGTAAATATATGCAAGACACTGTTTCCAGGAAAGGCCCCTCTGGTACCCCAGTTGAAACCCCCTGCCATTCTGACATTGATCTGTTTTTAATTACCCTTTTGTTTGAGGTTATTGATTCAATTACTTTACAGTAATTGTATTTAGCCCACATTTTTCCTGTTTGATTGGATGTAGAAGTCCAATTCCATGTACACTAAGATTCTCTGTACTCCTTTCACCCATTCAACTAGTTGCTTTGTTAAAAATGAAGAGCAAATTGGTTTGTCATGATTTGTTCTTAACAAATACGTACTGGGTGAACCTACATGAGATAGTATGTTGCTGTAGGAATGTGCTACTGAGATGTCATGTCATGTCAGTGGGCAAAAACATTGATGCCATAGCTATGTCGCCATAGTGATACACTCCCTCACTATAGTGTATTGCTATGGTGATGTAGTGGCTAAAAATAACTGTGTGCTGCTGGCACGGCGCAGTACCAGTTGTTACTGAACCATCATTTAGTACTTCCTTTAGTACTAAAGGACCCAAGTCCTTTAGTATAAAGGACCATTTAGTACTTCCCTTTAGGGGAAGTACTAAATGATGGCACAGTAACAATGGTGCCATTGGGGGATGTGTAGACATGCCCACTGACCATTAGTGAATAGCCTTTCCTCCTCCAGATATTTACAAATTAACATCTTTATAATTTACTCCAGTAACTTCCAAGATATTGAAGTCAGGTTGATTGGTCTGTAATTCCCTAGGTCCTCCTTTTTCTTTTCTTTAAAGAGAAGAACTATGTTGGCTTTTTTTCCAGTCATCTGTTAACTAGCCCATCTCACATCATTCTGTAAATTTTATTGCTGCTTTATTTCTAAAAGCAGCAAGATCCCGTCTTCCAGTTCTTTAAACACCTTGAAATGAAGTTCATCAGGCCCTGCTAACTTACATTAATTCAAACTACTCTATAGCTCTCTGACACTTGCTTTAGTTATTGTGACCCTCAGCATTCCCTTTTGCCTAGATCACTTTTTTAGCTGTCTGGTTGCAGTTTGTTTGTTGGTTTAGCTATGGTGAAAACTGAAGCAATAGAGTCTCTGCCACTTTTCATCTTCTGTTAATAACTCACCCCGGCATTTAAACAGTGGACTTACAGCTTCCTTGGTCTGTCTTTTCTGACTAATGTATTGATAGATCCCATTCTTGTTCTTAGCTTCCCTTTCCAGATGTAACTAATATTTTTCTTTGCTTTCCTGATTTTCTCAATGCAAGTTCCTGCCATTTCTTGGTATGCCTCCTTACTGACTCACCCTTCCTTTAGTTGTCTATAGGTGTTCATTTTGATTTTGAGGCTTCCAAGAAGCACCTTATGTAGCTACGTTGGTCTTTTGTCATTCTTCTTGGGCACATCTACATGGGAATTAATGTGCTGTGATTACTGAGCATTAAGTTTTGTTGCCCTGTGGGCAACAATGATCAGAATTTCAATATCATGCTGTTAGACAGGAGGGTGTGATGTAGAATTGCATGTACACACACAAAAGTCAATTAGATGCATACACACACTAGGCATATGCACCCACACACTACAAATTACCATCTATAGATAGATAGATAGATATATGCCAGTTCACACATATACCACACACCTACACATACATACAGGTGAGTTCCTAACTTGGGTGGTGTGGGGTGTCTGTGTGTGCTTAGGGTACTTGGGATACCTAGGGTGCTTGGTGACTATGGGAGGGGGAATAAAGGGTCAAAGATTTCCAGAAGGAGGGGAAGGAGGGAGATAGATGGGAGTTAAAATGACAGTGAATGTGCCAGGAGTGAAAGTTGCTGGGGCCAGGATTAAAACAAACAAACTGGAGGGGAGCTGGGGTTACATAAGGTCAAATGGCCCCAGGGTTACTCGAGGTCACTGGTGCAAAGGGAAAAGCCCAGTGGCAAGGAGGAGACAGCCAGGAAAGAGAGAGAGAGAGAGGCTGGGAGCTTGGGGCTGGAAACTGAGGCAGAAAGCTGGGAGATCAGAGGGCAGATAAGTGGTGGCAAGGAGGAAACAGACAAAAACCCAACTTGGGGTTTCAAAATAATACATTTATTAAATGGAAAACACACTACACAGCCCCATGAAGTTATTGGTTCATACACACATACACACACACACACAATGGTAGCAGGAGAAAGAGACTCAGTGGAAAGGTTGGAGTCCATGTAGGGAAGAAAAACAGAGTCCAAGTCCTTGGTTGAAGAGAGGGTGGGGGTGATAGCTACCTATACAGGTTGGAAGGGGGTCCTTGATGGCCAGTCGGGGTCTTTGGGCATCATATGTTGTCCAGAGGGGTTTGCTGGCAGGGCCTCTGGGTGGATAGGTGGTGTGGTGTGGTGCTGGTCCAGATGGAAAGGGCGTCCCATTGAATCTGTCTTCACTGCCCCTTTTTATGGGGCAGACTACCTATGACCCTAGTGGCAGGGGGGGGGCCAGGCCAGGGGGAGCCCCTGGTGTACTGAGCATGTGCACTCCTAGGTAAGGACATGCAGTTTCAGGTGTCTGTGATGGTGGGTTGACTGATTTCTGCAGCAGTCTTTGTCTTCCAAATCTTGAGCCAGGGAGGGTCAATGCAGGGTGATGGTTGGGTCATCGAGTTGATGGTTCGGTCATTCAGAGGGAGCTATTTTTAGACCTACTGCCATTGTCTCTCAAGCAACCTCATTCATCCCCATTCATTCAGGAACCAAGTTACATAGGAGGGGTAGGTATGAGTCATAGATTACAACATACTTACACAACAGGGCATGGAGACAAGATGGGAACAAGATGGGAACCTGACACACAAAATGGTACAGTAAAAATCAATACAAACATAACAGAACACTATTTACAATATAAAAAGGGACTTATTACAATAATAGCATACAAGAACTTAGCTTAGCATACCTAGTACTACTTGTAATCACTTTTAAGGGATAGAGAGGGCAGAGAGAAAGTCAGAAATGGTTAGGGGAAGGGGAGGGAATGTATTAAAAAAAAAACAAACCCAAAAATGGGAGGTTTGCTACAGTTTAGTACCTGCAATAATTGCAGGTAATAACAACTGCATTACTGTGCAGTAGCAATGACACATGCCCTTTAAGTGACATTAATGTGGAGTAGACTATTTCCACTGAGAATTAGCACAATAGCATGGCTTTTGCCATGACCAGGGATCCTAGTTTTGTCTGATAAAAATAAATCCCCAGTATTTTGATTTTAAAAAGTAACCCAAAAGCCACATTTTTCTGTGATTAAAATGAAACACCACTAGTGGTGTTTTATTTAAATCACAGAAAAATGTGGCTTTTGGGTTGCTTCTTTTAATCTGAAAAGTGGAGGTTTTTTTATCAGAAAAAATCAGAATCCCTAGCCATGACACGTTAATGCACAGTAGAATTAATCTACTGTGCATTTAGCCTCTTGTGTTTCAGTCATGTCAGAAAAGTTTCTAGTTGAACTCCCAATGCTTTTCTTTCTGCACCAGTGTCACTATTTCTTGTATCATGCTGGCTTGTGAATTTGGGTCCACTTCAAGATTACTAAATGCTCCTTTTGACTGGCCTCAGGCTGAAAATCTGTTTATCTTCTGCTGCAATTCTGTCCATTACTCTTGAGAGAGATTTCTTCAGCAGACTATATTGTTGTGCACACTCAGTTGGTGTTTGCAATCTTGTGAGGTGATATAATCCACAGCACTTTTCAAATCTTTTCCCTAATATTGGGGATCATCATGTTCCCTTCTGCCACAAGTCTCTCGTTGTGCACTATTTTAGGTTCCTATTATCCACCTTCCATAAGCTATATTGTGGACTGGGTAACTTCTTTTATTTAGCAAATTCTAATTGTTTTGTCAAGATTAATTATGGATCTCCCAATAGTCACTGTATGCCCAGATCCCAGTTATGGTCTGGACTTCTTTAGGTACTCAATTAACACCCTTCCTTCCCTTCCACATTTCAATAATGGCTTTCAGCCTTAGTAAGATTGGAGTGCTGATGTAGTTGTGATGGTTAGATAAATATGCAAGAGGCAAGGGTTTTTTATGACACCTTTTTACTGAATAGACTGTATACTTGGATGACATGTTGGAAAAGCTTTCAGGGACAATATACCTTTCTTCAGTGTCTTAAACTGAAGATGCATCACAATTATCATACATAGGTTAAATAAAAGATACCATAAAAAAATCTTACTTCTTAGCTTTAGAACAGTCACACACTATTCATTATTTTCCTCCTTTGGCTACTTTCTGATTGTTTTCTTTTTTGCTGGCACCTGAAGTTTGCAGATAGAGTGAAATACCAATTGAACTTTCTTCAGTTGTCATTCCCTTTTCTTTAGAATTTCAGTTCTGGTAGAGCATTTAGCTACTCCATTCTCCTGCATTCTGAGTTCATTTCACTAGTGGCACCATGTTTTGTTCATTAATCCTATAGAAGCTGACAGAAATCTGATTCAACCAGTGCTTGTGTTTCAGTGCTCAATGTTGTGTACCAACACCCAGTTACAATTGTGTCCTGCCCACTGTAGCACAGCTCAGAAATCTACCAGCAGCAAATAAGGCAACCCAAAAGCTTTAATCTTCTTTTGTTCCTATTCCTTTCCCAGAACCTGTTAAAGGTACAGTTCTGCACATCACCAATGTGTACTTCTTCGTTGTGCTCCTTTTCTTTCTGTGGATAATTTTTACTCCTGTATGAGCATTATAAGCAACATGTGTTGCTTTGTTGGGTGCTTGGTTAACCTGCTCAGTGGATCTTCCTACAGTGGCATATTCAAGATTTATGCAATGGACCCAGAAGTTTTATTGGTTCAAAGCAGTCTGAAACTATTGATTCAAAGAGATACTGCATTTTTATTTATTAGATTTCTTAAGAAGAAGAAGCAGAAAGATTAGGAAATTAATGGAAAAAAGAGGATTTTAGCTGTTGGGTTGCCTCGTTTGCTGGTGGTAAGTTTCTGAACTGTACTACTACTACTACACTTTATATTTGGGTATTCGTTTTGTTGCATTTCTATCTCTGAAAAGGCACCCTTAAAGTATCTGTATAAAGTTGAACAAATGAATAATACTTTAATAAATGAAAACAAAACAGCAGGCCTCTGCTGTATTGGTGCAACAGTACAGAAGCTGCAGGCCAATAATTGCTGACTTTCACAGGCAGCGGTGTATTCCACCTTTGTAAATGGGGAAGGTGGGAGTAGACTTTTGACAAAATGAGCTGAGGGCTGGGCAAAGGCACAGAGCAGGGAACAACCAAGCCTTGGGTTCATGCAGTATTTCTTCTGAATTAATTGTCTGTTTATTAGTCTAATTTCCATGAGCAGAGATTTTTTTTTGACCTTTAAAACAGAAGTGAGGCATCATACTGATTAATTGAAATGTGTAAGCACTCTCAAACACCAACATCAACAAATATGAAGATTTTTGTCATTGTTAAATTAAAATCCTATTATAATTAGGAGGATGTAAGAGTAGAAAAACAACAATATATATTTCTATTTCTTTCCTGCTCCTTGCCTGTCACTAAAAGAGAAATCCTTGGACCAAAGTCTTTTCTAGTTGTAGCATAATGGACGTTCTGCTATGATTAAAATTGAGAGTCCCTTAAGGAAGAAGTCTTCTTCCCAGCTAGGATACACATGTGTTGCATAGTTTTTAGGTGTCAAAGTCACTAATAGTTATTTTGCATAATAGCTACAATCACTTGTGCACAGTTCCAATTTTGTCCTACGTGATGGAGTTTATCATTGTTTTACATACTTAGAATAAATTCAGTTTTGCACTATGAGGCACCTAAGTCCAGGTAAGCTCCATTGCAAAGATATTCATTTCTCTTTCATGGACACACAGAAGCTCAATGTAAAACCTTGGAATTAGAGTACACATCTACACAGGGTGCATTACTGCACATTACACTAATTCAGGGGCAGGCAATTCTTTTGGCTGGAGGGCTGCTTAACGGGTTTTGGCAAGCTGTTGAGGGCCACATGGGTATCCCTGCCCCTTGACAGGTGTCCCACCCCCTGGGTGGGACTTCTGGTCACCATCTTGGGACCAGAAGTCCCACCCCCCAGCCTCTGAAAGTACTCCTTTCAGCACCAGACATCCCTCCCCTTGCTCCCAGAAGTTCTCCTTTCAGCAAGGGAGTTTGCCATCTCAAAATCAGTAAAATGCCAAATTATATTCAAATATCTACTACAACATTCATTAATTTTATTTCAAAAAATATCTTTGTCCTGATTTACATGAGTTTGTGTAGTGTACATGGAGGTGATTGTATAATAACTTAAAATGAAGTCTTACGTTTGTATATTGTGGGAGGGGATATGAGCAGGTGGGTATAGATTTGTGGGGAGCTGTGAGTGTGTGGGTATGTGGGGTGTGGAGGAGGGTGTGGTGTGTGTGTGGGGGAATAGATGTGAGGGCGTGGGTGTGTATGGGGTTGGGGTGGTATGTATATGAGGTGAGGGAACATGTGGGTGTGTGTGTGTGGATATGTGTGGTGTGGGTAGATATGGGGTTTGTGGGGCTGTGAGTGTATAGGGAAGGGTGGCTGGGGAGGGCTGTGACATGTGTGGAGGGAAAGGGTGGCTGGGGTGGGTGAGAGGGGTGGGGGGTCTGCATGAATGGCAGTGAGGGGGGCTGTAAGTACATGTGTATAGTGGGGGGGGTGGAGCTCGCCCTATGAACATTCTCTCCTCACAGCCCCTGCTCTGGTAGGCGGGGCCCCTGCCAGCACTCCTCCAAGGCCAGGATCCATATTCCTGTCACTCCTGGTCCCGGGGCACCAGGACAGGTTCCATGCTCCTGCTTGCTGCCACTCCCCCCCCCCTCCATATTTGCCACTGCTGCCCTTCTCCTGCAACATCCCCATCCCCACCCACCACCATGTTCACCACTCCGGCACCACAACCCAGCTGCACAACTGACACCACAGAACACAGCAGGAGCTGGTCCAACCCCCATTATTCTTGGCAGGCTCCATGAAGTGATAGCTAGGTCAGCTCCTGCTGACTCCTGGGGTCCAATGAAGCAGCTGGGAACCACATGGTGCTGGAATGGCCAGCGGGTGAGGAAGAGCAGTGGTGGAGGGCAGAAAAGTGGGAAAATGGTGGTGGCAGCTATGGCAGGACAAATGGCAGCGAGTGGGTGGGTGGGAGTGAGCATGGCAACAGCTAGGTAGGAGCACAGAGCTTGCACCGGTGTCCTGGGGCCAGGGCCGGTGGGGGCCAATGGCAGGGCAGCAGAAGCATGGGGCCTGGGCTGGCAGTGGCACTGTTATTTAGTACTTCCTTTAGGAACTACTAAAAGATGGTGCTGTAATAGCCCGTGCCGCACAACTATTTTTAGGCACTACATTGCTATGGCAATGTGCTATAATGAGGTAGCGCATTGCTACAGCGACATAGCTGTGGCATCATGGTTTTCTCCCACTGATGCTAAGTCACCATAGTGTCACATGTAGATGTGCCCATTGTTTACAATTTGTCTCTTATGAGTGCTTTAAAATCCATATGGCTTGAAGCATTTCTTGCTATTAGCTGAGCTTCATGTGATGCAACGTACAAGTACTGGTCCAAATTTGAGTAATTTAATTGAGTGTTGTCTGAATTACAGACACCCCCCCCCCCAAATGTGCTAACAAAATAACATGGGTCTCATTTTTTGTATAACTATTGTACATTTTGTATAAACTTCATCTTACAATATAGCTCTAATCTCCACAAACTGGCTTTACTTTCAGAGGATTTAATCTCAGTTAGTGCATGACACCAACCGCTCCTTTGGGTAAGCAATATTTTTAAAGTAATTCAGGGTTAAGCTTGGAACTGCAGGTTGGGTTGAGTCTGACACTCCTGAAATGACTGAAATGTTCAGGTACACCAAGTGTAGGACAGCACTGTAAAACAGAGGTATTTTCATTCTGTTGCCACGGTACCAGGTTGTCTTGAAGTGAGATGTTGAGGCTACTGAGCTTGAATAATAACTGTGAGTTCCAGCCCTGCTCTCATCAGCCTTCAGAAATGTGTGCGTTAGAGAGTGTTCTCTGTCTGCACTCTGAACTGGCTCCTTTCAAAAGCTTTGCTCTGAGACCAAAGTTTTTGATTTAAGAACTGATACTTTAAAGTGCTCTAAAATCCATATGTCAGCTCTAATTTTACTTTAGAAGTACATTCAAGGAAACTAGCGTTATTTAAATAGAAAGAACATGAACAATGAAACGGTATGGAGAGGAGGGGAAAAAAACCACCTTCAGTTAATGGAATCATGATTCATGCTTTTGAACTCAGGAAAATGTGTCAAGGGGGGCGGGGGGTGTGTGGAAAATGCAGAGTCACTTGAAGGAGGATAACAGACATACAGTCCAGCTGACATGAGCTGCTCATGATATTTTCATAATATTGGACATTTGGGGGATACCGTAGTTACTTGAATCCAAGATGAGGTGTCCCCCCACATTTAATATGGGGAAATAAAACCCTTGTCTTGGATTGAAGACAAGGCTGTAGGGGGCTGGATTGAGGGCAGCTGCTACAGCTCTAACTCTGACCCTGGCCTGGGATCCAGGTTGGAGCTGCAGCTCCTACCTGTTCCCTTCACTGCCTCTGTCCCCTCCCCACCACTACTCACCCCCCACTGCCAAACACTGCTTCTGGTCCCCCCCACCCCTAAACACTTACCCTGGAGCTGGAGCGAGAGCCAGTTGCTCTGGCTCTCGCTCCAGCTCGAGGGCTAGGACAGAGCTGCCACTGCTACAGTGCTGAGTCAGGCATGGCAGGGCTGGAGCCTGAGCAACTGCCATTCCATCTGCCCTTCACCCTGGGTTGGAATGGGGACTAAACTCTGCTGAAGCTGGAGGTAAGCAGTGAGTTGGGGAAGGCAGGGGTTGAGGCTGTGGGGAGACAAGCCGGGGGCAGAAGTGGTAGGATGGAAGGCAAAGGCAGTAGCGGGGTGGGTGGGAGGCTGACATGGGACAGAATTTGTTTAGGTAGCTAGCAGCAGGGGAGCTATGAGGGGGAGCAGACACTGGTGGGGGCAGGTGCCAGGGGTGCAAGCAAGGAGCAGGGTGGTGGGTGATGGGGCAGGCACTGCAGGGTGCAGGTATGGGGGTGTATAGGCATGTTGGGCAGGCAGCAGGGTGGGCAAGTGGTATTGGGGATAGGTAGCAGGGGCAAGAGGCAAGCTTCGTGACCCTCCTCCACTGCCTGCTCCACCTTCTGTTGCCCTACTGCTACCCCACTGTCCGCTTCCCCCTCTACCTGTCCCCACACTTACTGCCCCCCACCCCTGGTGGCCCTGCTGCAGTTGTTTTGGGGGGTGAATTTAAGATGACCCATCATTAATTCAATTCAATACTTGGAAAAGGATGATAAATTGATAACTTTTCTATGTATATAGTCTAATTATTGGGGCATTCTCTTAAATTCAGAGTCGTCTTGGATTTGGGTAAATATGGTCATATGGAAGGTCAAAGCAATGAGAGGAATAGTGTAGGTGCAATGAGAGTAATAGTGTAGGCAATATAACAGTGTCTTTTCATCAGCTGTTCCCCATAGAGAGTTATTCTTTCACAGCTCCTGAGGTACCACCTTATACCTACACCAGGACCAGAGTTTACCCAATATTTTTGAAGAACTAATTTGATGAATAGGAATATGAAAAAGGAAAAGAAAGAAAGAACAATAGAAAGAAATAAGTGTTTCTATGAACACTTAATTAATAAGGGATCTTTCTTAGGGGCTCTTCCTCTCTGAGAGATACTGACTGAGCAGAACCATAAAAGAAAAAGTAGGGTATCTTTTCCTTTAGGGAAGCAGGGCTATCTGTGCCCTTTTCCAGTGCAAATATTCCGTATGCTAGACCAAGAAGTGGGTTTCAAGGGCTACCATTTTTTTTAACTACTCTGGGTGGGGAAAGGAGCCAACTTTCCTCTGCCCTTCCAAATGCTGCATCTTCTGCCCAGCTCTTCAACTTGTAGGATTTCTACAAATGCCCAGTTCTTCATGTAGAAAAGAGGTAGAAAGGGAAGAGCAGTGTAGCAGGACCATGCTCCAGGGGCAGCCATGACACCCCCGGGTGGCCACCTAACTCCTGACACCACTCCAGCTCCTCAGAGTACCCTCCCTTTTCTTCACCTGTCATACCTTGATGAAATAATTATGGTGTTAAGGGATGCTGTCTCAGGATCCCAGAGTGATCCCCAATTCAGTTTAGTCAGCTGGTACCTCTTCTACCTGGCTTGCCTCATAAGCACTAAGTTATGGCTCTCCTGGCCCTACAAGGGCACTATTTGCCTTATGGATTATGTTTGTGGCCTCCATTGCTCCATGTGTGCGGATGTTATTCCATATGCATTTGGAGGGGTCCTAGCATCTTCACAGACAGGCTTACTAACATAATGAGGAGGTCTTTAAATTACGTTCACAGGCAGATGAATACCAAAGCCCTGAAGTAAGTGGGGAAGCAGGTGACCTGGAAGAAGCACAAGCAAAAGCAAGCAACAGGGAAGGCCTTCTCATTCTTCCTGAGAAAGTAGGGCAATTGGTTAGTTACCTTGGGTGTCTGTACAGAAATGCACAGATCCCAGGAAACAAGCAGGAACAATTGGAAGTCCATCTTTGGAGGTGTAAAGGGGCTGTAAGCTATGCATCCTGGGATGTTGGAGGACTTCAAATTAATCACTATCTCTGTGGAGCAGACTAGAAAAGACCTTATCTTGACCTGGGTAGAATGGCTCAAAGCTAACCCTCACCCCAAGTGGTATAACTTTAAAACACTTAGGCCATGTCCACATGAGTGTGGATGTTTGGTTCCTCTGCAAAAACTAGCAGCACTGTACCTTGTGCTGCTACTAGTTATCCCCAGGGAATGCCTGTGCCATGCGTCCTCTGGCACACAACAAGTTACTTCAGGTAGGGTAAGGCAGGATAGGGCCAGTACTGGTCTGGGCCCAGCAGCCTAACCTGGGTTCTGGGGGCCTCCTGGGACTGCAGCAGTGGCAAGCTGTCACTTGGAGCCTGGCTGGTAGCTGGAGTGTGGCTCTGGCTGGCCCAGCTCCAGTTTTGATAGGTGCACACTGACCCTGCATATGCTGCTTCGCTTTTTTTTTTCTGTGGGGTTTTTTGACCTCTGGATATCCAGCGGTTAACCCTTCCCCTCCATGCTGCTCCCTCTCAGCATGGAGAACACTTGAATGTGCAGTATATGGTGCCACAGACGTGGTGCCACAGACACCACACTGCCACACTCATCTGAACATAGACTTAGGGGGTACTTTGAATAGGTTTACACCCTTTAAATGCCTTTAGAATGGTTTAAAGGTAACCTGAACACCACCCTTTGAAACCTAGAGTTCTCAGGCCAATCAGAACAAACAAGAGTGGCCAGACCCTCAAAGATTGAGGGAGCAGGAAACATAAAGGGAAGCTACCATCTTTTTCAGAGGATGTTCCCCATTTTCACTTGACCATGTTCTATTCACTTCTTGGGAAGATGCAGGATTTCAAAAAGCGGAGTACAAAGAGCAGTTTCTATGGTTGCAGTGATAACAGTGCCCCCCTTCCCTATGCCCCCACAAACACCAGGACAGGCAGTCTGCATCACATGAGTGGGAGCAGGGGACATTTTTAAAGTCCCTCAGGTGAAAGTCTCCCACCTCCTTTCCTTCCATGCTCAGTGGTATGTCTCTTCTACTCCGCTTCCCTTACCTACCTCCCTTGCCTGCTTCTGCCACTGTCCCCAGCTGCCCCATGGTCAGGGGTGGTAAGAGGCTCCAGAGTTGCTCCTGCCCCACTCCAGTTGGGGTGCATCCAGGCTCAGCTAAGGGCAGCAGTGACAGAAGCAGATGGATTCCCCTGCACCTGTTCCTGATTTGAGAATACCTGGGAGGACTGGACAATGTGAAGGAACTTGACTTCCACTGTCCCAGGATGAGCCCGGCTCCACATGGAGCCCACCTGTAGTGGGCAGCAGTGGCTCTGGAGCTCCCCCTGACCCTGCCCATCCAAAGACTGTGGCAGTAGTGACAAGGGAGAGAACAGGAGGGGAGAGGACATGCAACTGTGTGTGGAGGTAAAGAAAGAGAGGGACTCCTACTTGCTTCCAGGACTTAAGAAATATTCCTAGATGCTGCTTCTGTGGTGTGTTCCGCTGATCCATGCCACTGCCCCCACCCCACCCCACCAATCTACATCTGCATATAGCTTTCTTGACTCCCAGTGCTTATCACTAGGCCTGGGTAAAACCATTACCTGAAGGGTAGTTATACTTTAAGCCTTTTTTATTCTTCCCTGCTTTTCCCTGCTTTTCCTATCTTTCTAGACTTGTTGCTAGAACACCATTTAGGGACTCAGAGGTCTCTTGCTTCTCTTCTACTTCCTGCTGCCACAAGGGTTGTTGCATACTGGTAAGTCATAGAAATAGTGAACATTTCACAGACACGATTGATGACAATGGCTACAATGGTTGATGGATTTTGGTCCTCAGCAAAAATCTGGCATCAATCATATGCCTAGAAATGTTAGTGTTGCTAGATGATTTAGTGTCCTATGTTCTACAATTTCCATTTGGAGCTGAACAATATTACTGTCATTTCCGAAATTTAGCAAGAATTTCCATAGTGTTTTAGACATCCAGGTGTTGGCAAGTCACCACACTAGAAAATGCTACCATGAATGCCATTTTGGAACAATTTAGAAGGAAAAGACACATAATTAATTTTCTTGTTGCTAGTCACGTATGATCTGTGCTAAATACAACCTAACATTTCTCTATTATTTCACAGAAGTGTTTTTCTGTTTAATATATTTTATGGTGATAGAACGTAATGGTAAAATATAAATACAGTTCTAAAGTGGCATGGTACTGAATAACCTGACAAGGCACTGGTATTGAATGAAATTTCTGAATGAAAATTATTGTTTCATTTCAGAAACAACAGTTCAATAATCTAATTAATTAAGAACATCAAAAACCTCAGGCATGATAAATTCAAATATATAAATACATTAATTTGCAAATAAAAGGTGTATATCATAAATGCAATATTCATATTCCCATGTACTATAGGTATTGTACAAGTAATTTAAATTGCCAGTTAATTCAATTTTGTCATTCCAGGTACACATTCCAAAATAAATAACTGAAATAAAGAAGATGGAGAATTGGGAAAGAAGGCCAAAAATAATAAAAATCTATGTCCTAGTCTTTCTACTTGTATGGCCACCACAACCCCTTGTGAACATTTTATAAAATTTACTGAGTTTATCCTCTACAATGGAACAGTAGCACCACCATTTTGCTTATACAGAAACTGATATCAGAAGTGATAGACTTGATTGCTTAATGTTAGAAAAAAAGTCTGTGGAAGGGACAAGAAATTAATCCAGGACTCCTGAGACAAATATAAGTAATTAAATTTAAAACACCATCCTTCCTCATATATAATGATGAGTCTTTTCAAATAACCTACCCACTGACAATATTCCATGACACTTCAGTTAATTTGATTTGGTTAGGATTAAGGAGGAGAAGAAACTTGCTACATTTTGGCCCCTGATCCAAAATGTATTGAATTTACTATTGAACACAGACAAATTTTAAGTCATACTATATTCATTTAATTATTAAATAAATGCCAGAATAAGTGGAACTGTTTATTGTTCCCTTTGTGTTTATAGATGCTCTTCCAATCAGAAGAATAGCTTTCAAAGAGATCTGCTAAAAAAAAAGTCAAAATGAAGACGAAAACTTTTCAATATCTTCATAAATTTTAGTTTTTTTCAAACATTGAATAGAATGATGAAAATTATTTAATTTTTTTCACAAGTAATAAAAAAGTTTACAAAAATGTTTTTGTTTTATTTGCCAATCTGTATGTCTTGGTTGTTTATTCAATCATGTGATATTTTGTTTTAATGGACCTGTGGACTTAAATTATTTTAGTAACAATATCAAAGGCTGTGGAAAACATGGGGAAAAAATAGTGTGTTATTTTAGGAAAAGTTTCTTGGATCTCAGTTAATCCATTAGAAAACTTGCACTGGAGGTCAGGAAGTTCCTGAAACTATGAAAGCATCATAAAATTTATTTTTCCATCTTTCTATCTAATACACTTTGGTTTGGGAACTAGAATACAAATCTTATGAGAACAAGGTATCATGAGGTTTCTTAAACTGAGAGCAAATTCTCATACTGTACAAAGTACAACCTCATGAGCTCCAACCAGGTGGATTGGAACTACTACAAGACTAGCTTCTTTCACTTTAGTTCTGCTTTCAGACATGTAAACTGGGAAGGACATGAAAGCAGAGATGGATGAGAGTGAATGGGAGCTGGACTCTACACTCTGCAATTATCTGAACAGTGTACCAATTTCAGATTGACAGCAAACAAACCACCTCATTCTGCACAATCAGTAGAATTAGCCCTGGACCTAAGAGTTATGTTATGTTAATATATAATCCCATTTTTCAAGGGAATTTGTGGTCAATATACTAAGCACACTAAAAAAAGAGCACGGTGAGAAGCGGCTGGAAGGCTGGCTCCCTAAACTAAACATAACTTATCTCTAGTAAGAAGCAGCCGAGGGCCATACCAACAAATTCTACTCATTCTGCTATATTTTCTAGCACCTAGAGCTAAATTTATATTTTTACTGATCAGTGTTTCTGGTTCAAAACTGATTATTTTGCCATAGAGTACATCATTTCTTTAGAACTGAAATAAATTGGCTTGCCTCCTTCAAAAACCATCTACATTTTCTATCTGTCAGGTCAAAGTCAAAGGTACAGCTGATCATAATGACCCTTTGCCTAGCGTGGTTAAGATACCCCAGCATTTATAAATCACAGCACAAAAGGAGCAATACAGCCAGCAGCAAATCTGCTTTTCTTGACTCTCCCACTCAAATGATCATATGCTTATTTAAGTCTGGGGCACCTCTTGGTTCAAATCTAGATTATAGCTTGCACGCTCACCTCTAGAGTTATAGCAAAATGGCTTAACCACTCCGCAGCCATTTCTCTTTTTTTCTCTTTATGGGGGAAAATCTCTTGCTTTTAACAAAAATCATTCTTGTGTCTTGACAGCAATGACAGCAGTGTTGGACCTAATGACTACTTCAGTGATCTGTAAGGTACAGATTGTTAGCAAGCAACATCTTTCAACAACCTTCTTGCAATACCTTTCAGCTATTCTTTAAAATATCAAAAGCTATTCTCCAACTGATGGAAAAAGGATTGACTTCTACAGTACACAAATAAATCCCAGGAATCACAGATTAAATAGGCACCAGAAGTTTTTTATCAAGTGAGGTGCTTTTGATGTCTTGGGCTAAATCCTGTTTCTCTTTATATGCCAGTGGCAGAAATACAGCCACAACAGTTGCATACAGTTTGGCATTCTATTTCCCCATATAGTGAAATAGAATTGCCTTGTGTGTGTATCTGTCAGGAGAAAAATGTAAGAGGAAGAATGGTCTGACACCTTTTAGCTCAAAAGCCAAGAGACCAGGGTACTTGCTCAGGGAGGAGGAAATTCAAATTCTAAATACCATTTTCCATCAGTCACTCCTTTATCAAGAAATCACTAGGTCTCAGGCCAGGCATTGTCTAAACCCTCTCTATCCATCCTCCTTTAGGGTGACCCACTGCACCTCATATTTAATATGCAAAGGATAAACAGTAGTAGGAAACTTCTGCTCAATGGAGAATGAAGACAGCCATCCAGGGAATAGTCATCTTATTAAGCCACACACCCTATCTACCACATTTGCATGCTCTTGGCTCCACATATCATCCAATCACAGCTGCCCAACAGGACAATTTCAAGAAAAGGGCTGGAGAGGTCTCTTGTTTTTAAAAAAAACAGGTTAGATAAGCATTGGGCTGGGAAAATTTAGAAGCCAATTTATATAGGGGTTTGAACCAAATGGTCCCTGTGATTCAATGGGCAATGCCCATGGCTTGGTGCTTACAGCATTTTGCCATAAATTATGAAATAGAGGTTCAGACTTCCTCTGAGTGAGGGAGGAAGAATCCAGGTCACCTGCTCCCTTGGCAAATGAACTAACTACTAGTTTCTTGGCCTAAAATGTGGGAAGCCCGCTTCATTTCCTGTGGCTTTTGTCATCATGATATTTTGGGACTTGCCTGGGCTTATGCACATACTTAGCTGATTCTGTTGCCCCCTGCCATGACCTGATTTGAGGACAGCTCTACTAAGGATGCTTAGTAAGCTAGATTGGGGAATTCTGTCACAAACTGTCCATAAATTCAGTTACATGGTTACATATGCACCATCCAGGCATGCAAAGTGAAATGGGATTGAGACCTTGTTTTCTGACCTGTTCATTTGTCTGTTCATCTAGCTTCTTTTAGAAATCCTTCCATTATATGAGGATCCCAGCAATGTATTTGCACTTTCTCCATCTCTCTCCCTCAATACTATTTTTCTGGCCCACTTTCTTCTTTTACTTGATAGACCCCTGGGGTCTAGACATTATATAGTAATGCTGAAACTGCTCTTGAATAAAATTTTTAAGACTCCACTTATAACATTCACTACATTCCTCTCTCTTCCTAAACATGTGCACATCATATCCCTCTTCCTACAGATATTCTCATCAATATCTCAGCTAGATTGGTTTCTAGCATTTTAAATTTAGCAGCTCTGTGATTCAGAGTTGATGATGTGTAGTAGTGTAACTAGAGCGGGGAGAGTGGGCCATCAGCTCTGGGTGCCAGCTACAGCTACAATTCCTACACATAAGAAGTCTTTGCAGTGTCAGGGGTAGTCCTTCACTGCCCCTGCCTGGCCATAGTGATAGCCCAGTATCTAGCAGTATGTCTGGGAGGTTGGGGGTGAGCAGGTTGAGCAGATTGAGGAGGTGAACAGAATTGGCTCCTGCACTACAGGGCTGCTGCTACCAGAGTGACACTGCTACAGCAGTGACAGCAGCAGTAGCAGCAGTGGCAGCAGCAGCAGTATCAGCTGCCTGCAGTTTGCAGAGAGCCCAGGGAGGTAAGTCCCTAACCTTTCCCATCCCTGCTACCATAGTCGGCATGCTCTAACACCCTGGGCACTCAATCAATTAACTATGCCTCTGACTGTGAGAGCCTGAGGACCATTGAATCATGGTTAGAAAAACACCTGTGCTATATAATCTAGTACTGCTGATCCACTGGTGAATTTCTCCAATCTGTTCATTGGCCTTAAAATATGTTACTTCATGTATGTGATAATTTGGTGTCAGAACAGGCTGCAATGTAAGTCATATGGGGATAGTGGGGAGTCATAACTCCTGGAAGAAGTTTTTGGCTGGTCATGATTTTTGCAAAACACAGCATTTCTGTATTACAAGACCAGTATTTCTTTAGTCATTTCTTGGGCAGGTTGAAGGAAGAACATTTGAGATCCAAAACGGTGATGAAAACTACAAAGCTTTATACTTTTTCTAATGTTATTAGTAGGCTTTTTCATCTAGTACTCATCTGGCTTATCAATTTGAAACACAAGTTTTTGGGGAGAAAGAGAACAATCTTGCATTCTGTTTGTAAAGTGTTTAACACAGCTGAGCCCTGATCATAGGCAGGGCCAGAGCAAGCTTTCTACCTAGAGCAGGACAAAGACACGGCTAGGCACCCAGAAGCCTAGGAAGGGCAGAAGCCAGGGCCAGAGGCCCAACAGCCCAGGATGAGCAGAGACCAGGACCAGAGGCCCATAGTGAGAGATACAGGGGCTGGAGGCCCAGAGACACTTTCAAATAAATGCTGAGGCTGAGAAAGTCTAACCTGAATCAGTGGGCTAGAGCTGAAGGCTTGCAGCCAGAAGAAGGGGGCAGAGACCAAAAGGACTGTGGTCCCAACAAGGGAGTAATTGTGCAATGACATCTACAAGGCATAGGCATGGTGTAAGGAGTGGTTGGAGACACATAATACACCCTTAAGGCACTGAGTAACAACCAAAGCTCAGGAGTAAATGAGATCTCACTCAAGCCTCTCAAGGCCAGTCGCCATTTTTAAGTACTTATTAATATCAAAGCATGGCAGATGAGGAAAAGGGGAGAGTGCTTAAGGAACTGAAGGCACAACATGAGCAGGGTGACAACTGGGGCCATCACAACCACTCTTGGGGGTCTTTGCCTGTTACACGTGGTGTGAATAAAAACAAAATGATCATTCAGAATATTCCAGTCTGAAATCTATTCCTATATCATTTTATACCAACACCAAAGGAGTCCCCACTGGGCACAACCTTGATAGAGAAGCATTAGGGCCTGGAATAGACTCCCCCCAGAGGTAGTGCAAGCACCTACTCTGGACACTTTCAAGAAACACTTGGATGCCTACCTTGCTGGGATCATTTGACCCCAGCTGACTTGGGCAGGGGGCTGGACCCAATGATCTTGCGAGGTCCCTTCCAGCCCTAATGTCTATGAAATCTATGAGTCAAGCTGAACAGACTGGCATCTGGATGTAGATGTTTCAAAATAACACTCCACAAGATGAGCATTTTGGATAGCAAACAGTACAACACTTAATCAAGAGCTACAATCCTTACAAATGCCCAGATGGGGTAGATGGAATCCGCACACTGAGTGATAATAAGACAGTGGCTCACAGCTGGCCAGAGGGAATGGCAGGGAGTGGGGTGTGGTGTTGTAAACAGGGATTTCACCACCTCAGGTCACTGAGAGTCCAGGGGCGAGGCTGGCCCAGCACTTGGGCAGACCATATGAGCTCTGGCTGAGACTAAAGCGCCACCCTGGGAGCGGGGTGAGTGGGGTGCTGCAAAGCCCCATGGGCTTCCAGTGGAATGTGATCTAATGTAAGTCATGATGGGATCTGGTACAGATGTTTCTAATGGCACTCTAAGTTACAGTGCTGAAATCTGATACCACATCCATCCAGGATTATTTTAGAGCAGGATCCATCATTTTTTTGGTGCTTTATATGTCCTGACAGTTTTTTTCGGTTATGGCTGTACAGTGCTGTCTGCATGCTTACTGTGCAATAAGTGTAACTTTTGTCCCTAGCCTAGGTGTCCTGAAACCTAGCTGCACCCTTGCTTGCCAGCCCTCTCTGCTAGGGACAGAAATTACACATAAACCAGTTTAAGTGATCAGAAACTGGTTTTAACCTGTAACAAAACAGAAGCTCAGTGCACATAAATCAGTCTAACCAGTTTCAGACATTTTCAAAGATAAACCTAGTTGAATGTCATATCAGACTTAACTGGTTTGGGTCAAACTGATTTATGAAACTTCTGTCCCAGACCCCTTCCTGCTTCAAGTTACATCATAGACCACCAGCGTACTTTGGATCCCTGGGCTGGGCTAGGCTGTGCTTTCTGCTCCAGAGAGCAGGGCTGGCCCTGCACCTCTACTCCCTAGTTGGAGCAGTGAGGGCTGGCTGACAAGGGGAGAGGGGGGCAAGAGTCTGTGGCCAGGGAGGGGGGTTAAACATCCCATCCCCTGCTCAAACTTACCGCTGACTGCAACTGTGGACTAGAAATTCCAGAGGCACCTCGAAGCTGGAAGAGGAAGTGATGAGCAACCCTGCAGAATCCTGCTGCTGTAATTCTGGACTGAAAATCCCAGAGACCTTGGGGGCAGCTGGAAGAGGAAGTAAACACACAGACAGAGAGCCACGCTCTAGTGCCCCTCAGCTTCTGGCCTGAGCCACTCTAGGCATGTAGCTGCATTTCCTGAATCAAACATACATGTCTATTCATTTCTGTTTCAATT
Organism: Alligator sinensis; assembly: GCF_000455745.1. NCBI lineage: Eukaryota > Metazoa > Chordata > Crocodylia > Alligatoridae > Alligator > Alligator sinensis. The sequence goes on from NW_005842310.1 coordinate 297,477, forward strand.
TAATCTGTTCATCTTAAATTACCATGCAAAGACTGAATCAATTCAACCTTGGGATTTTTGACTGTCTATGCCTGGCCCTAGTGGCAAGTCAGCACTGTGAAGGTAAGAAATTGCAAAAACCCTTAACATGTGATTGTTTACAACACATTCTAAGTTTAACACTGCTTAGCATGCTACAGATTTAGTATGGTCTTAATGTAATATGTAACTTCAGCCTAATTAATAAGGCTTAACACAATAGTGAAACTACTCTCACATGACAAGGAACTGGTCAACATTAGTAAGGGTGTACAAAGAGACCTTTATGCACCAAAATCCTTTTCTTCCTGTAGACGTAGAGGTTTTCCTAGAATTGTCTTTCTTTCCACTAAAATAATATTCAAAATTCTTGATTGTTAATAAAATTAAGTGAAGGCATACTTTGCATTTTATGAATTACAGAACAAAATTTTGTCGTAATCTTTATTAATATGTGAATGAGCAAATCACTATATTCTAAAGGGAAGCATTTTATTTTGTGTACTTATCCCACCCACCCTACAAATCAATTTAAGTGCTATCCTGACTGGTTTATAAGCAGCAACACTCTACTGAATCAGCAAGCTGCATTATCCAGATAAGACCTATAAGAAAGAAATGTAGATGATTTAGAAGAAATTAATCCCAGAGACCCTGACTACCATTTGAGTGTTTCACCAGAAAAACTATTCAGCCAAAAGACTTTTCTTTATGGAGATATCTTTAGTCACTCTACCATTGAAATTTCTGTAGCTGATATTGTTGACAGCAGCATTCTCCAAAAGAACACCAAAAGAAAATTTATTAAAGAAAGAAACATTGCCTTCTAATGAAATAAACATGTAAACAGTATTGCACGGCTACCATCAGAGAAAATAAGCTAGTAAAGAAAAGGTTTGTTAGGGGAAAAGGAAAATACAGCAGTGTCTAAAACATAGTGTTAAAATAAACATTTCAGTATAGCTTCTATGAATGTGCTGGCTTACAGACTTTGATACCAGTCTTCTAACCCCAAACAGGGACAGCCTAAGTAATCTCTTTCACAATGTTCTACCAGCATGGATCAATTTTGGCTCAGAGGGCCCATTATTAATATAGAGGGAATAAAGCTATTTCTATTCACTCCTTTGTATTTCATCTGAGATTGTCAAGGAGGGTACCAATAAGTGCTAGTTAGGATAACGGTGAGCTGGACACCTGCCTAGAACTGGATTGATACCTCCAGCATGTTTTGATTTAGGCTCTGCATTGGAATTGAACTAGTGACCTAGTACTAAAAAAGCTTCCATTAATGGTCCTGTGAGTCAGATAGATGCTCAGTTAAAATTCTGGAAGCCATCCTCACTGAGACGTATTGGCAGCGTACAATCAAAGATGCAAAATAAACATAATAAAAAAAAATCTAGAGCTATCACAAGGTTCTTCAATTTATTATGAGGACATTGCAAACATATATGTTCAATGAAGTGCTTATCCATAATTAAGATTTCTACATGCTACCATAACACAAGCCATTATCATTGCCAACAACATATTACAAATAGTGATTAGGTAAGGAACATTTCATCCACAAACTAAGTTCAAGTCTATGTAGAGAACTTGAAGTTCTATTGTTATACTTGCCTGTATCAACCAATAGTTTGTTTCAACTCTGCAAGAAAAAACTCTAGCCATTTTAGCTCTTCCTGATTAGAAACATCAATAGACTATAACCAATCAACCACTTAATTCTCAGTTATCTCAATAGTTATCATCTATTCATAGAGGTAAGG
>NW_005842310.1:299297-306958 GCF_000455745.1 Alligator sinensis
AAGAGCCAGGTGGGGTATACAGGCACCATTACATGGGACAGTGTACCTCACCAATTAGAAGTTCCAGTTCCATACAGCAGCAGATTCCTGGGTCCTTTGAGGGGTCTGAGGCATTGCTGAGGGAGGCATTGCTGGGAGACCAAGCCAGTGAAGAAAGGGGTGCCTGCCCCCCTGCCACTGCTATCCTCCGCTGACTGGAGATGGGAGAAACCCCAAGCCACTTGTGCCCTGCTCCAACTGTGGGGCTACTGGCTGCATGAGGTGCCAGGCTTGGCGGCAGTGGCAGCAGGGAGGTACCTGATCCCTGTCCACTCCTCTGGCTTCCCTTCCTCCCCCGCCCCCCCCCCCATCAATCTAGGGCCTCCAGAAGTGGAGAATGGTTATGTGATATGCTGAGGTGGGCTGAGGATTCATAGATGCTAGGGTTGGAAGGGACCTCAACAGATCATCAAGTCTGACCCCCTCCCTAGGCAGGAAAGTGTGCTGGGGTCAGATGACTCCAGCCTAATGCCTATCCAGCCTTCTCTTAAAGACCCCCAAGGTAGGGGAGAGCACCACCTCCCTTGGACGCCCATTCCAAATTTTCGCCCCCCTTACCATGAAGATTTTTTTCCTGATATCTAGCCTAAATCTTCTCTCTGTCAGTTTGTGACCATTGTTCCTTGTTAACCCAAGAGGTGCCCTGGTGAACAGAGCATCTCCAATCCCTTGCTGTGTCCCCCTAATGAATTTGTAGGTGACCACAAGATCACCTCTCAGCCTAGGCGGTCACCAGATTACCTCTCAGCCTTCTCTTGTGGGGGCTGAAGAGGTCCAGGCCCCTCAGTCTTTCCTCATAGGGCTTGTCCTGTAAGCACCTAACCATACAAGTGGCCCTCCTCTGGACCCTTAAGTCTATCAACATTCTTGTTGAATTACAGCACCCAAAACTGGATACAGTACTCCAACTGCAGTCTGACCAATGCCACTTAGAGGGGAAATATGACCTCCTTGGATCTATTTGTCATGCATCTGCTGATGCCTGATAAAGTGTGGTTAGCTTTGCTGAGGATTTCAGCACACTGATGACTCATGTTCACCTTGGAGTCCACTATGATTTGATGCCCATCTAAGAACCCATTAGGAGACTTATCTTGAGCCCTGTTCAGGAAAACTGAGGCAAAAAACTCATTGAATAGCTTAGCCTTGTCCCCCTTCTCTTTCACTAATTGCTCCTCTGTGTTCAGTACGGGTCCTATGATGCCCTTCACCTTCCTTTTACTCCCTATTTACCTAAAAAAAAAAAAAAAAAAAACTTTTTGTTGTCTTTAATTTTTGTTGCCAGCCTCATCTCTGTAGTTGCTTTGGGTTTTCTAACTGCCTTCCTGCAAGTGTGGGCCAAGTAGATATATTCCTCCTTGGTAGCTTCCCCCTGCTTCCATTGCATATATGCCTTCTTTTTTGCCCTTAGGCTCCTCTGGATTTTCCTGTTTAGCCAAGGAAGTTTTTTGGCTCCTTTCCCCCTTTTCCCTCATACTGGGATAGTCTCCTGAAGGATCAATTCCTTTATGAACATCCACCCTTCCTGGACTCCCATCTCACCAATACTCTTCTCCTGCAGTGCATCGTTGACTAGACTCCTAAGCACACTGCATTTAGCCTTCCTAAATTCAAGCACTTCCACCCTACTAGTTATCTTACCCACCCTACACTGTATGATGAATTTGATTGATTGGTGGTCACCGTCCCCAAGGTGACCATGAATCTGTAGCTCCCCTACCAGGTCCTCCCTTATAGCCAACACCAAGTCCAGAAAGGCATTCCCCTTGTGGGACCGTATACCTCCTGCATTAGGTGAAGGTCCTGTATGCAGGTTAAGAACCTACATGAACGGTTGGATTTAGCTGACTGCTCCTCCTGACACAATAGGATGGCAGCATTGATGGGCTTTCCCTGCCTTCCAGTGCCTGCCCTCACCCAGTGGCTGACAGATGGGGGAAACAGGTAGGGAGTAATCACTGGAAATGGGGACCTGCCTGCTGGTGCTGCTGTCTCCAGCTAAGCCCCACACCCCTTGCTGCTGGCTCCCAGCAATCCCCAACTGGAGATTGTTGGTGGGGCAGCTGTGGTGCAGCAGCAGCAGCAAGAGGTTCCCCCGCTTCTTACACTCAGAGGAACCTGCTGCTGGAGAGGGGGAGGGATGAATGGGAACAGAGTAACTGAGGGGATGGGTTGTCCAGAGTAGGGTGGGTGTTTGGGGCAGCAGGGGAGTCACTCTTGCTTCTGGGACTCAAAGAAATCCCCAGCAGATGCTGTTGTGGAGCAATTGTCTGCAAGACAGGGAGGTTCTGTGGCTGCAGCCACACCTGCGGTGCCAGTTGCATTATCTACATCCCTCTTTTTGAAATCTTAGATCTGCCCATGAATGGAAGCATCGGCTGCATTCATCACATTACATTACTTCTCAGCTGCAGAGGTAGTTATTTTATTTAGACTGCAATCCCATTCAGTCTCCTCATGAGTGCCTGGCCACATGTTCAAGCTCAAAACAGCAGTTACAGAACTTTCTGTGTGTCCTACTGGTAATTTTCTCCATCTCCATTCCTGAACACTGTGAACAGTCCCATCATCCCATCTGTCACTCAGGCTCATAACTTGAGTGTCATCTCCAAATTAGAACTTCCTCTAGGTTTTCACTTTCAGGATAAGTAAATCTGCAGATTCTTTTTGCATAACATTGGTAAGATATAGTTTTTCCTACTCATTCACAAAGCTCAAACATCTCATCCAGATATTCATTCTATATCTGAGTCACTGCCTGATCTGGACTAATATAGTCTTGGCCAAACCATATTTATTTAAAAGTCTACTTCAAAAAACTTCTCTAAACCTAACTCATTTTATCATCATCCCTTTCCTTTCATCCATCCATTGATTTCCCCCTTCACCAAATATAAGTTGTTTGTCTTCACTTTAACTATTACCACCTGACATATAAAGAGGGATTCTGATTCACTTGTGAACAGTGGAATATTTCCATACACATTTATCAAACAGCTGTTTTCATGTAATTTTTAGATGTTATTAACTGACAACCCTTCCACCCCAGAAATAACTTTAAAACAAATCAAAACAAAAAGACAGCTGTGTTTGTGTGTGGCTACTTATAGGCAAAAAAGATTTTAAAAATATTTTGAAAACTTATGGAAATAGGATATATTTTGGTCCATTTTATAGCCACAATTCCTGCATCTTCCCCATTTGTGCTTTTAGACCCCAAACAAGGAAAATATTTAATAACTTGCTCACCTTTGAACACAGGTTATATTGGCCTATTGATCTCAGTGAGAATACTACTGAAGTAATGCTTTTAAGAATCATCCGTGCACCAGTGGACACAGTACAGCTGCCAGGTTCAGAGACCCAAATGGAATGCACTTCCCTCCCATTACTTAGAAAAGAGATGGAGTTCAGTAATCTAACTCATGTGAGAGGGATCAAAAGAAAAAGCCCTGCATTATAGATATGGTTATCTAACACCCAACTTTTTCTCCACTTTCTTCACAAGATATGACTGGTAACTGCAAAGCATGCCTTAGTGAAGAAAGCCTGCATATGCCACATTTTACCACCCCTTCTCTATGATTTGGTACCTGGTACCAATCACTGGGCTAAAAGCAGAAGTCACATATATTATTTGCATGGGAGACAGAAGTCTGACTAAAAATCTGAATCCCTGCAAAATATATTTCCTAGAGGTGGGTAATTGACTTCATTTGCTGAAATAAGCCACACGCTGAAGAAAAAGTGTAACTTTTAATTATTTGAAAAAACTTCACTGATGAAGTGAAGTTCATAGGCCCAACTGTGAAAAGTGGTTTGTAAATTCCCTTTCATAATCAGGCCTGAGAGACTGGAGGAAGAGCAAGGAATGTGCCCCTACAGGTAGTTGGGTATTGTTGTCTTTGATAGATTCTGGTCTGCAGTTTGTGGGGGTACTGGAGATTGTTGGCAGGTTTTCTGTTTTGAGCTGTAGGAAGTTGTCTTCTGGTGATGACGTTACCAAGGTTTGGTGCATGTTTGAATTTTACAAACCACTTTTCACAGCTGGGCCTATTAACTTCACTTGGTCAGCCTCCTACGTAGCAGGTACAGAAACTCATGGACTCAATATAGACATTGGAATTCTGACACACTGCAACCTGCCAGACATCTGACTCCCCAGGTACCTCTCCACTTTTACCTGCACTGCTACATCCCCCTCTGTCCCCACCCTAGCCTGTCCCTCACCTTCTGATGCCTCCATTTCCATTTTCTTAACTTCACTTGGTCAGCCTCCTACGTAGCAGGTACAGAAACTCATGGACTCAATATAGACATTGGAATTCTGACACACTGCAACCTGCCAGACATCTGACTCCCCAGGTACCTCTCCACTTTTACCTGCACTGCTACATCCCCCTCTGTCCCCACCCTAGCCTGTCCCTCACCTTCTGATGCCTCCATTTCCATTTTCACTGACTGGCTTTTTTGCCTGTGTTGCATGCCAGCCTCTGTCTGCTTTACTATTCCTTCCATCCAGAAACAGCACACACACCAACTGCAGGTTCTTCCTCAGCCTGACAAAGGGTTTTTCAACCCAAAAGCTTGCTAAAATGTATTTCTATAACTAACTGCCATTCAGTTGGTCTACTAAAATATACCAGATTACATTGAACCAAAGGAAAGGACCTTGTCTGCCAGTGCCATGTCCTTATACTAACACCCCTAGCACTTGACCTGGAGGACACAGGGCCCTGGGCACATCTAAACCCCAGGACTGGGGCTGGCAGAGAGAGTTCTCTGGCAGCTGCTGGAGAAGAAGCTTCTGCAGGAAAGGAAAGAAAGGCTCTAGTCTGTGACAGTTTGGCTGCCTGAAATGCTGCTGGTGCTACTGTGCTGCTTACTAAGTTATTACCTATTGTCATTTAAAGTAGTGGAACAGACTGAGGCTGTAGGGGAAGAGGAAAACTCATTGGGGCACACTACCGGATCATGTAGAGGTCCCAACACCAGTGAGGGCATGCCTTAACACACACACACACAAAGTCACACGTCATGAGTTTTGCCTGTCAGCATCTTGAGATGCAGTTTCCCAGAAACCCCTGCACCTATCTCCTTGAAACTTGTCAAACTTCATGGAACCAGAAGGGACTACTATCCCTGTAAGTGTCATCCAAATCGGTCAAGAAATGACAAATTCCTAGGCAGTTTTGTGCTTCCCCATAGCCCATGGGCAAAACGTTCAAACAGCGTTGAAACGGCAAAACAGTTTCGAGGAAACAAAATGGAACAGAGGTTTCGAAACGAAACAAAACTCATAATGAAACAATGTTCTGCCAAAATGCCAAAACAGAAGTCAAAATGGAATGGTGTCATTTCGCACAGTCCTAGTATCTGGTATCAAGTGGAGTGTCCCAGGGCTCGGTCTTGTTCAATATCTTCATTAATGATCTGTAAAATGGGATGGATTGACCCTTAAAAAGTTTATAGATGACACCAAGCTGGGGGGGGGGGGGGGTGGTGGATATGCTGGAGGGTAGGGCTAGGATTCTGTGTGACCTAGATAAATTGGAAGACTGGGCCAAAAGAATTTTCATGATGTTCAACAAGGAGAAGTGTGAAGTCCTGCACTTAATACAGAAGTATCCCATGCGCTGCTATGGGCTTGGGACCAAGTGGCTAAGCAGCAGCTCTGGAAAAAACGACCTGGTGGTTACAGGTCAATAAGATGGATATGAGTCAGCAGTGTGCCCTCATTGCCAAGAAGGCTAACAGCATACTTGGCTGATTTAGTAAGAGCATTGCCAGCAGATAGAGGGAAGTAATTATTTCCCTCTACTGGCTTCCTCAACCAGACTGGGTATTCCCCTCTACTGCACTGGTGAAGCCACATCTGGAGTACTGTATCCAGTTTGGGGCACTCCACTATAGAAAGGATGAGGACAACTTGGAGGGAGTCCAGTGGAGGGCAACAAAAATGGTTAGGGAGCTGGGGCACATAACTTATGAGGAGAGCCTGAGAAAACTGGTCTTACTTAGTTTGCAGAAAACAAGACTGAGAGGTGATTTGTTAGCAGCCTTTAATTTAATAACAACTTTCAACTACCTGAAGGGTGGTTCCAAAGTGGATGGAGCTAGGGTGCTCTCAGTGGTGACAGATAACAGAACAAGGAATTATGTTCTCAAGTTTCAGCACAAAAACCCTAATTTTCTATGATTTTACAATATATACCAGACCAGCTCTGGATAGTCAAACAAACCCCTTGCTACTAGTCTTGCCACCTCAGCTCCAGTGTCAAATTATTTTGGGGTATAATTTAAAACAGAGAACCAATTCTGATTTATCAAGCAGTGAGATGCTCAGGATGACAATGGGGTATCATCCTGGGGGGAGGGGGGGGACCAGACCAAGAAAGCCAATGACCTGGACATTAGCACTACAGCTCCAATGAGTGTTAATATTAATAAAGGAAAAAGATCTATTTTTCATTAATTGTCATTTAAATTATATGGAGTGATTTACATAGATTTGGGGTGGTAATATATTTTTGTTCATATAAGTGGTAGTTTTTAGTCATCTAAATAGCATGATTGGCAATTATGTACAGGTAGGGGTTACTTTTCCTGCATTTGTAACCCTGCACATGTAGACAACTACGTACACACATACACGAGCATGAAAAAAGACAGAGGAATATAGCCCTCTTGTATTTTAGCTCCAAAAGGTAAGTTACTAAGTCACTTACCTTAGAATCCAGAGGACTAAATTAAGGGCTTCCTCAACCAGACAGGGTTTGAACCTGCATCTTTCTGACTTTAATTTAAGTAAAACTGGAGAACAATGTATGAGACCCTATTGTTAAAGAGATCTTCCCAGAGCCACACATCCTAGCCTTCAAACAAGCACCGAACCTCGCTAACCTCATCACCAGAAGCAACGTTCCTCAGGCCCAGAACACACCAAATGGATCTGGACCATGCCATGACAAGAAATGCAAAACCTGCCAACACATCTCCACCACCCCCACAATTACTACACCCCACAACAGAGCCAGCAGCTTTCCCGGATCTTACAGCAGCACCTCCAGAAATGTAATGCATCTCATCCTATGCACCAAATTCCCTGATGGAAAATACGTAGGAGAGACCAAACAACAACTGCGCACCAGAATGATAGATTTCTGGTGTGCATTCAAAGACAGGAATATCCAGTTACCCGTGGGGGCACATTTCTCACAAGAAAACCACTCTCTCTCCAATCTCTCAGTCCTGATCCTCAAAGGAAACTTACAAAACACTTCCCAGAGACGAGCCTATGAACTCCACTTCATCAGCCTCCTGGATACTAAAAATCATGGACTAAATATAAACATTGGATTTATGACACATTATAACCTGCCTGATATCCGACTCTCCAGATACTTCTCCACTATTCATCCCCCTACTCTCTCTCCCCCTGACCCAGCCTGTTTCTCACCCATTGACTCCTCAGTTTACATCTTCACTGACTGCCTATCTTGTATGCATACCAGCCCAGCCTCTGGCTTCTTTACTTTTCATTCCATCCAGGAAGAGCACACACCAACTGCTGATACTTCCTTAACCTGATGAAGGGTTTTTGAACCCAAAAGCTTGCTTAA
>NW_005842310.1:307369-308470 GCF_000455745.1 Alligator sinensis
CCCCCGCCAGACACACTCACACCTCTAAGTTTAATAGGCATCTTGGGCCATACATTCCTCGGTCCCACTATGGGGGGCCTATTTAAACTTGATTGACTAAAACTCGGTTGCCGGGTTAGGGAATTCTGAGGCAAGACACCGAGTCAGAGGGGGTATGGACAACATTTCAACAATGGTAAAGGGGTTCATCACAGTGTCCAGCCCGTTGGAGCCCTAACCACAGGTGTTGTCATGCTTTTCCCGGGACGACTGGTGGAAGTCCTCCTGCCCAAAGGTTATAAATACTCCAATAATTGCCTTAAGTCTGTTAAAAGACTATAGTAAGATATGGAAAAGTCATGCTAAGCTGAGGCTTGTTCACAACAAGTGAAAATCCAAAATCCTGAAGCTGAAAGCTATCTATTGTTTCTGAAGAAACCATGAGATATCCCATCAGTATATCTGCTATCCATAGGAATTTCAAGCTGGCTCCCAAGTATCTGGTTACTCCCTAACCTTATGTGTCTCCTGATTATCAATCAGTTTGTTGAGATGTTCCAAACCAGATAACCCCTTGTCAATAGAAAAGACAATGATTTACACTATTGAGAATGCTTCGAAGCAGCTGAACTGAGGGTATAAAAATCTGTAAAAAAGCAGCAGTGCGTGTGCTTCAAGAAGAAAAATTGTGTGCTGACACCACCCGCTGTTGTTCTCAGGATGCTGGAAGAACATATCGTCTCTCTTCAAGGATTGTGCTAGGAACTTTACCTGTCAGCTTTGAGACCTGAGTACCTTGGACTGGTGAGATCCCAGTGCTCTCTCTCTCTTTTCTCTCTAGGCATAAATTTCTGAACCTGAACTGTATCAGTTAAGCTTGAGCTAAGTTTCCCCAAATACTTAGTGAAACCAGGGTAGTACTGTAATTGCTTGTGTTTGTTTTTCCTTTGCATGTCTATTACTATTAGTACCATTATATATTTCATATGCTTAGCAATAAATAACTTTTATAGTCAAACTGGTAGTAACTGGGTATATTTTTCCTTCTCTACTTCTCCTTGCTCACGTGCTCTGCAGCAACGCTTCTTTTACCTAAGCTAAAGATCCCTGTGAAGCCCAAAA
>NW_005842310.1:308845-315197 GCF_000455745.1 Alligator sinensis
CCAGCGAGCCAATTACTAGCCGCCACGTGTGACTAATTTAGCACTGGCCAATAACGGGGCACAAATTTGCATCCGAATAGCGGGAACTCTTTGCACCGTGCATCTCTGTGCTGCAAAGAAGAAATGCATCTTGCAAAGGAAACTCCAAATTGGCGGGAACTCTCCTGCACGCAGGCTCTTAATTGCAGCAGAACACTCTGCTGTGCAAAGGAGCTGTCATGTGGCCAGGAAATTCCATAGTGCCGAGGCACAAAAAATCACTGGGTCATGACAAAGGGGATCAGCTTGTACAGGCTGATTGATCTAGTTTGACTCAGATGTGCCCTTATGAACTGAGTGCTCGCCCATGAGGGTGTCAGCTGAACACCTAGCTGGATTCAGAGGGATTCTGTTTACCTGTGTGCTTGTGTCTGACTGCAGTTTATTGTTGCTCTGATTAACTGATTCTTGGCATATGAGGGTGTCAGCCTGTCCATGCTGATCAACCCAGCTGGGTCAGGCGTGTCACGTTAATCTGTGTGTGTTTGTGTGTATGACTGATTTGGTGACTGGAAGAACCCAGCCCCATTGAAACTGAGTCCTGCAATATAGCTCCATTGGCGGGGTGAGGCCTTGCAGAAGGGAGATATACAGCTCCATATAGAAACACAAGTAACACAATCAGCACATTGACAGAATTACCAAGACCCTAGAAATGTATCCTTGAAATGAGCACACCCCAAAGTAATGGGCAAATCTGGTGACAAACTATTAAAGATATAAGATTCACCCAAATAACCTTGTCTGCCTATGAGGAAAATTAATTATTATAATATCAAGTTATTGGTTTTGTAACTGAGGCACATGGAATATGGAGTCAAAGTAAAATTAAACTTTTTATAAGCTAATAGACCTGCACTTTTAAAAGGAAAGTCCTGTAAGATTACTTTATTTTCTACATCAGACAGAGTAAATCAGGGGCGGGAAATTATTTCTCTGGTGGGTCACTTAATGAGTTTCGGTGAGCTGTTGAGGGCCACACACAAAATCCTTCAGAAGACATCATTTCAACAAGTTATACATAAAAAAACAGAAATCATGTACTAATAAACACACTTCTACTACAACATATTTTATTACAAAAATATTTTTGTCCTGATTTATGCTTTTTGAGTGGTGTATATAAAGGCAATTGCATAATAGCTCAAAATAAAGTAGAATAGCTCTTTCTTCTGTATACTGTGTATATGTGGGGGATGTATATGTGGGAGGGGTGTTGAGAGGTTGGCATGTGAGAAGGTGGGGTGTGTGTCTGGGGGTGTGAGGTTCAGGTGCTCGGTGTATGGGGGTGTGTGGGGGTGTTATGGGGTAGGTGTGGAAGATGGGAGTGTGGAGGTCTGGGTACATTGGGATAGGTGTGGGGGGGTAGCTGGTGGGGTGTGTGGTGTGGGTGTGAGCATGTGCATGGGGGGCTGCCTATGCACTGGCTAGGGAGCTCTAGCTCATCATGCTGGGTGGGCCAAGGGTGTGGAAGACAGCCAGGAGCTGGAGCCTGGTGTATTGGGGAAAGAGCTTCCTAGCTACAGCTTCCATACCACCTCACTGGGCATCTGATGCCTAGAAGTCATCCCCAGGACTTCCCTGCATTACCTGCTGCCTGGAGCAGCACAGTATGGAAGGAGGAGGAGCTTCTGGAGGCTGGGAGAGCCAAGCTGTATGCAGGCAGCTGTGGCAGCAGCCCCACTGGTAAACTGTGCATGTTGACCAGGGCAAGGGCAATGCTGTCTGGTAGGTTTGGGGTGGCTGCAGGTAGCAACGTAGCATGGGCTGCCCCAGATGGGAGCAACTGGGTCTTGGCCTCATGCAGAACATTATAGGGGCAGCGGTGGACCCCACACAATCAATTGTGAGACCAGATCTGGCTCCTAGGCTGTATTTTGCCCACCGCCAGAGTAAATGAATACAATTTCCATAAACTATATCATTATTCTTTTTTCAGTCAGTACTCATGATTCACCTGTAGCAGAAATCCCCCTTTTCCTCTTGCATGCATTTGCTTTCCCCTCTTTGGATATGCTTCTCCTCTTCTGCCTTTTCTTCCTTCCTCTTTCTTTCACTATAAGATAAGGAATTGTGTTTTAAAGTTTGTATGTGTGCATTTTGTATCTCACCTTGTATTTTGGTATTTTTTTTGTCTATTTGTGTGCCATGGCATTACTCTTGTAGCTTATATTTTATACTCTTCCCCTTTTAACTAAATGTGTTTTAGGTTTAGAAGTAAGTTATACACAGAAACAATGTTAACAAGGGCAGGAATCAAACCGCCACTTCCCTGTATCAGGCAGGCCCCTGAAAGAGCAAGTGAATCAGTGATTGAATGTGTAACACAGTAGCAGGCTTCAGTAACAAGCAGCAATTAACACCTACGGAAACCGCAGATCAACCAGTGGAAGAAATCAATAGGAGACAATGTAGCAACTGGGAATTCTCTAAACATCACTGTTCAAGGGCTAGAAGCCCCCGTCTGAGTTAATTAATGCCAGGGACCAACTTTGGGGGCTGAATATCTCTAGATTGACCGCTCCCAGAGCCCTATTCATGACAGCAGTAAATTAATCTAAATTCATCAACAGACTCCCAAACGTGCATGTACATGCGGATGACCCGTGGAGCTGACAGATGCCATCCAGTAGCCACCGAGGGGGAAGTCACACGAGGGTCAACAATTCCTGGATTGGGAAAACCTGAAAGCTGGGGAGTCACCAAAGTCTGCCAAGAACACATTAAAAGCAGTGAAAAGTGACCCTTAGGGGCACCCTCTTGATCTCCAACTTGACCAGCACCCGACCTGTCCAGCCAGAAGGACCAGCTGGTGACCCCCTTCTGGAGGATAACACCATGCTGGAAGAAGCCTTGACTGGTCATTGATGGCAGACTCCAGCACTTGTGGGATAGGTATTCCCCCCCACAGACATTTGTAGCTCGCTATTGTGTGTGCACACATGTGTGTGTGTGAGGGGACCAGCCCCAAGGTTTATGATTTGACTTCATTACAGTGTTTCAATTATTTGACTTCATTAAAGTGTTTCAATCTGCCTAATAAACCAGAATTTTAAGGATCCCAAATTGGACATTTGTAGCCAACACACCCATTTATTTATTTATTTATTTTATAAATGATAATGTATTATAATAGTGGTTGCAACCCCACTGAACATAAGGTGGCTGTCAGCACTTCACTGGAGTTGGCTGCTGGTCATGTCATTAAATGAAGGGGACCTGTTGAAATGTATTAGAAAAACAAAAGAAGAACAACAAAAATACTTTGCTAGCTATCACAGTATTAAATTCTTACGTCAACATAAAACCTAGTCTAAAACTAGTTATCAGCTGACAATAACTAACTGTAGATTGAACACACCATTTTTAGGACAGCCTAACACCTGCGAGTGCCTGCACACCCAGGCATTTAGACTGCTCTAACAAAGTTTAGGGTGATGTCAGTGTAACACTTGCACACACCCTTTCTAAAGTAATGGATGGGAAATGAAAAATAATCTCTTTGTATTTATTTATTTATTTATTCTGCTTTTCTTTTTAAATTTTTACTTTTTTCTTGTCTCATAAAAACAAAGTACATTAATATTAAAAGATTATTCATTTCTTGTTGTAGTGGTTTGAGGAAGATCAAGTATTTTAATCATTTTATAAATGGAGAGATTTAAACCTCAAGATTTTTAATAACTTTCAAAGCGACAGAGTGTACTCCAAGTAGGAACAACAAAAAACCCATGTACTAGAGCACTATCCATTGGTATCTTTTCCTGTTAAAAATGACAACTTTATACTTTTAATCATTGTATTACTACTTTTCAATAAATATGCATGGTCATTACACTTACCTAAATTTGTATGCATTTTAGCCTTCAAAGTAAATTTTTAAAATGTTTACCAAATACATAAGTGTTTTGTGAATTATACTTCTATACATGTTTATTTCATGTAAATTAATTATATATATCATTCTAGAGAATTCATAAAAGATGCAATGACAATTGAAAAATTAGTATTTAACTTGAACTTTTGCTATGTATGTAGTTCTATGTTGACAAGCAACTATTATGTATGAGAAGATGATGTATTACTTTAAGTTCTCCTGACGGTCTCTGTGTATTTTTTTTTTTACCCAGGACAGTTGCAATTTAATAGTGCATTAAAAGACCATGTGCTATGCCATTTGTCTTGTAGTATGTTTATGTAATCTATGCTATGAGTTCCTGTTCAAGCCTTAATTAATCTGGCAAACACCTCATTAACTTTTAAAAAACCTCAGTTTAATTTAAGGTTAATTATTTAGCTCTTTTGCCATCCCTAATGCTCTACCCACATCTGTGTCTTTTTCTCTACTTAAGGAAGAGGCTCCTATAAGAAATCTTTTAAGAAGTAATAGTAGCTAGTTTGAGGAATAGATGGAAATATATGACTTTTAAATAATCTAGAATAAAAATACATTAAAAGTAAAGTATATAAAGTGTTTATATAAGACCTTTCATATAAAACAGTAAAAAACACACCTATAATTTGGGTTTTTGATGAAACAGCATTTTCTGTTAGAAAAAAAACATTACACTGGAGAAATGGTGATCAGCTGTATATATAATCAAATATTGGGAAATATTTTATTTAAATATCTGGTATACAAGTTCTGTATGTTAGTGAGAATTTGTGGGGAATTTTTTGTGAATTTAATTTTTTAATGAGAATTTTCAAAATTCTTTAGGTTTTTTTCTGAGTCAGAATTAAACTGATTTTTTATTTATTGGATGTTCAGCAAAATAAGAAGTCTAGTTTATAACTGCTCTAATTATATTGCTTTCATTATATACTTTTTTCATCTTCGTCTTGTACCTGGAACTTGATCCTGGACTGGATCTACATGGATACATCCCTCCACCTACATATCTCCAGTTGCAGGACTGAAGCTGCAGATTATAGGTCCCTTTGTGCCTGAGGCATGCTCCCCAAAGACATTGGTGAATTGGTGCAATTTAGAAAACACAATATTTTTCTATTACTGGTTACAAACTCTCCTTCTAATCTTTTGTCTAGGTCAGGGGTGGCTGTCAGACTGAGAGCCCAAAGGCTACATTCAGCCTCTAAGGGCTTAACCCATGGACTGCAGGCTCCTGCCCAGCCACCATGCCTTCCATTGTTCCTGCTGCTGTGGCAGCCAGGGTCTTCAGGTTCCTTCTTCCTCTTTCAGCATTCCTTCTGTGCCTGTAGATGATACAGCATGGGAGGACATGGCTAGTGTTAGCTGCATGCCAGGAGGTATCCTGCAAGGCCCACCTCTGCAGCATGGTCGAGGACCCACAGCCCACATGGCATGTTGCTCCTGGTCATTCACAATTTAGATAGCCCTGATCTAGGTCTTTTCAATAAGAATATGAAATTAAAATCTCCAATTGAGACGGCAATCAAACATGAATCAAAATTATATGGAATCAACGTTAGTGAAACATATTAAAGTGGGGAGAAGTGTTGTAGCTATTCCTCTATCCACTCTGGCCCGTAATCAAGTCCTGATTTTTTTTTAAGCGCTCTGCATTTCATCAGAAATCCCAGTAGGAAATTTTGCCCAATGCTGCAAATTAGCAGTGCTGCCACAGTTTATCATGCAACAGGTCCAGTTCGTGGTGCTGCAAAAATGTGTGCAGCACCACAAATCACACATGGCTGCATTTCTGGATCCAGCCACAGGAACAGATCATCAGTTGGTGTAAATTGTCATAACACCTCCTTAATGAGTAGACCTATAACAAAATGAAGACTTCTGCAGGCTCTACCTGGATTCTGAGAACTAAACTTGCTCTACTAAAGTCCTAGCCTAAAGCTAAAAAGACTGTATTCTAGCAATCTTTGCACTTGCTTTTTTCTTCAATGATGATAAGCGATAAGCTTCTCCAAGAAATCCCCCCCACCCTGACTGCGAACCCTGACCAGGCCATTTTTAGCCCCTAAACCCCCTCCTCCCCTCCCATTTTCCCCATAGCACTGTGTTTGAAAGCTTGTCCAAGTCTATTGCATCCATGCAGCTGGTCCAGAACATATAAACCACAAAAATCCTTGCTTCTTACACAGTTCATGGACTATCATGTATGCAACATCATACCAAAACTATTTTTTCCTCGTTTCTTCAATAAATGGATTGATATTAACTACCTTAAATTCAAGAAAAATATCTTCTTTCCCCCTAACCATATCTATTGGGCATAATCATGACATCTACAAATGTCAATAAGAAGTTTCTTATTTACAGATGGTTCAGTTTTCATCTGTATTTGTGTCATACTGGGCCACTGAGGAGACACTC
>NW_005842310.1:315228-347535 GCF_000455745.1 Alligator sinensis
GCCCACTAACGCAAAAAGTATGACTGTGAAGAACACTGGAGAAGGAAGGAAAGGTTACAATCTTCTGGTTATGATGTGATTTTTTATTAATGAAAGCTTTCATGCCCAGCTCCTTGTACCATCATGTATAATTTATGTATATTTGTTTACCTTTAAAAAAAAATGTAAGAAAGGTCTCGCCTTCTCTTTTTCCTTCCCCTACCTCTCTACATATGTATGTGTGTATACACTGAAGAATAGAGATATATTTTTTTAACATCAGTGCTATTAACATAGGCCTTAGAAAGTGGGTCATAACTTGGCCTCATATTTATTCCACTGTTTAATTTGCTGTATGCTCTAATTAGTTATTCTACCATCGTTTCATAAGCAGAAATAACTGTTTATACTTTTATACACCCAGGAACTATTTATACACCCAGAAACTCATTTTTCCCTATTTGGTTTTAATTATTTCCTTCTCTTGTAGATCAAGAACAGATTTTATTAGGGTGTCTATAAAAACAACAACTTAAGTTGAACTACAAAGGCATAAAACAGCAATTGGGCAAATGAGAGAACTGTAGAAAGAAATGCAATTGAAAATGCAGCTTTTAACAATAAAAGAGCTTGCACATGTGCTGGCATTCTGAAGGTAATTAATTTCCTATTCATTAGTGACAAAGAACTGAAATACCAATAGCCCGTGAATTCATTTGTAGTGGTGACCTGTGATTTGTTTACATACTAGACACCATTTGAGATCAGTTCAAGTTATATAAAGAGAATTTCCAAATGGTAATATTCAGTTATACACAGATTATATTAAGTACATAACATTTCAAACGATAAGAAAAATCTGAAATACAATTTGATGCAATCATTATAATGTCATTTTAGTTGAAGGCTATGTGTTGTGGCTAAAATAGACAAAGATAAAGGGAGATGGCAATTGAAAGCTTACTTGTCATAATACTGTTCTGTCCTTCATTCAACCAACTGCATATCAAAGTATGTATAATATATTTTAATGCTTTCATTATAAATTATGATTAGCAGCTATATCTTGTCTGTTGGTAGACTAATACAAATTAAAGAGAGACAGACCCAAAACATTCCAAATATTTTTTAGGTTTGGAAAATAAACCCAACCAGTTTCAGTAAGGATTTGAATCAAAATGTTGCAGAGCAAACCTACTTTTACAAGAAATTTCTGGAGATAAAATTTTGTAATACTTGAAAATATGACACAAATGGGATTAATGACCAGGTATGTCTTTCATTTATAATTGTATAAATTCATAATTTTCCATTCATTTCCAAACATATAAATGATGTTCTGCCTATTCATCTTTCAGTAGTATTTTGTGAGTAGTCTCCAAAGTGTAAGTGGAGCTACTTGAAGAGTAGGGTATAGTATTTTGCGAAAAAACTGCATAACTGGGTGCATCTACACAAGTGTAGGTTGCTATGGGTAGATCACAGCAGGGTATGTTTGGTCAAGCTAGTTGAGCTGACCAGTTTTTCACTTTTACTGCTGTCTTTGGCTGAGGACCCACTGTTCAGGTCCCTTGCCTCTGCTGCAGCCAGGCTAGTAGATAATACCCAGAGGCCACCCCAGGCTTATTAGCAATGCAAAACAAGCAAAAGAAGTTAAATAACCTAACACTTAACTGTTGTCTAGGCTTCACCTTCTGGTTGCCTCTTATCTTTCAGAGGCTTTGCAGAATCTGCAGGCTTGTGCAACAGAACAAATGATCAAACAAACAGAAAACAGCCCTGCTCTGGGCTCTCCCCATGGCTGCCTAACCCTTGGTAACTCCAGACAGCCTGCTCCCTGCCCAGATGGAACCCCTTGGGACTACTTTCAGTGTCTTTTAACCTTCCCACTCTGGGTTCACCTGGCTAACCCTCTGTCACTTCCCACACCTGTGTCAGCCCCCTTGCTGAAGGACTCACTACATCCCATGATCTGGTTCCCCAGCCTCTAGTGAGTTCTCTTAGGTTTGGGGTGGGGGGCAGAGTTGCTTCTCTGGTGTGGGGTTGTTCAGACTCCCCCAAGTCCCTAGTAACAGGGCAGGGCCCTGTTACAACAACAGACTGACTGCAGTAGTGCATCACAGCATGGACAGTGCTAATGCAGTACTGCACAGTATTTTTAGGCTACTTCACAGTAGCATCACCTAAAATGAGCTCATCAGTGCTACTGTGCAGTAACTCCAAATACTGTCCTTTATTTAGTGCTTGCTAATATAAGTACTAAATAAATGCATAGTAACCACTGTGCAGTAGTGTCTTGTGTGGACATGCTCACTAGAATTCTGTTTAATGCACTGGAAAATATTTTCCTTTCTTTTGACTCTTAGTGTTCTAAGTAGAACTTTTGTATATTCATTTTTTAAATGGTTGTACATTTTATGTATTTTATGTGCATATTATGCTGATTATCCTTAAGAGTATGCAACACTGTGAATGATAAAACCACTATTATCAGTTGTTTATAACTTTGCTAAATTGTAGTCATTCAGACTAAAAAATTCTATGCCTTGTGTTCATTTCTGATTGGATTATTTTGAAGTTTCTATAACAATGATTAGTTGTTTC
Source organism: Alligator sinensis (assembly GCF_000455745.1). Taxonomy (NCBI): domain Eukaryota; kingdom Metazoa; phylum Chordata; order Crocodylia; family Alligatoridae; genus Alligator; species Alligator sinensis. The sequence goes on from NW_005842310.1 coordinate 317,812, forward strand.
TAAAATAAATAAATAAGTAAAACACATGATTTTGCCCATGGTAAAGTCTACTGTACCATTTGGTGGAGCAATTCTAGCATAGTTACCCTTTGGACTAGGAAATACATGTAGGCAGGAAGGTGTTTCAGGGATGTGCGGTTTACTTTTCCCAAGAAAAAAAATGCCAAATTTGGCACAGAAAATTTTTAGTTTTTGTGTGCTCAAGAGAGATCTGTTAGAGTTTGGGAGCTAAGATCTTCAAACATGCTATTAGCACTGAGTATATCAAACATCAGCACTCTCAGTAACTGAGACCAGGGAGATGATCTCTTATGTTCTTAATAGTCCCATTTTTTAACCCAGGTGGTGCGGAAGAAAAATGAATTCTTACCCAAATGTAGAAAGGACAAGAGACAGAGAAAAGGGGAAAGTAGCAACGTCACCATATGGCAACATAAAGATACACCTCAGGGTAGCACAAGCACAAGCAAGAATCCCCTGTAATATAAACCAGTCTTTATATTTTCTGGTTTTGTTTAAAACATGAAAACATAAAAATGTGTGATTGTAATATTCAGTTGTAATATAATTTTATACATCTACATCTTACCAGAGCTTGCAATGTCACTCATTATATAAGTATATGAAGGTATTCAGTAAGTAATACAACCATAGAAAAGCAAACCATTGAACTAGCAACACTAGCTTGGCGAGCAGTGCTAAATTACTCTAATCCATTCTCTCCAGATATTCCCCCTCAGGAGCAACTACTCTTGAAGAGTTACACCTCATTCCCTGACACAGAGTTCTAGAAAATCTTTGCCAATTACTGTAAATGCTTTTGTTGACCTATTTGCCAAACCACTAGAGATCAAACCACAGTTATAGCAAACAAGCAACAACAACAAAAAGTTATCCTTTTCTCATCCTTCCTCTCAAGCTCAAATTCCTCTGTTGGCTAAATTAATGTTTACTTGGGTAGCTTCAGGTTTACCTGAATCAAATCCCTTTGTCACACTGTTTGACAGTCTTCAATCTTACTTGGTTCCTCTGTCTGTCTTTAACTCCTCCAAAGTGACTAGCAACAAACACTTTGCAAGGACATCATCGTTCAGATCAGATTAAAGCTAGACACTCAGAAGTACCACAGAGGACTTTGCAGTTCCTCTTTCCTGCCTTATGTTGTTGCTTAGCTAATGCTTTGTGTCATTTCAACTGCAGCTTTTAAAGTGACAGGATTAAATCTGATTTGTAACATTTTATCCACTAGACCAAAAACTAACTCTCTGCTTATCTGGGATACAAGTGCAGACAGACTTCTTTTTCTCCTCATGTAACTCAAAAAGTGAATTTTAAATAAAGATTACTATACAAGTGTATTAATCTTTTTCTAGAACTTCAGGGGTTACTTATGAATGGTTATAAAATTTAGTTACTGCTGCTCATAGCTAGCACCAGGAAAATATTATTGGCAATGAATATATTCCTCAAATTCTATCTAAGCAAATAGTTTTTACATTTTTACTTAGGAATTGTGTGGCAGAGCAAAGGTTGTTCCTGCCAATTTAAGGGCTTGAGCATGCTGCAGATCAGCCTGCAGGTGGGAGCACACCCAATCAGGAGAGTCACATGGCACCCAGTAAGTATAAGACTGGTCCTGGTCAAGGGTAGGAGCTATGGGGATGAAGGGGGTTCCTGATCCTGGGGAATGACCTAAAACTACACCTGCTGGAGTTGGATGGTGGGATGGGGCTGCCTGTGGTACAGCAGTCTCTAGGAAATGCCATACCTGTTCTTCCCTAGTGAAAGGTGAGTATGGGGCACTGGAAAGCCTCAGCTCCTGCTGCCTTGTGGGTGACCCCATGGAGGGGAAAGATTAGGGAAGCATACCCTGACAGAAAAGCACAGGGTCCAGGTATGTCATTGGAAACCTGAGGCCCAAGGGGCATAAGGCCCAGGAGCCCCAGTGAGGGGGTAGAGAAGTGACCCCTGTGAGGGGGTGGAGTAGAGGCCCAGTATGGCAGAACAGCAGGCCCAGGAAGGGTCCAGAGAGTAAATACGTGGCCCACAATCTCAGAGTGGGGACAAGGTTGGGAGGAGCCTGAGAAGGAAGACCAATATGGAAGAAAGGGCTAGCTGCTCAAAAACCTAGCCAGAGATCCTCAATTGGCCCATGCTGAGGCCAGGACCATGGTGGTCCACGGAAAAAGATGCTCACTGCGAGGGATGGCCAGAGCTAAGGCTTGGAGTTCTGAATGGCCTAGAGGCAAGGCCAGGGTCTGTGAGGCCAAAGGTCCTAGAGGGGGCCAGTGCTGAGAAGAAAAAGGGTCTAGGGGGGTTTGCAGCCCAGGGTGATAGCAGAGGTTAGGCCACCTGAGTAGGAGGGATCCAAGGTAGAGTCTGAATGTCAGTCTGAAATATAGTGAGGCCCAGTGTGAGGCCAGAGCCATATAGTGATGCCATCTGCGAGGCATGGGATATGGTCTAGGGATGGTACGAAGCCGTGTATTATGCCTTTGGCATCAGGGCACTAAATGGGCAGCCTCCCACCTAGGAACAGCTACTTCTGAGTTACATCAAAGGCATGGCAGGAGAGTCAGGTGGGCAGACTGCCCTAGACAGGTGGGCGGGCCAATGATTGACCCACCTTTAAGATGGCTCCATGTCACAAATTGTCCTTTGTGATCCTATGGCCACCACTAATGGGCCAATTGATAGGGCACAAGTTGATAATTAATGGACATCTTATTTAGTTTGATGGACCTGAGCTTTTTTCTTTTTCTTCCTGATTTTTTTTTTTTTTTTTGGTTGGGGGAAGGAGAGTAAGACAAATACAGTTTATTTCACCTGAAGCAGAATATTTAAATGTTAAGTAAGGACTTGTAATTAAAACCAAGGAAACAAAAGGCTCAATTCACAAAACTGAGATGAGTCTTCATTTAAATACCTTGGCATCTATTTTAATAAAAGTCTGAGCTGGAATAAACATATTGAAAATATAAGCATTACAGTAAAACAAGCTTTGGGTAGAGTTCCATCCTTTTACAGTAAGAATGGTAAAAGGGCTGTACTGGCAGCACTAAAGGTCTATAAATTAAAGGTAGAGGTGTCAGACTCATATGCAGACAAAATATGTTCTTGTGGAAAGAAAGAGGTAGATTATTTAAATCACTATTTATGGTATTACTCATTTTTTAAAGAAATAAGAGGTAAATGGACCTTTTCATTGATTTGGAAAAAAATCAAATACTGGACTAACTACTGAAGAAAAAATATTTGACTGCTATCTAACAACTTACAGCCTATCCTATACTCCCTAATTATATTAGCATTACTTGTCCAAAGAATAATAGCCAAAATCAAATACAACTTCCATATTTGTATTCTTTAATTCTACAACTGTATATTAGGGCTATGCAAAGCTTTGGGTGGTGATTCAATTTGGAGGAGATTTGGTTCAATTTGGTGTCTGAATTTCCAAATCTGAATCAAATCAGGGGACCAATAAACAGATCTGAATCAATTCAAAGCTCTCCAAATTGATTTGGAGAGCTTCAATGATTTGGGTAGTCCCCACCCACTGCAGCAGGGAGCTGGAGCTGAACTCGGAGCTGGTAAGTAGGGGGCAGGGCAGGGGGGGGCTGGAGGAAGGAGAAGGGGACCATGGGGGACCCATGCCAAGCCTTATCCTCTACCTCAGAGCTTTCCAAACTTTTCATGTTGGTGACACACTTTTTAGACACGCATCATTTCACGACACAGTAATTCAGTTCCGGGGGAGGGGCCAAGGGAAGCAGACGTGAGTAAGGGAGCTCCGCGGTGCCCTTCCGCAAAATTTTCTGCATTTCACGCGACACACCTACACACTGCCGCTGACACACTAATGTGTCACGCTCCCAGCCCTTTAAATAAAAGCCCCTACTCACTGGGTGCTGCTGGGCAGGAGGGCAATCCCCACTGCCCCCCCACTGTCCCATGCCCCAGCTCTGAACCCTTAAGAAAAAAACCCCCAAACCTGCACTCATCAGCCCTTGCAGCAGCCTTGGGTCTTCAGGGGGCTTGTGCAGAGCCCCGCTTTCAGCACAGGGGAGTTGAGAGCAGCGGGGATTGCCCCCTCACTGGGCAGGAACCAGTGAGTTGGGGCTTTTTTTTTCTTAAAGGGCTGGAGCTGGGGCAGGCAGAGCAGCCATGGCATGGGCTGGGACAACAGGCGAGGGTCAGGGGGCTCATGCGGAGCCCCCCATGCAGCATGGGCCAGCAGGGATCATCCCCACACCTGCCCGCACCCAGTGAGTTGGGGCTTTTTTTTCAAAGTGCCGGGGGCTGGGGTGGGCAGGGCAGGCATTGCCAGGGCTGGGAGAGCGGGTGGGAGATGGACCTGTGTGATTTGGAGATTTGGCAGCAGCCAAATCTCTGAATCAAATTTGACCGAATCAATTCAGGACAGTGATTTGAATCACCAAATCAAATGACGGTCCCCCAAATCAGCCAAATCCAAATCTGAAGCGAATACTAGCCACTTCACACAGACCTACTGTATATGCTTTTTGTCTATGTATTGTTGTGTCATCATATAGTAAGTTTTATTATAGTTTCACTTATAGTGGTTGGAATGCATATTTTTATTGTATGTTTTTACCAATAGCCATCAAATATATAATTAGATTGTGATATATATCATTTTATTGTCAATTTTACTGTACTGACTGTAAGAAAGCTTGTACTGCACAACTGCCAGCAAAGCCACTCTTTTCCCTCAATATCCTGGTGCTTAGGGCATGAATTCAGTTTCAGGCAAACACACATTTAATACCCTCCTTTGCCTGAGTGGTTCTGAACACATCTTCTACCTCTCTGGAGACTATTCAAACCACTTACACAATAACTATAGGGCATTCTGTGGTATGTTACACTTCTGTTGAAGCTGTTCCACTTTGTATCACTTTAAATATTTATTGAGTCTAACAAAAAGCAAGCAAAAGTGATCTGGTAGACAGGTAGTTGAGGCCTCCTCTTGAGAGTTAGGAGGCCTCTGAAACTGGTTCAGAGCGGATTAGAACCACTGCCTCCCATCCATGAGGAGAGCGCCTTAAAACTGAGTCTGATTTACAATATCACTGTCCTGAGACTGATTTTATTCCTTTTTGGGAGGGCGTGGAGAATCATTCAGTGGTACATTATTTAGTATTGCATATTGGGAAATCATGTCACTTTTCCATGTTTTCATAATTCTCTATGTTACACAATAATAATAATAATGCCGCATTTTGACATAAAATTGCTTAAGTATTATTATTGGTATCACTACTGTGTTGAAATAGAAGCCAAAACTGTGGCTGAGAATGTGCTATTTACTCTCCTGACAGGCCACAAGAAATAATGAAAGCAGCTGTAATGTTTTACAAGCTCTAGATATTTAAGGATCACCATTTGTGCCTGCTATTTTGCTAATTTAATAAATTGCAGGTGCAGGTACCCATAATAACACTATTGTACGTTAGATGTTTTTATTTTAATTTTTTCCTGAGCTCTCTATTTGCTTGGTTATTGGAAGAAAGCTGCTAGTATTCCATGGATTAAATTATTTACTGCTGGAAGGTTAGGAAAAAATGTTGTAAATATAAAAGATAAGTTGCACTTTTAAATTCTTTACAGGGGACTAAAGGGTTAAAAAATTCACCTTGCTTTTTATATTTAAGGAGAGGCACTGTTTCCAATTTGCAATGAAATCTCTTGTATGCATTGAAGGAAAAGGTTGCAGGATCTAGTTACTTTTTTTTTTTTTCAGTTTTTAATGTATATTATAGAAACCAAAAAAGAACAATTACATTATTACTTCAAAACTAATAATAAATAATAATAAAGAAGTGAATCTTTCATTTATCTTCATTGTAAAACAGTAAACTCTGACAAGTCTCAGTTAAAAACTGCTACTCCAGATGCCATCTACAAACAATGGAATTTGAATTAAAATACTACTTATTGGGCACATCAACACATGCATTTACTGTGGCCTATAGTTACTCTGGTGTAAATTAAGCCAGAGTAAGGGTTTGTGGGCAGGCGTCAAGGATTCGAGAGAAGATTTGCATCCAGTTCCCTGCAGCCCTGCAAAGCCGTCCTGTGGGGGAGCTCTAGTCTCTGGCTGAGGGGGAGCTCTAGTCTCTGGCTGCAGCTGCCAGAACCTGGCAGCCCTCTTTAAAAGCCAACCTCCCTTGCTGCTCTCTGGCCAGCCTCTTTCTTGCCCAGAAGCAGCGTGCCAAGTACAGGACCAGCATGTGGCAGCTCTCTCTTTGGCCACTCTGCCTCCCTGTGCTATGACTACTGCAGCCCCTGCCCCTGACGGTGATGACCAGTTCCCTTGGCCCTGGCTAGCTACCACAATCACCCTCCTGGCCCACTGTGCTAATTGCCTCCTGGCCCACACCCATATCACCCTGTTTGGGCTCCATTATGACCAAAAACTGCCTGCCTGCCACCATTGCTGTGCAGCTGCCACCACCAATGACGGGCTCCATGATGCCACTGTCACCCTGCTGGGCATCCAGCCCTACTGCCTCTGGGCCTGGCAGGCCAGTCAGGACTGTCATCCAGCACAATTGGGATGATGAGCAGTGGGTGCCTGGCCTAGGATGGTGTTTTGCTCCCACAACATCAGGAGCTGCTCATGCTCCAAGGCCAGGAGTTCGGCCTGGAACTCCCGGTCAATCCAGTCAAGTGCCTCCTCACGCCAGTCCCTTGCCTTCTCACAGGTAACATGTTCTGTCTACCACTTGTCTTTGTGGGCCAAGTCTTCAGCCCTCCAGGCCTGTGCATTCTCCTTTCACTCATTCATGACCAGCACTAGCCACTGGAGAAGCAGAGTGCGGTCCATCATGTACCTCTTGTGAGTCAATGCACCTACAGGGCCCTGGCATGTGCATTGAGAACCCTCAGCTGGCATTCCCACTGCCAACTGTGGCCTGTTCTCTGTGTCCAGATGCTGGACCTGCAGAGTCATGAGACAGAGGCCTTTTGTGACAGTTTGCAACATTTCAAAGATAGCAACATTTCAAAGAAAGCTGCCTGGGCATGCTCTGTATCAGGGGGTGTGCACTGTCCAGCCTCACATTGGATATCGTCCATACATAGGTGCCCAGGGACCATGATAAGTTGGACTGGGAAGACCTGGTCCCAGGCAGCTGCCAGACAAGCTCCACATTTACACACATTCACCTGGAGCCAGTGGGCCACTGGGTGCTGACCACTGGCAGCCTGCTTCCCCTAACCCCTTCCCAGGGTGAGTCAGGCCAGACTCCTGGCAGCACCTGTTGTTGTGACTCCAGACCATGCTCCCTACTGCAAGACAACTGCTCTTCTGTGCTGCTACCCAGTCAATGGTGCCTGAGATTTGGGGAGTGGGACTCCTGGACAACTGGGATGAGGAGCTGCCTGTGACCCTTCCCTCCACTCAACAGGCCTCTCAGGGGAGGTGCACTAGGGCCAGCCCCCTGCTACATTGCTGCTGCATCCTAAGTGTGCACCTGCTGCTCATGCCCCGGGCAGTGTGCAATGAGCTGTTTGTGTGGGCTAAGGAGTGCCTGAGCCACTAAACCCTGCTGCTGCTCATCCTCATGGTGTCCTGGGCTCACCTGCACTCCTGGTTTGGGTCCCTGAGTTATAATGGCATGTGGTACAAGCCCAGGCTGCCCCATAACCTCTGCCGATGAATGAAGGGCTACCTGTGGTATGCTACATGTCCCTTCCTCCCGCTGCTGAGGAGGACATCACCACTGGCATCAGCTCATTCCTTGGAATGTGAGAGACCCATGCCCACCTACCTGAAGAGTCACAGGTTGCTCAATAAAGTTTTGCATTGTCTCCCACCTCCTTGTGTGCTCTGTGTGTGTGTTGTGGGGGAGAACTTATGGCCAGGGGAGTGCAAGTAGACTGGGCAGGGAGAGTGGGCAGGGGCCAGGGAAGGAGTGGGGGCTGGGTCAGGGAGGGCCCTCTCCTCAGTACTTGCCTTACAATGTGGCTGGGGCTGGTGAGGCTGGTGGCTTGGCACAGTCCTCCCAGTTGGCAGTGGCATGTGGCTGTGCCTGGTGCCCTTCACTCATGGGGCAGACCATTCAGGCACCAAGCTGCCCCTCCCCCCAGGAGGAGCTGATGATGCTGGTGGCTAGAAGTGTAATGTGTAATGGCTGGTTGCACCTCACGCCTGGGCTGGGGGCTGCCCAGCTGGTAAGGCAGGTACTGGCCAGGGTTCCCCAAGTTGCTGATGGAGCCATGGAGGTGGGCAGGATGGGGCACTGTACACCCAAGGGCACCTCCTCTGATGGGTCCTTTTTCTTGTGGCCCCGGGGTGCCAGGCCAGGGTGGGGGCTGTGGCAGGCTGCCCACACTGGTGTAAACCACATGGCTGCGTCCTGGGTCCCAGGGCATCAGAATCTTGGTCAGTTGCTCGATAAAGGGCATGGTCTTGAGGGCACAGTTGGACCAATGATTGTGGTTGATCACAGCAACCCACTGTGTCCTCAAGGCCTTGACCTTTATGCAGCACTGTTGTGCTGACTGGTTGTTCCCACACTCCCCATATCCAGCCTGACAGGGCCTTATAAATGTGGGTGTTGGAGTGCCCACCCTGCTCAAACTGGTGCAGCACCTTTGCCTTGCCCCACAATGTCATGAGGTCATGAGTTTCCTCCTTGATCCAGTTGAGGCCCTGGGTGGAGGGCATAAGAATGCGGACCTGTGTAGTCTTGGGCCTGGATGCAGAGGACAATGCCATGCTGGGTCCCATGCTGGCTCTCAGTACCCTCACACTGTTGTCCAATGTTGCTGGCCCTGGACAGCTGCCAGCAGTGCCAAGTGCAGGGCTACGTCACAGAACTGGCAGTCACACAGTATAGGCTATGCCCTGCAGCACCTGCAGGTGCAAGGCAGGCTGCTGGTAGCATGGTGCAAGCAGGTGGTGCTGGCTCTGCTGCCCAGAACCTGCCTGCAGGTGGCCCTGGGGGATGGCAGCCCTGAGCAGGAGCTGCAGCAGCCTTCAGCACCCTGCTGGTCCTGATGACACTGCTCTTAAAGCTGCATAATCATGAAATACCAGGCAGCAGCTCAGGGTTGCAGGCAGGCAAGCACAGCTCAGCTGTGGCCTGCTCAGGGGGATACACAGGGCCTGCAGCACCCTCAGGCTGCCTGTAGTGTGTGCCCCAAGGCACAAAATGTCTGTAGGAGTTTATAACCTAAAGGCAGCCTAGCCCTGGAGCAGGAAAGACTCCTAGCCTGCCCTCCTGGGACAGGCCTCAGACACACCGCCTATTGGCTGGGCAGGCCCGGAAGCAAACTTGCTCCTGGGTTGCGTCCACACACGTATTACTGTGTGCTAATTTCTCCTGCTTAAAGTAGCAAATTGATGTGCAATTAAGGGTTTTTACTGTTGAGTAAGCATGAGTGTTTGTAGATGTGCATGCTTACTGTGCAATAAACTGCACTGATGCACAGTAACGCATCTCCTGTAGATGTGTCCATTTTGACTAGAAGCCATTCCCAGAATATCTAGACCTCTCCATTTACATACCCTCCATTATTCACTTTTTATTCCTTACATTTTCTCATCTACCTGAAGTATTAAGAGGGAGGGAAATGTTGTAGAGCTAACAATAATGAAATAGCTCAGCAGCAGTTAATTGACCTTGTGCCAAACTAAATGGTATTTATCCCAGCTAAGGATGGAGACGTTTGATGGTTGCTATTTAAAAAAAAAAAAATTAGAAAGAAGACTTAATAAACCTGAAACACTGGACTACAATAGCATTTGACTTTCATGTTACTGTTTCAAATAAAAGATACCTACCCAGGTCAATAGTGAATTATGAACTTATATATATATGTTTGGTTGTGTAAGTATACTGAATTTCCATGGCTAGTTGGAACAACTTTGACTGAATTTTTTCCATTTCCAGTTTCCTGTTAAAATCAAAATCAAAATGCTTTGTGAAATTATGTCTATTTTACCATCATTTTATTTAAGAGAATAAAAAAGGGAGCCTACAACTGGAATGGTTTCAGTTAGTCTGCTGAAAATAGCCTCTTTTTTGAAGTTTTATTTATACTATGCATTACAATATAAATTTCAAAAGATAAAATTAAAATAAAAGTTTTGATTGTGTCAGATGAAACCTATCAATATCAGTCTAGCTGAATGGATCTTTTTTTCAAAATATTTCATTTGAATATTGAAATTAATAGTCCATCTACAACACCTTATCCTCAGGTAAGAGCTGTTCTAAAGAATGGAAGAATGCATTGGGACTTGCACGTACCCCTCTGGACTACAGGTGAAGTCAATAATAACAATATTTAAAAATAAATACTTGATTTTGAGCATAGGGTTGTCTAGGATAGTAATTCTGGATCAAATGCTGATCTTGACAAGAACAGGAATTAATACTCATCGATTATCATTCTTTCTTTACATTATATTTTATCTTTTTAGTAGAAACAAACCATAGACATTGATACTAATTATTATAAATATCTTCAAGTTATTAAACATTCTGTTCTATTGAAGTCTATAACATTAATTTGTAGAATACAGATGTACAAACATTGATGTTGAGGCTATTTCCTTCATCATTAACTGCAATCACAGTAATTTCAGAAATACCCCAGCATATATGAATCCAGTTTGTTAGTACTGGAGCAGTAGGGAATTATTAGTATTGGAGCAGTATGGAATTATTACTATCTATAACTTATTTAAGAATGGGGAAATTATTACAGTGATATAAACCCAAACTTCCTCTGGTACCTCCAACTTGCAAGCATATAGTATCAATATCTACTGTTTTAATAAAGAACATTTTGGATGGCCCTTCATAGAAAGAGAGAAAATCTCCTGGAGAAACCTTAGGACTTATTTTTTCAGTTAAACTAAAATGTACATGTAACAAGGTGGCACCAGGGCACCCACAAAAAAAAATTGCCACCACAATTGGACCATCTGCCCCACACACACCCCCCATGCTTTGTTGTCTCCATATATATTTAGACTGTGGGAGGCTACCCTGATATTAGTGGTGCACACCATTCTCTTGGTCCCAACCTAATGGGCCAGCACACATGGCTATGACCTCCCCTACACCATGTCCTATGCTTCACAGGTAGCATTACAACAGTCACTTCTGGTTCATGTCAATTCCATACCACCTCTGAGCTGGGCTGCACTCCAGCTCAGGCCCAAGTGAACCACTCTTAGTTGTTATGCTCAGTTACTTTTTTGTCATGCCAGGTATGCAACATCCAGTATGTTCTGCTTTCATAGCTGAGTCTAACCCTGTCCCATCCAAATTCCTCCACTCTGTCCTAGTTGGTTCTGACCCCTATCGGGCCCCCTAATCACTCAAGGCTTCTTCCACTGGGCTTTGCTCTTTAGCTCTGGCCCCTTTGCTCTATTCTCACTTATCTGTAGACCTGCTTCCCTTCTCAGTGACCTGGCTCTGCCTGCTTAGGCCCTCTCTCCACCCATAGTGACTCCAACCCATAGTGGCCTGGTTCTGCCCACTCAGGCCTCCTTACTTCTCTCTGGGGCCTCTGGGCCCTCCTGGCCCAGATGATCTATCCTTGGCCCCCTGCTTTTCTTTCATGGTGTGTTCCCTTAGACTTTTCCCTTCACAGGCAAAGGCAGTGAGGGCTGAGGCTTTCCAGCTCCCCATCCTTACCTTTCACTGGCGAGGTACAGGTTTGGCATTTCCTGGGGGCTGCCCCAATACAGGTAGTCCCATCACACCAACCAACCCCAGTAGGGTGCAGTTTTTGGTTTTGCCCAGGACCACTTTATCAGGCCACCCTGATCTCATCCTACTTCCCTAGGCCTTACGTGGAGGCATACCCTTTTCCCTTAAAATGGTGTCCACCAGCTCACAAATCTAACTCCATTTTGTATTCTTACCATTCCAAATCCTATCTTGGGCCCTCTTTCCTTAGCACCACTCCTCAGGTGACACCTCACGTCACTGTCAGGCAGGCTCTGATGACCCTAGCCTTCAACTCTCTACAGTTGTCCCACAGCGCTGAGACATTTTGCCCTTCCTGAGGCCCTGGGCCTGTTAACAGGCCAGTTGTTCCAGGCTGTCCATAGCACTGGCCAACCCTTCACTGGGCCCTGGTCCTGTTAGATCAGTCAAGGTTTCCAATGCCAGCACACATGGCCATCTGCCATCTTTCCTTCTGGTTCCTCCTCTCTGAGCCTCTTCACATTACTCACTCTCTGCTGAGCTTACAACCCCACCATGCTCTTCTTCTCTCTGCTCCTTGGGTGCCCTGTGACTGGGCACTGCAACTCCTGTTCCCTGGCCCTAAACTTCAGGGTCCACTTGGTCTACTCCTATGGCCTGCTGCCCTAGCCAAGCTCTTGGACACTGATCTTTCCCTTTACTCAGACTATGCCTCTGGGTCTCCTAGACTTCTTTGGGGCTCTGATCACCTGACCCCTCGCTCATGACAGCCTTGGCTGGGAGAAAGACCCCCACTCTGGGTCCCTATGAACCTCCACCTCCCCAATAGTTTCTACCCGGTCCTCCAATGGTATGGATAGGCTTCTGGATCTGCTGTGTTCTCCTCCCCCATGAGTGCTGCTTTCTCTGCTTCTCTGCTGTATCAGCCATTTTACAGCCATCTTACAGCACTCAGCCTGGGCTTATGCCCTGACTAAGCCCAGGCTCAGCCATCCAGCCACCCCTTCAGCAGTCACATGAGGTCTCCTGATTTGCCCCAGCCTCTTAGCCTGCTGACTCTCCTAATGGGGATCAGCCTTACCTGCCAGGGCTTCTGCACCCTAGCTGGCTCTTTTAAAATGGCAGGCACATCCAGTGCCCTTTCAGAGTACACAGTACTGAAAACAAGGAATTGTGTTCAAATTGTGGTAGATTCCTCATCATAAAGGAATGGGATACTATAAGGGATTACAAACCTAATCAATCACCCAGTAAAATCATCACATTGGTCATTATAAATTGCCCAATTATGACTAATGTACCAGTGCATGCCTCAGGGGATAAGAAACATAAGGGGAGAAGGGAGTTCTTGTTTTAGTCTTATATGATAGGCATGCTCTCTTATTATTTAAACCAAGCAGATCTGAGACACCAAGCAATGTAGTTTGTTTTGGACCCAAAATTTTGAGGCCTATAGCCTGCATCATCGGTGACTGGTAGGGGGTATATGGGGATGCATGTCCCCCCTGATGGGGCCTGTTGCCCCCCTGATGGCTAACACTGATGCTGTTGGTAGGGCTGGTACCCCCCCTGACAGGGTCAATGGCTTCTGCGGATGCCTCCCTCCCCCCCACCCCAGATTCAGGAGGCACCGGTCACTCATGGCCTGGAGAAGGCTTTGCTCCCTTTGCCTCTCCACACTCATGCCATTCCTTCTACAGGGGATTAGGTCTCAGCATGGAGGGAAGCTGCAGAAGATAAGTAATACACATGTAACTTTAAACAGAAAGAAAAAGAAAGGAATCTGAGATGGTGCAGGAAAAACTATGATTGAGACACTAATTCTGAAAGGACTGAATAAATTAATGCCATTGACCTCTAGCTATCATAAAGCAGCTTGTACTTAATACCATGTATTATTGGCATAGAAACAATGAACCTCACATGCACTTTGATAGTCCCTTTTAGCCATGGGAATCCTTCTGGCTGAAGGTCTGGCAGTATTGTATGAACATTGCTATAATTCATAAAATAACTAAGGAACTCTCCTTGGGTATGTGCCTGTCTTTTAAGCTGTAAGTTGTCATTTTGGGAAAGCAAGATCACAGAAAAGGCTGGCTAGGTTACTTTACCTGGCCAGAAAAATCTCTGGAAGAAAATGCTGAGCCCAGTCATTGCAGAAGCTGTTTTTAAACAAATGGAAGCTATTTGGAAATGGAGAAATGTGGTGGCATAACCAGCTGAGCTGGTACCTGTGGGAAATCAGGGTGGGGAGGGCATGTGGTCCTAAAGTGGGGACCCATGCAGGTGCTGAAAGTGGCAGGGGGTGTGGGGCAGGGACATGACAGCCTTAACAACACCGGAAACTTTTGAACAGTCCTGGCTGAGCTGCTGCCACTGTGTGCTCAGCCCTTCCTTGCTCTGTTGCTCTTAAAGCAACAGCAGTGGGAAGTGTTTTGAAGTTTCTTGTCCAGCAATGCTGCAGGGGCACAGACTCTGTGCAGGCTGGGAGAGATTCTGCTTCTAACTTGGCACCTGGGGCTGGTGCCCCTCTCACCTCTAACCCTCTCTAACCCCTGGTTATGCTACTGGAGAAATGTATACACGGAGTTCACTTGTACCTTCTGTTACTATCTAATTTAAACCTTTGTGCCTCAAAACAGTCTCAGTGGGCATGTCTACGTGAGATGCTTAATGTGCAATACTGCATCACAGTACAGATAGTGCTAATACGCTACTGCATGGTATGATTAGGCTACTGCACAGTAGGGTCACTAAATAGACATTTGCCACTGCTACTGCACAGTAACTCTAGTTACTGCGCATTTAGTTAGTACTTCATTATGCAAGTACTAAATTAAATGCACAGTAATTACTGCACTTTAATGAATATGTAGACATGCCCAGTAACTGATATTATTTATGATTGTACAACAGAGGTTTCCAACAGATAACTATTACACACACACACATATCTCCTCTTTTCATAGTATACAAATCATGTATTTTGTAGACCTTTTAACAAATTAATATGGATTTGTAATATACTCTTAAAATGATAAAAATCTCTCTGTGCTGTCACATTCACATTGAAAAAAATAACCTTAGGTACTTTACAAAATATAGAGACGCTCTGTAAGTCCTTGAATATTCACACCTGTTCCAGTGATTATCACTACTACATCAAGATATTAGTCATTCCTGTATTGCTAATACAATCAAGGATATCTGGTGAGACAGATCTTGAATATTTTCCTTGTTTGCAAAGTTATTCCTTTTCTCCTGTCAGAGAGGTTTCTGTGTAACAAGCTACACTGCAAAGAGAACAAAGGCTTTTACGAATTCTTTCTGAAAAAAAGCCACAATAATTTTATCTTCCAAACTTTGAAATAAATATTCAGATGTAATTTTTCACAGGTAGATAATTAATTACCACAGATTAAACGTGTTAGTGGGGAATGAATATAAAATTATAGCGGTGCAGCATTTGGTATGCAAAATTCTACAGGGACTACTTTTGAATATTACATAGATGTTTTCAAATCAGGCACATCCAAATGATTCTAATTTATAAAATTCTCTTAAACTTAACAGCTGCATCATTTTTGGAATGAGTCTCCCTGCACTCATCAGTCTGAATAAAATATTCAGATGACCATTCATTATCTTGAACAGAAACCTAGCAGCTCCCATTTTTACCAGGCAAGGGAGGTAAGGAGTGAAAAAAAAAATCATGTGATTAGGAATAAGCAGCAACTCCAAAGTAACATTGCTTCAGAGCCACAACTCAATTTTTTTTAATGAGGGTTTATCATGTTTCTTAAATATTCATCCAACCTTAAATTTTAAGAAGAAGAATTTATTTTTGGAGACTCCAGGAGTCTGAAAGAAGCCTGATTTTTAGAATAGGCACCTCGCACCCTCCTTTGGAAAATTAGCTTTTAATCTGCCTCATATTGTACACCCCAAAAATGAACCACCTGAGTCACTATCTATTTCTGAAAATTTTGGCTCCAACCTCTTTCTTTGTCCATTGTACAATGTATTACCATATTTACTCACATGCCACACACACATTTTACCGCAAAAAATGACTTTTAAAATTGGGGTATGCGTTTTAAGTGAGGAACAGGTTCATGTGCTGGAAAGGAGGCATGAAGATGCTGAAATTGTTGCCAGGATTGGTACTGCCATACTGGGCTCTCAGCCTCATGTAGAAGGGCTAAAATCCACTCTTCTACGTCACTCACTCTCTCCTTGCAGTTCCACAGCAAACGCTTTAACCCGGCCACAGTGCAAACAACAGTGCTGGCCTTATGTAAAGATAATTTCTCTTTCTTGTGTACAGCCCAAAGACCAAGGATGAGATCCATAAAGACAAGAACTCATGTTACAGTGTTTAACTTGTATACATCTTTTCTGCCTCCTGACTTAGGGGCACCCCCATCCTTTTGTGAAGCTAGCTTCAAATACCAGTTGTCAAAGGGATCATCTGATGTTTTGCCTTGGTGGTTCCTAGTCAGACTCCATCACTATCAGAGATGCTGGTGCTGGTTTTCTCTGATTAAAAAAAAAATCCCCAATTTTTAGATTAAAAAAAGTATCCCAAAATCCACATTTTCCCATGATTAAAATGAAACACCGCTCTCTCTCTCTCTCTCTCTCTATATATATATATATATTAGTGGCATTTCATTTTAATCATGGAAAAATAATTATATAGTGGTATATAGTGATGCTTAATCTCTAGTCCTTAGGCCAGATCTGGCCATGGGGCCCCCACATGCATCTGGGAATTTGGCAGTAGGCAAGTGGTGGTAATTAACAGAGATATTGCTCCCCCACCACCAAATTTCCAAGCCTTGAATGCTATATAATATATAGTGGTGTTTCATTTTAATCATGGGAAAATGAGGATTTTTAAATAATCCCGATTTTTGGATTTAAAAAATATATTTTTATCAGAGAAAACCAGGATCCCTGCTCATTATATTCTTTTCCTCATCCATAGACATATTTTTGTCATCACAGAAACATAGCTATGAGGAACTATGGAAATCAGAGGATTCTAGATAGAAATCATTTGTACAGATAAGATTTCTCCCATGTGATGGATATGTAAAGACACTCTGACAAGGTAAGGGGTTTGTCCTGTGTAGACTCATGCTGTGAAAATGTTCTCTCTGTCTCAAGATGATCTTTCTGTAGTTCCATTTTTGGAGTGCAGGCTTTGACAGGCTGGCAACCTACACTTTTGTATAACTGATCAGAAAACTGGCATAAATGAAGTGAACGTAATTTCTCTCCCTACCGGAACCCACACATTTTGACAAAATCTGAAAACTCAAAAACACTGACCAGCATTCAGGTAGCTTAAGGTAAAAGCCGTGAACTAATCAAATTGGACATGGAAAATCAGTATAAAGGCCTCCCTCCTTTATTCTATTTAAGCTGGGGCCAGAAATAATCATGCTCTTAGGGTAGAATCCTATTTCACTTTACATGACTGCATAACTGCCATTGTTGTCACTTCCACAATTTGCAATCCTAGTCCACATGCAGTATGGTAGCAGTATAATGCAGGATGGCCATGGAGGGGGGACAACCCAGCCAGCATCTTCAAGCACTGCATTTGCAGTGAGGTGCAGAAATAGCTGCCACCACAGCTGGTAACTAGCTGCACTGTTGCTGCTGGAAGTGAAGTAGCCTGCATTACCCTGTGTGCTGAAGATGCCTAGGACATGGAGCTGCCCTGTTATAACTGCACTGTGGACATGTAGGCACCTACTTTACTAATGAGCTTGTGTAGTAGGTTGCACCTTGGCTGGCTTGAAGTGCAAATCCCAAAACTAACTTGGGGGGGGGGGGGGGAAAACACGGCAAGAAGGAAGGAGAAGACATGCCTTCTAATTTATTAGCCCAACATCCTAATAGCAAGGGTGTTTTCCTAGAAAACAGGAGTACTTTTACATGTGCTATGGCAGTGAAGGGGGGGGGTGGAGATGCTTTAATTAGAGCAGGTCCAAGAGCTCTCGGGAAGGTGCCCCTTGGGTAGTTAAGAAAGCTCCATCTTGGGGGACCAGGAGGAAAGAATAAGCTGGAGGGTGTGCAGCTCAGTGAGGTGGCTGCTGCTCTGTGCTGTGTTATAATCTAGACCCTTCTTCTCAATGGGGAAGAAAATTTCCAGAAACACTTTAGTCATTTTATCTAATAATTATTAAATGCAAAGTGCAGTGCATCAGCTTCAAGAGGAAGGCTGGAGAAGAGTCTGGATAATGCGTGTTGTGTGAAGATTAAGTACTATGTTGGGAAGTCAAAGAGATGTAGGTTCAAACCACCTCTGAGTGAAAGTCCTTTATAAGACAAGTCTCTTGATTCTTGGACAAGTAGTATAAACATAAGCTACTAGAGCAGTGATACTCAATCTCCAGTCCATAGATCAGATCTGGCCATGGGGGCCCCCATGCATCTGGGGATTTGGCTGTAGGGAAGTGGTGGTCATTAACACAGACATTGTTCCCCCGCCACCAACTTTCCAAGCCTTGGATGTTAGATAACATGGAGACAGGGCCACAGATACAATCTGGCATGGGGCTCAATCTGGCACATGGAGCCAGGGTCAGATTCAGGGTTTGATCTGGTACATGGAGCTGGAGCGATGTGATGGATTGGGCCTCAGCTAGGCTAGCCCCATGCACTGGATTGGACTCACAGACAAGGTTCTCTCTAAGGTACGCACGTGTGCAGCCACACACACACAAAAAATCTTGCCCAGCATTAGCTTTGTAATGCCATGTACCTACCCAGAGAGAACCTGGGCTGTGGCTTCCTAGAAATCCAGAGCATGGCAGAGGCACTGGGACTGGTGGTAAGATACCGCTCGGCTCGGCTCCACTCCTCACTGCGCCAGCATCCCCGCAGAGAGAGAGTGGCACGGGGCAGGCAGCAGCTCCTGCCCGAGGCAAGGCAGGGGTGGGGACAGGGGCTGGGGCTGAGCCCCGGCTCCTCTGGCTCTGGTAAATGCTCCCCTCCCCAGCCCCTTCAGGCGAGTTTCGCCCTGAGCCCCGACATCATCATTATGAGAGCCTAGCAAAGATAAGGACCTCATCCTAGCATTAACTCCACCACATCATATAATGTGTTTGTATTACACTTTGTTTTCAGTATCCGCTGTGCCTCAATATATCTGTTATTGAATGTACAGCATACAAGAAACAGGCTATGCAATGTGACTGAGCATAATGTTGTTATTAAGCCCCTTGTGTCTTCATTTCCTAACTGTACAGCATTTACAATTGAGTGTTACATTAATGAAAACACAAATCACTTTGCCCATCACTGAAAAGTGGCCACCTCTGTGATGCAACACAGTTGCTGTTCAATAGCATACAACAGTTTAAGGCAGGAAATCATGGTAAGAAATATAGGGAGGAAACCATATTACATGTCCTCTGAGGGAGACCATTTGGCTTCTCTTAATTTTTTACAAATAAAATATATAATATATATAGTTTAGTATTTCAAGAATCTTTTCTCCCAAATAATGTTGTAAGAATAAGTTGCTCAGCACACCGAAATGGGGAGGCGAGACCAATTCGGGAACAGACCAAGGCGGCTCACTCACGGACCAAAGCGGCATGCTCATGGACCAAAGCAGCACACTCACAGATTGCTAAGCCTTAGAGCAGGGGCTGACAACCCCTGGCATGCATGCCGAGCGTGGCATGTGAGGCCATTTTGCTTGACAAGCCACTGCCAGCCCCGCTCTGGGAAGCTACTGCCAGCAACAGAGCCCGGGCTGCTGAGAGCAGGGCTTGCAGCATCCCAGCTGCCTGCTGGGAGCAGCCTGGGATCCCGGCTGGCAGCAGCTTCCCAGAGCAGGGGCAGCTGCAGTCGAGAGGCTCCAAACAGCTGCGCCAAGCTCTGGCACCAGCTCCACACTGGTGCGCGCAGGCACGCCTCAGAGCAGGTGGTGGGGGCAGAGCTTGAGGCAGCACAGCCTCGTTCTCCGCACGGAGGTGATGAGCCTGGAAGAGCTGTTTGCACTCTGCCCGCTGCTTACTGCAGCTGCCTAGAGCCCGGGCTGGCTACAAACAGCTGCACTGGGCTCATAAACACCGTGCCATGGTTATAACCTGCTCCACTCCCTCCGAGGTGCACCTGCATGTGCCAGTGTGGAGCTGGTGCTGGAGTCCAGCACAGCTGTTGGAAGCCTCCTGGCTGCAGCCACCCTGGCTCTGGGGAGCTGCTGCCAGCCGGGATCCCGGGCTGCTCCCTGTAGGCAGCTAGGATGCTGCAAGCCCTGCTCACAGCAACATGGGTTCCAGCAGCTACCCAGAGCCGGGGGAGCTGCTGGCAGCCACAGAACCCGGCCTGGGGGTCAGGGGCTTTGGACTGGGGGCAAGGGGCAGTAGGGCTGTGGGGCAGAGGCTTTGGGTGGAGGGCAAGGGGCAGCAGGGCTGGGGGCCAGGGGCTTTGGGTGGGGGCCAAGGGGCACAAGCAGGGCATCCTGCCATGTACCTCTGCCCTCATTTTGTTTTTTCTGCCATGCCGGCACTCCATCACCTTCCCTATTATTTTTTGTCAGGCCATAATTTCAAGACATACACTTACAGAACTGTGTACATGCCTGGCCAGAGCACAGGCACAGTAGCTGCATAGATGCTTACACATTCACATTATATCTGCAGTAGGGCTGTGCGAAGCTTTGGTACCCGACTTGATCTGGAGGAGATTCAATTCGATTTGGAGGCGATTCAGATCAAATCTCCTCCAGATTCAGAGACTGGGGGCTGAATCTCCAAATCCAAATGGAATCAGGAGACCCATTAAAAGGTCTTAATTGAAGCTTCTGAATTGATTTGGAGATTCAGGTGATTCCTGCTCACGGCCTCAGGCAGCTGGACCTGGGCTCCTTCCAGTACGTAGGGGGTGGCGAGGCTGGAGGAGGGGACCTGCTGCCCAACACTACACAGTGCGGCTCTGCCACAAGCCTCCAGAGGCCCTGATTGCTGCTGCTGCAGCCGGTGAGTGTTGGGGCAGGCAGCCCCCTTAGAAATTGGGGTTTAAGGCTACCACTAAGATGTTGGCCTTGCATTATAAAATAGTGGAAGTGGTCACATTGGCCACAGTGGTGGCTACAGCCTGCACATGGTCTGTAGAGGGAACCACATGTAGGCCCTGTCTAGGACCATCTGTGACTGGCATTCACCCTACCTCCATTTGCTTTCTTCAGTTGCCTCTTTTTCTTTCTCCATAAACAGCTCCTAGACCTGCTTGGGCATATCTCCTTAGGCAGAAGAATTACACATTGTCATGGCAACCTACCAACAAAATCCTGCTCACCTTTTTGGGGATTGTATTGTGATATGAATGTATGGAGGCAGCATCAACAACTTTTGAGACAGTTGACGGCTCTCTTCCCAATGGATGTGGTGTACCTATGTGTATGGCTGCAACACTCTTAACATCTTTCTGGGGATTTATCAGGGATGAGTTGCTATGTAAGAGCTACTGTATTTTTGTGCATATAGCCTGCCCACGGGTATAAGCCACACCCACGTATAACCCACGGAAAATTGTATTTTTGTAAATTAGTCCATTTCTACACAGCACCCAAGTATTCCCCATGGCAGCATATATATGGGGAGGTGGCGCAGCCCGGCCTTACCAGGCCCAGCGGGGAGGCAATGCAGCCCACTCTGGCCCCCACGACAGCGGCCGTGGCAGCACAGCCCGGCCTGCCCAGGCCCAGTGGGGAGGCAGCACAGCCCACCCTGGCCTCCGCGGTGGCAGTGGTGCAGCCCAGCCTGCCCAGGCCCAGCAGGGAAAAAAGTCCATTGATAGCCCGCACCCTCATATAGCCCACGCCCATCCATTTTTTTTTTTTGTAAAATTGCGTATACCCTGCAGGATATATGCGCAAAAATACAGTATGTGGCCACCTACAAATAAATAAAAGAAGAACAGTTGTGAGAGCAGGTCCCAGGCCTTTCCAGCCCAGAACCTGCTGTAGGCTGGCCTGACAAATCTTCAGCACAGGAAGGCATCTGGCCATGGGACATGGGCTTCTGTTTCAGGGGACTGAAATGGGGAGCTTCTTACTCAGTAATGCCCCCTCCCCACCCCTCCCCCAAAAAAACCTTTCCATGAAATAAGTGAGTGATGTAAGTATAATTCTATTGCAGAAACAAACAAAGGGACTAACAAGAAAAAACTCCGTCAGTTGGGATATGAAAGGAAAAGTACTGTATTTACTCCAAGTATTAGGAAAGTTTCTTCTCATGCCTTGATTACTTTATTTATTTGTGTGCTTTTTGGATGTTCTTAGCTCTGACTTTCAATTGGTAGGAGGTCCTTCCAGCTGTGTACTGGAGGCAAAAACAAAGTAGGCTTATACTTAGATTCAATAATGGTAAAGTGGTACTTATACCCCAGTTACATAACTACTTGGTGAAACAGGATTCCACCTTATATTTTTCTATAATGCCAGGTATATTATAGAAAGCCCTAGTAAAAATGTCTCAAAATTTTTGATTTTTTGCAAGCATTATTTCTGAAAACAAACTCATTTTGCAGCTATAGCCAGTGATTATACTGGTGCAAACCAAAAGAACTTTATTTGTAGTTTTAGTCTTCAAGTAATCATTTGTCACCTTATCTTTTGAAAGCGTGATCAGACTTTTATTTGCTTGCTTTTATTGTACCCCCGCCATTCAAAAAAAGCTGCAAAACTATTTTTCCTAAGCAATTACTACATGGGTAATTGTTCAAAAAAATAGGATTTCTCATGCACACTGTTGTTTATAAACCTTGGTCTCTATTGTGGATATCAAAGAAACATAAGTAGGGAACTGTTTTACATATGGATTTAAAAAAACAGAGAGAGAAAAAAAAGAAAAGCAGCAAACAGCCTCATGTTATCACAAATAAGTGAATGTGTTTTGGTAAAATGCATATTCTACTAAAATGAGAAAGAAAAATAAACATTTCCATTAATTTACATCAGTAAAACTTTTAAATTATTAGGAAATCAAATAAAGTATTTGATCTTCTTAAGGCAAAATCCTGTTTCACTTCGTGGATGAGCAAAGTGTAGCCTGTGACCAATTCTGACTTATCTAACTAAAGGATAGGAGGTATTCTATTATCCACTTTGGGAAGTATATGTGCCTCCATTATAGGAATAAGTTTACCCTTCATAAATGCACAGGCATCTCTGTGTTCCTGTAATAGTGACATTTATGATCAGAATTGTTCACAAGCTGCACTTCAGTTGTTATCTAGGTGAAATAGAATTGTGTCCCTACTGTTCTTTCCATATAGCTGGGATATTTAAAAGTGCTGATGATACTATAGATACTTAAGATTTTTTAATGTTGCCTACTATTTTAACATAGCTATGTGATACAATGACAACATCATGTAAAATTTTTAAGCCTTAAAAGAATGTCATAATTGAAGTGCATGTCTTACAAAAAGGGTTGGAATGAAGTTGCACACCATGTTGCTTTGTGTGACTAGTTCTTGAAATGGGCACTTGGACACTGTGTTGGATTCTGGTTCTGATTCTACAAACACTCGGTATGTGTTTAAAAATTACACAGCTGTAGTATGCACATTTTATGATAGAGTTCAGCAAATATTAGACTGCAAGAGGTTTCGTCTGTGGGCATCAAAAGAACAATGATTAAACTAACAGCAGTTCCAAAAAGCATGCACAGTTTGCACAGCTTTGTTTTTTCTCTAGAGATTGCTTCTATTCAGATACCAGAACAGTCCCAGAAAACAGATCCAGGTTGATGTTTTCAAAAAGTTAGTTTAACTCAATATTTTCTTTCCTGTCCCACTTAGAGATCCAACCTCTCATTCAAGTTTCTCCTGTCATTCTTTTCATTTCCACTGCCAATGGGGTTCCCTCTATTATATCTTTCAGTTTACTTTGATTTGCCTTGACATCACATTCTTAAAAGAATTTATGAAGATTTATCCACTGATGAGGTTATGCCAGTCTTTATGAAACTGTCTTGTGTCTCATGTAAGAGCAAGTTTTCCTATAAACAGTGGGCACGTCCAGATGAGCGGGCACATGCCTCTTGCCCCATCTCAAACCCCTTTGAGGTGGGGCAAGAGGCACATGCAGGAATGAAGAAATGTTGCAGCACAGGGAGAAAATTAGACTGAAGTGGTCAAACAAAAACCCAGGGGAGGCAACTGGATCCTCAGTCTTCCAGAGATGCTCTGGCAGAGTGCCAGAGCATCTCTATGATTGGCCCTTTCCCCGCTCCTAAAGCATGCTTCAGGGACCTGGACCCAGATTTTGCCAGGTAAGCAGGGGGTTGGGGACTGGAGGAGTGGGAAGGGGACCTCAGGGGGCTGGAGACAGCCCCAGAGGCATTCTCCTGCTGCCTCCAGCCTCCTGCTTCTTCCTCTGCTTGTCTCCAGCCTTGGGAGAGCAGGGAACAGCAGGGGAATGCCTCCGGGGCTGTCTCCATGCCCCTGCTCATTCCCATGATGTCTCCAGCCTCCCAAGGAGAGCTCCTTTCCAAAGTAGAAAGGATAGAGAAGAGTACCCCAAAGCATCGAGGACAGGACAAAATGCCTTTTTAGCTCCTGAAGAGAGTAATTTGTTCAGTTAATCAAAAGAAAATCAATAGATAGCTTTATTACTGTGTACAAACAGGCTCACTGGGAGAGAATACCAGGTACCAATGAGTTCTTAAACCTAGCAGAGACAGACATGACAAGGACCAGTAGCTGGAAGTTCAAGTAAAAAATGAAGCATAAATGTTTAAAAATGATGACAATTAACAACTGCCAAAATAGTTCATTTTCTGTCTTGTGAAGTCTTTAAATCAAGACTGGGTGTCTTTCTAGAAGATTTACTTTAGTCAAATACAAGTTATAGACTGAAATACAGAAAAATCTGGATGAAATTCTGTGGCCTAGGTTATAGGAAGTTACTCTCAAAGATATACAAAAATATGTCTAATCCACTGGCTTTTATTGTAGTGCTGTCTGTTCTGAGAGTCTCCTTTAAAAGAAGTGAAATAGTATTCTTGATTGATACATACATTTTTTTTGGAGTCAGTAACTGGCCAGAACACCTTTTCTTAGGCAACAGGGGAGAGGAAAGACTTTTGTTTCATTCTAGGTAGCTTGGTAACCAATAGCATTGAAGATCTGGCAGCAGGGTCTTCATGGTAGGCTACATAAGCCTACTTGTGCCCCAGGGTTCACTGGGACACAAGCATATTCACTGTCTGCTACCTGAACTAGCTAAATTAAAACTAATTTGGGCATGGTTGCACATAATACATTGACACCAGCAATTACAATGTGGATACAACCTGCTTATCAGTGACAGGTACCAGGCAAAAATATTGCTAATAAGCAGGGATCCTGGTTATCTCTGATTTTTAAAAATCCCCAATTTTTGGATTTAAAAAAGTAACGCAAAAGTTTGCTGTGATTAAAATGAAATACCACTATTATATAGATTTTTTCCCATGATTAAAATTAAACAATGAAGCTCCTAAGGTGAAGTAACCCTGAGCTGCTGGCCAGGGCAGGTTTCTGTACTGCTGGGGCCAGGACAGAGCAGCTTTTTATACTGCTGGGGACAGCACAGGTGCTGGCCACAGGCTCTATCTCCTGCTAGCTGCAGATCCGGGAGGAGCCAGGCAGGGTTATTTTGCCCCAACTGGCACAATTTGTTCCACAACAAAGTGCATGTTCTAGCACGTGCACTGAAGCAACTGCGCCTACACATAATTGTCTTTAATCACAAGTAAATTTGCTACCTGGGACCTGCCCCTCCCCTGCAGCTCTTTCCAAGTTCCCTGCACCTGATCAAGGAGCCAAGGCCAGGAGCTCCCTGCTGCAGGGGCAGGGGGGCAATGTCCCAGCCCCCACCAGCTGTCTCCTGGCTTGGTGCTCCTTGTCAGTCCCTGGACTAGCACTCACGGGGAGCCTAGAGTTTCCCCTGGTTGCTGAAGGGGGCCGGTGAAGGGCCAGTGGGGCCAGGAGGAGATTGCTGCTATGAGCAGTGAATCTGCTCCCGAGACCCTGCACATGTAGATGTGTGCCTGGGAGCATTTACTTGTGAGTAGTTTACTCATGAGTCCAGGTACTATGACATTGCAGGAGACAGTCTAGGTGGATCTAGCAGGAACATTCTGTTGTGGTAGAAAAGGAACAAGGCTACCCACAAGATCCTTTAAAGGTCAGTAAGAAGACTGTTAACCTTTTCACTGTACATACATCTTTATATAAGCTTCTGTACATAATAAAGATGTGTTTGCATGTCATAAGCCTCATCAAGATACTACAGTCTGAGTATCATTCTCTCTTACATTGATACAAGCAATAGGTATCTCTTTGTCTTGCAATACAATAATGTTGCTCTGAGTAAGGCATCAGGAATATCTGCAAGTGTGGTTGAAGAGCCCAGTTCTTGAATGACAGTCCCTTCCACACTTATCACTTGTGAAGTTCATATCCAACAGTCCTGAAAGTGGTGCGGGGCTCTTTCTGAGGTTTATTCTTTCTTCTGGATTTTGGGCTCTCCTTTCCTTAAAAGAACTTCATCCCATGCTTAATAGCTGTTTCCAAGCACTTCCATCCTCACCAGCCTTCTCCCAGTCATTTGTCTTCATGTTCTTTGGCTTCATCTGTCTCTTGTAAACATATTTGAAATGGAGATAAGAGCACCAAACCAATCAAAGTGGATAATGACTGAGAAAAGAATGGATATTTGGAATATTGGCAAGTTCTAAGATCTCAATATAAGCAACTTTGTCCCACCAGGAAATTCCTAGAATGCAGCAAAGTTAACATAAGTGGAAGCTGTTGAGGCGCTTTTATTGACTAGAGTATATAATCTAGGATTCACTGCTGGAAAAACAGTGTTGCTGATGCAAACATGATATAGCTTGATCTGGCTTGCATCATTAATACTCATTGATATATGTGTATATATACCCACACCTACGCACACATTTGTGTGAACATGTGTGTATATATATGTATATAATTACATACATATATCAATGAGTGTATATACACTCCCCCCATGTATATAGGTGTGTGTGTGGATTCATACATACCAAAATAGTTGAAATATATGTCCAATAACTGCATCATTTCTAAACACTCATCCATTCATGAACATCTTCCATCATTCAAGAGACTGTATCCTGAATGAAATAATGTAAGGCAAATTTCTTACAAACTCATAAGACTTCAGAAAGGATTAACAATTTGCAGCTATGTTGAAGTGTAAAATCCCAGTGCAAGGCCCTGCAGGCTTTATAGCAGTAATTGTAACATATAGCATCTAAAGGTCAGTATGTGTTTCATGCAAGCTCTTTGATGACAGCTGTCATTACAACTTCACTACAAAGAAAACTCTACTTGTGAAGGCACTCATGGGGAATAGCATGCACTTCTGCACTAACAGTTTGCTGCTGGTGCTATTTTTACATGTCAGCTCTGCTTACAAACAGACCAGTAAGCAATAAATGATGAGAATGTCTGAACTTGACTGACAGCTCCTTCTTTTACTTCAACTTAAAATTTGGTAATTTAATTATTCAGGCTCTGGGGTCATTCATTATGAGCTGGGAAATGAAAGAAGCGGTTCCAAGATACATTTATATCAGAAAGCTGATTAATTACCTCAACAGAAACTTGTAAAATGTTGCCATATGTGAGCACATAGAATCAGAAAGAAATGCTTTGTAAGTTAATGGTTTGCTCCGGATGGCATTTCAGTTGTGTTTCATATAACTAATAGGGGAATCTGGCTCTCATTAAAAGTCAGTTCCCGTTGTTCTTTTTGTTCTTTATTATTATTATGTGTACAGTGGAAGTGTTCAGTTAAGAACTAAATAGCCATTGTTTTGAGAACAAAACATGCATATAGCAAAAAGAAAATCTATGTAATAAAATAATGAATATAATATATAATATTATTATATAATACAATGTACAATGGTTATGCTATCAAAAACAAGAGAAGCACAACAAAACATGAAGGATGCTGTGATTAATGTAATAAATACATTCATCCAGTGTCATAGCAAGGCAAATGGATGCTTGCAGGCTGGAATTCTGACAGCCTGCAAGGGGAAACCTGCCATTTCCCATGTTTTTCTCCTTTAAAGGGGAAAATTGTGTGTTTCTGAATTTTTCTGTGGCAAAAAATCTGTCCCCCAAGATGATGAAATTGAAACTGATGTGGCATGTATATTTTCTATGCATATGAACATGGTAAGAGAGAAGAGGCAACTTTTTTTTTTTTTTTTTTTTACCTACAGTGCCCTATTCAGAAAACAACCATTATGTAGCTGCTTGTACTCTGTGGTACATTGCAGGACTAGATTAAAAACATGTATTGGGGGTAGTGTACATTTTGATCCAGGGAGAACAGATGGGATATTCTGCTTCAGAGCTCCTCATCAAGCACATCTACATGAGAGGTTTACTGCAGAACTGCCTAGTTAGCTCTGCAGTAAAGTCTCAGCATCTACATGTGCAACCCTATTAGGCCACAAAAAATTAACTCCACCATTGGTTAACACTCATAAACACAAGTACTGTCCTGTGGTGGCATTATTTAGTGTGCAGCAATACACATGTAGATGCTGATGGAGCTTGCTGGGGTACGAGGGAGCTTCAGCGCAGGGGATGCCCGCTGCCTAACCTAAAGGAGCTCACCAGCCCCTCCATAGCACTTTGAGCTGGGTCCAAGCATCACTGGGCAGAGCAGCCCCACGTGGGCAGGCTGGCCCCCTGCTCCCCCTGCCAGCCAGGGCTTCTCCAATCTAGCTCAATGTGCTGTGCTCCTGGAGGCACATGTAAACACAGCACCTAGAAGAAATAAACTGGTGTGACATGCACCATAGTTTATCGCATCGCATTAATTTCAGGTGTAGATGTGTTCATTTACTGGAATTAATTTGCTATTAAATTAAGGAGTACTGTATACTCCTCTTGCATTCTATTTACTCCTCCTTGCACCTTTCCAAAACCTTTTCAGTGAGCCCCTTTCAGAGGAAACTATTCAGTACTCCAACCAGAACAAGGGTTAAAATTCTGGTGCGGCAGGTTTATTCCCTTCTCCTTTACCTGTATAAGTACTTAACTCATAATAAAAGTAATGGCCACAGCTGCCATAAGGGCTATGCCTTGTCAACATGGGCCATGACAGTTACAATATGACAAATTAGAATAGGAGTAACTGGCTACTTTAAAAGGGTGAGTTCACATGTTATAACCAAAAGTAATTTTTGATTGATGTCAAGTAAAAGATACTTAAAAGTTTGTTTAATCTAGCTCGTAAGCCTAATTTAAAATGTAATGCCATTTCCACCCTTATTTTCTATTTTTTTGTGAGAGAGATCTAAGGACAATTTAAAAACTGGTCACCTAGGTGCCTCCACTTAAGTATTGAAAGATCTAAAATTTAGATAGCTAGTACTAAGAATGTTAGAAAGAGACAGGGTGAGGTTACTGGGATCCAAGAGGAAATGATCAGAATGGGGTATTTGCACCATAACAACTCTCTTGCAAATAGACAGCTCAGGTCACCTTAGATTTACAATGCTCAGTCCTCCTTCTGATGGTGAGCAATTAAATGGCTGTCAGTGGCAATAATGGCCTCGTTTTGTATACTAGCTTACTGCAGAGCCAGCTTGGTTCTAAGGTAGCCAGAGAAGTATATAGGGTACACATCCTGTCAAACTGTAAAAACTGATAAGCCCCGCCCACTGACAGGTGCCCCGCCCCTTGACCCCGCCCCTGGACACGCCCCCTCCTGGCCGCCATCTTGGCTGCCATCTTGGCCGCCATCTTGCAAATGGAACTCCCGGCCCTAACCCCTGACCTTTGCCACTGGAAACTCCACCCCTGAACCCTCCTGGCAGCCATGTTGGTAGCCATATTGGCCACCATGTTGCATCCCAGAACACCCTGTTCCCATCACATGGACTGTGACCTCACCAGACCCAACCCCCTGGCAGCTATCTTGGTGGCCATCTTGGCC
>NW_005842310.1:347693-349510 GCF_000455745.1 Alligator sinensis
GCTTTGGAAGCCTCAAACACTGTTCAGACCTCTCTCAGCAGCACTGTGGGTGAGATCTCAGTGGTTGAGACAGATTCCCAGACTCCCAAAACAGATCCGGGGACCGTGGCAGACCCCCAACAAACCGCATCAGAGCCACAGGCAGAGAGCCTGGGGGTGGCAGACAACCTAAACCCCAAAGACTCTGCTGAGGTAAGTAGCCTAGAATTATTTTGGAGGGGGGCGGCTTTCTACGGTAACAGGGTGGATCTGTGTTAAATCTTTCGGCTCTTTGCAGGTATGTGATGTCTTGATGGAGAACTTTCAAAACGTAAGCATTGGTGGACCTATGAGAATAAAGGTCTCGTGTGTGAACTGTTTTTGTTCATATCTAAAAGAGAGGGGTTCAACACATGATTGAATAACCCTGTATGTGCTGCTTTTCACTAATAAATCTTGTTTTGCCACTATTTAAATTTGATGTCTGGCCTTTAAATGCTCCAGAAATGTGTTGGTGAGGTGGGTACCACAGCTACCAGTCATGTCTCCAGGGGGGTCTTTGTTAAAGAAAATTTATTACACACCGGGGCCGGCGGGTAGTTTTGGTGGGGGGAACTCACTTTTTGAAGCAGCCAAAAGTCAGAATAAGAATCTGAATAGAAGACAGGTAACTGCCTGGCTTTCAGATCAGGATCCTTACACCCTACACAAGCCAGCAAGAAGACATTTTAAAAGAAACAAGACTGTTGTTTCAGATGTGGATGCACAATGGCAGGCAGATCTGGTGGATATGCAACAGTTCTCCAAACACAACGGGGGTTTTAAGTACATCTTAACAGTGATAGACATATTATCCAAGCATGCCTGGGCCTTGAGTCTAAAAGACAAATCGGTGGGTGAAATATCCAAGGCCTTTAAAAGCATTTTCTCAATGGGTCGTGTACCTGAAAAACTACAGACTGACCGGGGCAAAGGATTTTTAAATAATCCTTTAAGCAAATTGCTAAAAGAGTATAATGTCCACCATTTTGTTATAAATAATGAAGTGAAAGCAGCAATTGTAGAAAGGTTTAATAGAACGTTAAAATCAAAGATGTGGAGGTATTTTACAGCCCACAACACCTTTCGCTATATTGATGTGTTACCAGAGTTTCTAAAGAGCTATAACCACAGCTTTCACAGAACTATCCGGGTCAGACCTGTTGATGTGAACGCATAAAACTCTTCCCGCATGTGGAAAACAGTGTACAGAGACTACTTTAAAACAAAAACAGCAACACCCCTGTTCAGAAAAGGAGACCACGTGAGGGTGTCTAGAACCAAGGGGAGATTTGAAAAAGGTTATGAACAAACATTCACCGATGAAATTTTCGTAGTGGATGAAGTCATTAAGCGAGCGCAGACCACCCTCTACTGCCTAAAAGATTACAAAGATGAGCCAATCGAGGGTTCTTTTTATCCTGAAGAATTACAGAAAGTGAACCCAAAACTGGACAAAGTTTACAGGATTGAAAAAGTCCTAGCAGAGAAAGGAAAGGGGAGAAAGAAACAGTTACTTGTGAAATGGTTATGGTGGCCAGCTAAATTTAATAGCTGGGTAGAAGCCTCCCAAACCTGTAACATTTAGAATAAAAGACAAAGTATTACTGCTGCTGAAAGAGCAAGATGAGCAACGGTGGTTTTTACATCACTTTACCCAGTAATGCCTGCGCCAAGGTTTTCCCGCAGAACACCAGCTCGAACTTTACCATACAGCTGCTTAAACCTCTGGATCTTTTTGGGAAATTGGAGGTAGGGTTAGCAGAAATACAATACCCACACAGCTGGAACAACATCAA
>NW_005842310.1:351022-351326 GCF_000455745.1 Alligator sinensis
TGATGACACCCTCGCCACTCTGTTTTCGGCTGGTCTGTTTTACAAAGACACCCCCGGACAACATGAAGTGGTTTCCCTGGATGGTGATAACCATGGGTTTAGGAGATGGGCAAACTTGACTGCTGGGAGCAGAAAGATAGAGCTACTAGGCCACCTCCACAGCGATTTGTTTTTTCCAGAAAAATTTTTGTTGAATGGCGTGGATGTGAAAATTAAACTGACTCGCAGTAAGGATGCCTTCTGTTTGATGGGTGCCCCGGCGGTTGGACAGTGTAAACTACAAATCACGTATGCCTCACTTTTT
>NW_005842310.1:353577-355823 GCF_000455745.1 Alligator sinensis
ATCTTCTTTTATTGCCACCCGCCGCTTTTTCCAAAGTGTAAACCGCTGGGGGGTCAGGAGGGAAAAGCCCTGTTCTTAATCTAAAAGCCTCAGAAGTAGAAGTGTTTAAGTCTATCACCAGATACCCGTAAGGTTTTTTTTGTGGCATCCTCAAAAGCTTCTAGAAAGAATTGGGTCTTGCCCGGGTACATCTGTCTTGCCAGAGATACCACCTGCAGCTTATCCCTGGGATTTTTAAACAGAACTATGTACTTCGTGTTGAGGGTGATGGTGTGGCTCCTTTTCCCTTGGCAGAATACGTTCTGAACTATATACATGATGCTAAGGTTCCTGTGATGTACATACTTGGTAAAGGCTTTCTCTATTTCACCACTCACAAGCAGAGTCCGTCAAGTCATCCACCACAACCATATTTACTTTATTCGGGGGAAACAAGCAGTCGCCATAAAGACTCTGCGGCACCCCCTCCACAAATTTGATAAAAGGGTATTTACAAAGTAATTCTTTATACAAAGGTTGCCAACAGCTATAACACCACATGATATTCTCAGGCATAGGAGACAACAAACTATCAGCATTATCTAACAGGTTTTTTATAAAGTAACTTTTTCCACAGTTGCTAGGCCCCGCAAGAATCACAGAAAAGGGATGCTTCCAACGCATATCCATATTCAAAAACCGTGGGGGTAGAAGTTTTCTGCGAGGACCCTTTTATCGTAAACGACTTTCTGTGTTTTCTTAATAGTCTTGGATTCGATCGTCCAGAGTTGTTTATTCCTGACAATCGAGTTCAGTTTTACTGAAATGGTTTTAGGGATGTCCCTGTCAGGGTTTGCCCCGTAATCAAGAACCAGGTCTTTCAAGCTCTCAAAATTGACTTTTTCACAGTTGGCCACATTCAGGGTAATCCCCTTGACTTTTAAGCAGACCTTTCCTCCCAACAGCTTATACCCATAGGTTTTGGGACCTGCTGACACAAACTCTGTGAAGCTCATCTGGTGGGATCTCTCTTGTGAGGTCGCCTAAATAATCACCGAGCGGGGGGTTCTGGTCTCCCTCACGGCTCACAAAAATCACAGAGTCTGTATCATGGTATAGACAGAGGTCTTGCAGGCTGTCTAACAACTCATACAGCTCTAAACATGCATATGCTGTAGTGAAGCATGCTATGAAGATGTTAGTGTTGCCTGACAATGTGTAATGCTCTTTGGAGTGCTTCCAAGACGCAGGCAATCTCATCATTGATAAAGTCACAGGAGGAGATGTCATAGGCCGGGGAAAAGAGATAACCAAAGAGATCTTCAGGGTCTTTCACAATGCTAGTGTTTGGGAGATTTGTTCTCTGGCTGAATTTACCCCACAAAGAATTTAGAAATAATTTTGCAATTTGCCGTTTTGCAGGGTTTGGTTTAATATGCTCAGGTCGCAAAGACACGCCTTCTTTTTAGAAGAAATTGGCCACGTATTGTTCTTGCTTTTCTTTGTCAGTACACCAGGTGGGATACCCTGAGGCTTCCTGTTTCTGTCGGAGGTGGAGGGCTATGTATTTTTCAAAAAGTCTGTTACTCATCTCCGGAAAATGCCAGACCTCATAGATTTTAGCTACTTTGTAACCCTTGGTTATATCTTTGTTCAATTCAGGTGTGCACCAAGTGCCCAGGAGGGCCCTTTCCTCATCCGTGTGAGTACATTTTGGTTGGTTTTTTTTCTGCACAAGTTTGGCACAGTGGGAACATGAGTTTCCCATTCACTCTGACAGGTAACACAGGGAAAAAGAGCCCACACGGTGGGTACAATTTCACCTTGGCCAACCTGAAATAGCTTGACAGGGGTCCAAAATTGTTGTGAGTGATTTTGGGGGGCCCTATAGAGTATTCCTTTGTTTTGTTGATGAAGGGGTAGAGGCTGGTAAAATCATAATAGTGAATTTGCTCACCCGGGTTAGCTTTGTAATATAACCAGACAGCATTAGTCCTCCCCCCAAAAAGAGCATCCCTAGGTGTCAGAGGAGACAGCAACTGGGTTCTGTTTAAGAAATCAGAGAACTCCTCATCTGATTGTGATAAAATCCTCCACTCATGCTCCCAAATGGTCCTGATGGTAAACCCCACTCTCTTAAGGTAATCAGCCTTGTGCTGTGTCTGATAATTCAGAAACCCGTAAGTTGTCCCTGTCAAAGGGTTCCACTCATTTTCATTGTAGCATGTGACACAGCCATGGAAAAAACAACCATTAAATTCAAAGGC
>NW_005842310.1:356790-358185 GCF_000455745.1 Alligator sinensis
GGACACCTCTGTGCCTCACCCACATTATCTGCGCAGTCTCGGGTCAGACAGAGGTGGCACCAGAACCTGCACGCGTGGCTATAACTGTACAACGCCTGACAAAGATCGCAATAATTTCTTGCCCCAAAAACCTTTTTCACATCCAGAACCCCATAATAATGCTGATCGTGCAACATAAGGAAACAGGTATTTAGGTACTGGGGTGTGTTGTGTGTTTTAAAGAAACTCCACCCCGTTTTCTCCTTATGCATCACTATATGGATGTTAACCTTTACGGGATCTTCAAACAAAGCTACATCCTTCAGCATAACCTGCTTTTGTGCTGACCACCCCAACTTCTCATGCAGTTGGCTTGCACCATGTAGCAACTCTGCATCTGTGGCTCCTCTAAGAGTGGTCAGAGCAAGCAGACTACCAGCAAAACAGAGCTTAGTATCAAAGGTATTAAGATCTATTAAATACCGTCTCTTTTTGGCAATAATTTGGGAATAGGGGATAGAACTTATCACTCTCCGAGCACCATCACCCATGCCTCTTACAACTACCAATCAACTGAAATGTTGAATCAAAGAGTATTTCTCTCTGACTTTGTAAGAGCTTGCTGATCCACTCTAAAAACTGGTCAGTGGACATGTCATTTAAATTAATAGTTGGGGAATATAAACAGTTGTGCATGCCGTTTGCTTCAATACGGAACTGGGCATAGTCAGCAGGCGTGAATAAACAGCGGACATTTTCTACAGTTCATTCTATCCCCCTTCTTATAGCTTCAAAAGCCACATGTACTGGTACAAGTTCAAGATTCCTAAAACAAAACTCCTCTATATACCTCTGGGCTCCGAACCTAGCTATAGGCCACTCCCTCCTTCTCACCCATACTATTTCTACATCTGGCATGACATCCTCTACAGACTCAGGAGAGTCTACATTCAAGGAACCCTCTGAGGCCTCTTCTAATTCATTTTCATTATCACGGTTGCCTGGCTCCACAGGATCAGGGGGAGTGGGGTTATTTGAGGGGTCCTCTAGAGGGACCTCAACATCACATTCATCAGACCTGCTGTCTGGCTCCACAGGCTTGGGGAGGTTTGGGGAAATTGTGGGGGTCTCAGTAGGGGTGTTCTTATTTTTTCTCAATATGTGCTTAGCCTTTTCCACCCTCATCTTTAAACAGGCCCTTACTTTTTGATCCGCAAGCCATTTGTTCTCAGGTTTATCAGGACCTCCCCTCTTATGATGCATACCTTGTCTAGTGCCACGACCATACAGACCACCTCCCCTCCGTACAACATGCGCTCTTTTGGTTGCACAATAATCATGATCTTTCAAGGCTCTATGAGTGCCAACATCCCCCCAAAATCTCCTCTTTTCCCTTGAAAAATAATCATGATCCTT
>NW_005842310.1:360906-361117 GCF_000455745.1 Alligator sinensis
TCCTGCCACCAATACCCCTCCCCCCCCCACACACACACACATCAGCTCCTCTTCAAGTTCAAAATACTTACCAGTGGCTCTTCCCCTACAGAGACATCTTCTCCTCTCTCAGAATCCACAATGAGACTCCCCTCTTCTCCAGAATCATCAACAGCTGCTCTGGGCCCTTGGCCACCAAACATCTCAGAAAACGGTAGGATTAGGGGGCTAA
>NW_005842310.1:361334-362972 GCF_000455745.1 Alligator sinensis
CTCCAAAATAATTCTAGGCTACTTACCTCAGCAGAGTCTTTGGGGTTTAGGTTGTCTGCCACCCCCAGGCTCTCTGCCTGTGGCTCTGATGCGGTTTGTTGGGGGTCTGCCACGGTCCCCGGATCTGTTTTGGGAGCCCGGGAATCTGTCTCAACCACTGAAATCTCACCCATAGTGCTGCCAAGAGAGCACTGAACAGTGTTTGAGGCTTCCAAAGTGTAAGAATCTATATTTGCTTCTGCCTGCATTAGCGTGGTCTCAGAAAACACGCGGCCTGCTTGGAGGGTTTTTCCAAAAGGATTTAGACAAGAGGCAGGTCAGGGACTGCCAGCCGAGGTCCCATCCCCACCCCCGCTATACTTGCCCCCTATTGGCTCAGTGGCATTCTCGAGGTGGAGACTTTTCCCGGTTAAGGAGCGACTGTTCTGATGTCAGCAGGCATGTGTTGGGGACAGGGTGTTCTGGGACATAACATGGCAGCGAAGATGGCCACCACCATGGCTGCCTGGGGTTTGGGCCTGGTGAGGTTACAGGCCATGTGTTGGGAACAGGGTGTTCTGGGATGCAACATGGCGGCCAAGATGGCCACCAAGATGGCTGGCTGGGGGGGGGGTTGGGTCTGGTGAGGTCTCAGGCCATGTGTTGAGAACAGGGTGTTCTGGGATGCAACATGGCGGCCAATATGGCTACCAACATGGCTGCCAGGAGGGTTCAGAGGTGGATTTTCTGGTGGCAAAGGTCAGGGGTTAGGGGCAGGACTTCCGTTTGCAAGATGGCAGCCAAGATGGCGGCCAGGAGGGGGCGTGTCTATGGGCGGGGTCAAGTGGGTGGGGCTCCTGTCAGTGGGCGGGGCTTATCAGTTTTTACAGTTTGACAAGATGTGTACCCTATATACTACTAGCCAGAACTAGGACCTGGCCATTGCCACTGCTTCTCCCTGCTGTTTCTCCCCACTTTCTACCTACAATGCAGTGTGGGCAAAGCCCCTCTCTGTTGAAGCCCCCATTGCCCAGCTGTAGCATGACACAGGTAAAGCTTCCCTTTTACTGCAGGCCTAGCTCAGTGGGCCAGAGGCAGAGGTTCTGTGGATTAGATCTGGTTAACCAACCACAGATTGCTGATCCCTGGCCTAGTAGTTAAATAACGTGCTTGGGCAAAAAGAAGACTAGCACTCTAGGACCTATTCAGAGGGGAAGGGATTCAAAGCTGTGTCTACATTTTGGGCAAGTGCCCTAATGACTATAGAAGAACAAAAGTAGGAAGAACACTCACATCTTGCTGTTGAACCTTCAGCACCAGACAGAAAGGAATAATCATAAGACCAAGTGAAAAAGTATGACTTGGTAGTTTATCTTGTACCTTTGCAGTTCTCAAGTGTTCTTATCCCTATTGTCAGAACTTTTGTGCATTTGCCATTTAGACTGTTATTGGTTACACAACAGAAATAGCCATGGGGGGCAGGAAACTAGAATCCATCTGTATACAAACTAGAACCCAGCTTCTATCTAAACCCTAACTACCTAGCTGTGATCAGGATACCTGTTGCTTGCTTCATCTCTTGGATGCTGGTTTATAGACCCATAAGACTTTTGAATTGGTGAGCTAGAAGTGAAATTCTCCATACAATTTCACTCTTTC
>NW_005842310.1:362989-373340 GCF_000455745.1 Alligator sinensis
TCCCTCAGTCCAGGATACTGCCCCCCCCAGCCCAAGTCAGCAGCGCTGCTACAGGAAGAGGGAAGAAAGGGCAATGCGGTGCAGCTCTGGTATTACTATTTAGGCTTCTAAGGGACCAATTACTTCACAGGTGTAAATAATCATCTCCCCTTTTCAATCATCATTCTACTAATCAAGTTAACCTATTTTAGGGTAATTTTTTGTCTGCTAGTACTTCCTGTGTCGCAGCTCATGCTGCTTCACCTCCCTGCCCTGTGCCCTTTGCCCAGGACACTTCTTTTAATTTTCACTAGCCGGTCAGGACTGGCCTCTGAAATCCGGGACTGCCCTGACCAAACTGGGATGAATGGTCGCCCTACTCAGTCCTCCAGCCTTCTTGGTTCTCTTTAGTCTTACTAACATTCTAGAGCACAAGAAATGTGAAAAATCATGTGTATAAAAACAACACAAAATAGTGCTGACTGCAGAAGCAGAAATAAACATGTCCATGGCCATGTTGACTTTAAATGGTTGAAATGTATATCAAACACAAAAGAATTTCATAACTTGCATATGAACATGATATACCTGACCCATGGATACTAATTTGAGGCATCTATTTTTGACATCAATGTCCCTTTCCCCTCCTTTGATTTCCTATATATATTTTTTTGAGGTTTTTTTTAAACTTTCTACTCACAAAAACCTATTCCAGAGCTGTTTGTAGAGGAGTAATGAATGATCAACAGTGAGCTTCAAGTGTCATGTTCACATCATCAGTTCTGAGCGTTAGTGACCAAACAATTGATTACACGTCTGTCTTAGCACATTGGACAATCTTTCAGTCTGACAACTCTTCCTTATTCAGCTCTGAGGTAAATATCATTGGGGAAAACCCCCCCACAACTACTTGAGTATCCCACTACAGGACTAATGAAGTGGAAACACTAATTACAGCAGGTCTTATATCTTAAAAAAATTATTTTAGATGAATTTTCTCAGACATTAATGCCCATATGCCAATATATTTTATTTTCATTGTGGAGTAGAAAGGGCTGTTTCAGAATGTCGAGCATTGAAACATTCATAATTCCAGAGAACTAGGAGACTGTAGAGCCTGAATCTTAATAAATGCCTTGTTTGAGGACAATTGACAGATGTGTTTCCTATTATTTTAGCTATCCGGAATTTGTTGTCTTGCATTAGTAGACACCAGTACTAAGCACAAGCAAGACAGAGAAAAAATGGAGCACAATAAAAATGGTTACTGCATTTTCAAGGAGAGATGTATAAAAGATTTTGGAGAGTTTCAAATAAAATTGTACCATTCAGTCTAGCCAGGGACCAAAGTATAGATAACTAAAACAACTAATGAAGAGCAAAAAAATTATTTTAGGCCAGGTAACTACTTGGTATCTCATAAATAACCTAAACAACCTATACATGGGGAAAAATGGGCTCAGATTAAAAAAAGATTGAAGCAAGCTGCTTAAAGAGAAGACATCCAAAAAAAATCTTAAGATAGTTAAATCAATTAACAGAAAGAGTATTAAGATCAAAATACCAATTTTAGGGTATGTCTCTGCAATAAATATCTCATATCTACACATGCAACCCTGATAGGTCACAGGAAACTAATTAACTGCACAACAGGGCAGTACTTATAAATACAAGTACTATCCTAGTTCAGAGTTATTTAATGTTCAGCAATGTACATGTAGATGCTGACCCAGGTGTAATTAACACCTGGTCAGCCCATCCAGCAGGAGTGTGGTCCAGGGGGCCACACTACTGCCTGCTGACTAGCCACCTGGATCAGCAGTTGCAAGAACCTTGTAGCTCATCCAGCTCTTTTGCCATCTGATGCAGCTGGGCCTGATGCTCCATGCTGTTGCTTGGGCCTGATCCCCCATTCCCCATACCCTCTGACAGCCCAGGGCTTCCCCCCAGAGCCTGGGCCACCCTGCTTCCACCAGCCAGAGCCTGGGACTGACCCTTACACCTCCTGCCAGCCCAGGATTGTCCCAGCCACAGGCAGCTGTGGCCAAAGCCTGGAGCTGCCCTTGGCTGCTGCAGGGGGCAGAGCAGGGCAGGAACAACCCTAGCCTAAACTATTCCTCCCTGGCTCAGTTTGCTGCTGTCATAGGTGCATGTGTAGATGCTGCACCCAGGAGTGGTTTACAGTGGTACAAATTGCTCTGGAATTTATTCAGTTGCATGAATTGTATGTGTAGATGTACCTGTTAAGTCTTAGTCATTCTATTATCTGAGATATTCCTTTTATGAAATTCTGTTCCAAAATTATCCAAACAAACTTACTTTTATGTAAAGTCTTTAAGATCTCATGCATGATTTTTGTTTTCTTTAATTAATTCTAAAGTCAGTTTTTAAACTTTAAAAAACTAATTCAAAAGTCACAGAAGTCATTTTTGCATCAA
This sequence comes from Alligator sinensis, assembly GCF_000455745.1. Classification (NCBI taxonomy): domain Eukaryota; kingdom Metazoa; phylum Chordata; order Crocodylia; family Alligatoridae; genus Alligator; species Alligator sinensis. The sequence goes on from NW_005842310.1 coordinate 365,407, forward strand.
AGTTGAATTTCCCTCCTGCAGTAATAAATGAAGGAGAATGCAATTTCTTTGCTAATTGACATTCTGTTTTAAATTTATGTTGCAACAGCATCTCTATTATTCCCAATAAGGGGAAAAGTTTACAATAGTTTACTCAAGTAATAGTTAAGTCAAGTTACCATATGTGTGGATTTTCCTGGACATGTCCTTGTTTTGAATCCTCCAACCTCTGTCAGGGTGGTTTTTAAAAAATATGATCAATTGTGTAGGATTTTGGTCAGCTCAGCTGTGTGAGGGTGGTGGGAAGGATGGAGGGGCACTCAGGGGCAGCAGGGAGCTGTGTGGCTGCTCGGCAGCAAAGGAGATGTCTCCAGGGTCCTAGCACCTACCAAGCTCAGTTTAGTTTCTCTGCAGGAGCAGAGACCCCAGGTCTCAGCACCTGCCTTTTTCTATCTACTTCTTTTGCAGCAGCATCTGATCATCACGGGATGTGGGACTGCAACTTGTGCAGGAGGCTGGGTTGTAGGCAGCAGCCCACTGTGTGAAAAAGGTTGCAGGGGTGGGGCAGCTGGGAGACAGAGAGAACAGGGAGCTGTGGCTTGGAAGTGAGGGTGGGAGACTGGGTCAGGGGCGTGGGGCAGGGGACTGCAGGTCAGGAGTGAGGGGCACCAGCAGGGATGGGGGAGCTGAGGGTTGGGAATGAGGGGCACCAGCATGGTCCGGGGGGGGTCTCTGGGTAGGGAGTGAGGGGCAGCAGTAGGGGTGGGGAGGTGATGGCTTCAGAGGAAGAGGCAATGGAATGGGCAGGGCCAGGGCACCAGCATATCACTGCCTCTCACAATCATATATGTCCCCCTTGCTTACACTTGACAGGTATCCTCTTTTTTGGAACTGAAAATATGGTAACCCTAAGGGGAAGCTGTCTTACAAAGATCTCAGTAAGTTAGAGAAGCAAAAGTGAGTACAGTGGAGAAAAAAAAGGAAATAGCAGCAACCATGGTATCCATGTTTTTTGTCTTTGTTTCAATTATCCTTCAAAAGATATTTTATGTGTTTTATGTTCTGACTCTATGAAATTAAAGTGCAAGGACAGTATCAGGTAGATACACTTAAAGCACGGGTTGTCAACCAGGGATATGCGTACCCCCAGGGGTACTTGGGAAGGCCCGAAGGGGTATGCACAGGTGGGCAGGGATGGAGCACTGCCACCCACCACTCTGCACCACTGCCTCCCAGAAGCAGGGCCAGGGCAAGGTAAGGATAGTAGTGCCACTCTGTGGGCTGCATAGGTGCCACCCAGCTGGTCTGACGCAGCAGGGGAGGGGGTAGCTCGCATGCAGCAGCTGCCGCTGCCACCTACCACTCCGTGCTGTTGCTGCTGCACGTGCAGCTGCCACCACCTCCCCCGACTTCTGCTCTGCATCTGGCCGTGCCCTCCCCTCCCACACTCCACAGCTGGCTGCTGGGGGTACACCTATTGAAAAAAGTTGAAAACCCCTGACTTAAAGGATCACACTCACTGTTGTGGTCCAGGTTGTTTGGCAATATAAAATGGCAGTAAACTTGGCTTAGCTGGCTGGTAAAAGCAGGCTTATAACTGCTTTGCATAGCTTTCCTGGAGCAAAATAGCCTATTAGTGAATTTAGCCCTCCCAAATGTCAGAGTGGTTGGAAACTACCTTTCTGACTTACAGAGAGTGAGAGACTGGCATTTGTTTCCATTCTGAGGTAGAATAAAACCTTGGTTCTTTTTTTTCAGAGACAAAATAAAGAATAAGAACAAGACCATGAGAATAAGGACTTGAACCTGTGCATAAAAAACGTTAATGTTGCAGCCAGAGCTGTGGAGAGAAGAGAGTGATGGCTGGGTAAGAGCCTGAAGGCTGCAATTAATCCCTTGCATGCTGCATGCACTCTAATGGCCACCTATTGGACAGCCCTGGATTACTGTAAAAAGTATTGATAAATCAGCATTTTCTCATGGGCATTGGATGGAGAGTAGAATGTCCTTGGGAAAAGCTTTCACTACTGCTGTCTAAAATGGTAGAAATACTGTGAGTGAAAATATGTCAGTACACGTGCCTTCTCAGACATTTTATGTTATAGAACGTAACACAACATAATTTTCAATTTAAAAAAAAAAAAAGATCAACATGTGGGATTGGCTACAGAAACTTAGAAGTCTCATTTTACTTATGCCTATGGCACCATAATTCCTTTAATTTTTTTTTTAATAAGAATGCATCTTAGTTACTAATGCAGCCATAAATGAAACATCTAACTTTTCTGGTTGCCTTTAGGAATTCTGTCTAAAGCATGTTTCCAAAAAGTCAAATTTATTGTTCTGAGCTTTCTAAATGGTTATGAAAGTATCAGACCAATGCTGAATTATAAGGAAAACAGGCATATGTATTTACATTGAAAAACAGTTTAGTACTTGACATATTTCTTTGTTTTAAAGGGCTTGTGTTGAACAAATCTTTTGTTTTTAATCTTTGTAATGGAAAAAAAAGTTAGACGTTAAAGCATATGGATTGGAAGATATATACATATAGGTGTATGGAAGAAAATCGCCTCTTGGTCTTTCAATATATTTTTAAGTTCTCAGTCACTGGATCCTTGGGGGCTTTATGTTTCTGGCATTGAATAGATTTCAGGCAATATCCGTGCTCTGAAGTGACTAGGTATGCTCTGCAGATGTAGGTATTCTTTCCAGGTGCCCCTCCTAAAAACCTAACTCCACTTACCTATCCCTGCAGTCATTAATAACTCTTCAGATTCACCCATAGTACTCAGAGGTGTAAGACTTTTGTTTTACAGTTCAAAATCTACCCCATAGACAGCAGGAGTGTTCTAAGGAGGTATACACATGCAGGAACATCTTTGGCTTTGTATACTGTGTCTGAATAAACCGATTATTTTCACTTAAAGAACAAGAGACTAAAAATCAGTATCAATGAACAATAAAGTTCATGAATGTCATGTCATTCAAGCTAGTTTATTTTTCCCATTGAAATCTAAGGAGCACATCCACATGAGTGCACACATGCTTCTTGCCCTGCCTCAAACCTCTTTAAGCCGGGGTAACAGGCATGTGTGGAAACAAAAAAAAAATGTTCCCCGAGCTGCAAGTTTGCAGCTCAGGAAGAAAATTAGACCCCTGGATATCCAGGGATCTAAAAAAAATCAAAGTTTAAAAAAGCAGGGCAGGGTCCTCCATGGCTGCCAGAGCATCTCTATGGTTGACCACTCGCCCTGGTGCTGAAACACACAGCGGGCCAGACCATGTGTTTCAGCACCAGGGCACTGGTGCTGGTGAGTAAGGGGTTGGAGGGGGCTGGAGGAGGGGGGAAGAGACCATGGGAGGGACCACCAATGGCCCAGCCCACTCCCCCACCCACTCCCCCAGCTCTCCCTCTGCTGGGGCCAGCCCCTCCCCTCCACCAGCCCCCACAAAACCCCCAACCCCTGCCGGGGCCAGTCCCTCCCTCCACCAGCCCCCCCAAGACTCCTGACCCCTGTCAGACCTGACCCCTCCCCCCACCAGCCCCCCCGAGACCCCCAACCCCTGGCGAGGCTGGCTCTTCCCCCTACCAGCCATTCTTTGAATTCTTTCAAAGAATTCAAAGATAGCATCCGGTAGCTGAGAAAAAATAAAAAAAGATAAACTTCACTGGCCAAACTAGGGGCAAAAGGCTTCCTTTCTTTCTATCCACAGTAGTTCAACAAGGCACACAGTAACCTGATATCTTTATTGATTAGAGAAAGGGGGCATGGGTTAGAATGAGAAAGTCAGAATACACTTTGAGTAAACATAAGCATGTGAGTCTAATACAGTATAGTACTCAGTGATCCTTTTAAGATGTGACTGGCCTACATATCATTCCTAACTCCTGGCTAGTTCCCAGGTTTTTTTTTTACTTACAGTGAATCTCCAGGCAGGAGCAAGGGGTATTTGCTTGCTGTGTTCAAAATTCCCTTTGGAGGAAGAATTTATCTGGCCAGATCCTGATTGACCAGCCTGAACCAAGAAGCAAACCAGGAGATAGAGGGATCACCTGGTTTTGCACAAGAGAGGGACAGAGACAGAGGAAATTCTTCACAGTTCTAACTTACTCTTTTAAACTGAAATTATCAAAATGGTTGTTGAAAAGCCTGCTAGATTTTTTTTTTTAATTAATACAATTTGCAGTAAATGACAAAATGTTGATGGCTATTAAAATAACATTATGATTAAAATATCTATGAAAACTTCAGTTGAAATGATTATTAAAATTCAATCATTTTCACAAAAAAAGATTTCCTTTAAAAAAAGCAAAATAAAATTTTAGGGAAAATATTTTGTCTTGGATTATAACCTTTGTTCCAATGGCTTTGTTATTGTTCTTGTAACCATATACAACATTTTTCTATTCCAAATGAAAGTGTCAATTTGCAATAATTTGCCTTGAAAGAATGGGGAAGGGAAACATAATGTTGATGGTTTTCACCTTGACTTCTACAATTGAACCAATATTGGGTCCTGGTAGTTTTGCAATTACAAATTATCTATATACAGAGATAATAGAATGCCAATGTCTAAATGCTTGATTTCATGGATCTCTTTTAAACTTTTATAACTTTAGAAGATTCTCTTGCAAATTTGGGTTTAAGAGTCTCAAATGAGACTGTTATTTGACATTTGAAATACAAAGAAAGTAATGGCTAGCAAATGACCTTTCTAATTTTTTTATGTTATTTATACTTTTTAAAAAGAAATGGGACAACTACTGCTCCTGGATAAAAAAATTAGAAGAAAGATAAATTTAAAATAGTTAAGCCTTACTGACAAAGCAGATGCATTTTTCAATGCATCTTCCATGCCTATTTTATTCCATATAAAATTATTAGTTCTAAAGGTTCTTTTTAAAGAGAAGACAAGAACAAATTATATTTCAGGTAATGAACCTGTGATTACATGGGTCAATATGACTCACTGTGTAGAAGAATATATACAACTGGTCAATTCACCTTGGGGGAGAAAGTCTTGCTCCCCTAATAGTATTTAAGCCAGAGGGGGGAAATTATTTCATGTGGAGGGCCACTTAATGAGTTTTGGTGAGCTGTCAAAGGCTGTATAGGTAGTCCCATCCCTTGAGTTGTTTCTTCCCCACACCCTTCCTCTTCCTTGTCAAACACCTACTATAACATATTTTAATTTTATTACAAAATATATTTTTGCCATAATTTGTGTTTGCATACTATATAGAGAGGTGACTGCATAATAACTCAAAAATGAGTTCTTAATTTTGTATATTGTGGAGGGTATATGGTCGGGTGTGGGTGGGTGTGAGTGTGTAGTGGGGTGTGGGTGATGTGTATGGTGGGTAAGTATGGTGGGATGTGGAGGGGATGTGGGGGGTGTGGTAGGATGTGGGTGTGTGTGTGGCTGGGATTGTGAAGAGGTGTGGCTGGACCCTCCCATACTCCCCCCATGGCACAGCTCCAGCAGGAGGAGTGCTCAGGGCACGGGAGCCCAGAAGGGCACAGCTCTGGGCACAGCTGCACATCACAGCAAGGGGCACAGCCTTCACCAGGCTGTCTATATCACAGGTGCTCTCTGCAAGAGACCGGAGAAGTGGAGCACATCCCCAGGGGCTGCAGTATCTGTAGCAGCAAGACTCCATGGAAGCTGTGTGCTGGTAGGCCAGGCCCTTCTGCCCGTAAGGGCGGGAGTGAGGCAATTGGGTATGTTTGGGGCTGTGTACATGTGGCCACCTCACTCCCACCCGCATGGGTAGAAGGTCTGGGTGAGGCACAATTTGTTGGTGGGCACCAGGGGCTGGATGAACATGCTTCGCAAGCTGAATTCTGATCTAGTCCATGCTTTTTTTTTTACAGTGAAGTAATGGAATAGGTATATGAGCAGACTGTAAGATCATACACTTCTAGTTTTCTCTTAAATTGGGTAGTAGAAGGTAACTCCTGCTGGGCAGTAGCCTATTAATATTTTTATCTATTAAGACTATTTACTTTATAAAATAAATCAAACCAGGAAAAGGGACAAGAGAAGGAAATTAACATAGAAACATTAGATAGAAGCAGTAAAGGAAGCCAAGGCTAAGAATATAATTTCATTGTTAAAGTTAATCTCTACTTTCTAAATATCAGGAAAAGAAATGAAATGCTAGGAACCTATCATTAGGAACTTGGAAAAAAGATGATCATTGGCCTCTCTGATATAAAAGGAATGAAATCCAGCATATTCATGGCCTATGTCTGGAGAAAAGCAAAGGTATCCTGGTGAATTATTTGTAACAAACCTCAATGTCTCTGACTTCTTTTGGAATAATAAAGAAGCACACTGAGCACATGGGGGACCCCCTCTGCACTCCTGTGGGAAGCTCCATCCTTCCCCCCATCGCAGTGTTCACAAGCTGCTCCTGGTACCTCGAGGTATGTAAAAGAAACATTTAACACTGTGTCTATGGCTGAATCACTGATTCTCCAAATCAGAATCAAATCTTCAGATTTGAATTCAACCACATCGAATCTGGACAGTGATCCAAATCAGCAAATCGAATCACTGTCCTCAGTCTGGGCCAAATCTGAATCCAAATCAAATATAGGCCATTTCGCACACCCCTGCTGGTTAAGCCTCATCTGGAGTACTGTGTGCAGTCCTGGGCTGCACATTTTTAAAAGGATGTGGAGAAGTTAGAAGAAGTCCAGAGGCAGGAAATAAAGATGCTCAAGGGCTTGGAAGGCAAATTGTATGAGGAGAGAATGAAGGAGATAGGCATATTCAGCTTGTAGAAAAGGTACTTTAGAGGGGACATGATAGCAGTCTTCAAATACTTGAAGAACTGTCATAAAGAAGACAGGAAGCGCCTTTCATGTCTTGCTGCAGAGAGAAGTGTAGCCCAGTGGGGTCAGGCCAACTCTCAGGATCTCAATATTGCACTGTTAGACAGGAGGGCATGACACAATTGCACATATACAAACACACAAATCAATTAGGTACATACACACACACATATCCAAACCAGCCAAGGCACATGCATAACTATCACCAATTCAAGCACATACACTATACACCCCAGAAGTTAGACACAGATCACTAATTCATATATCATGTACACAATGCCATATATGTATATATACACACACACACACTCACTAGTTCACACACATACAACCCACCTACACATACACACAGGTAAGTTCCTAACTTGGATGGTACAGTGTGTATGTGTGTGCTTGGGGTACCTGGGGGAAGGTTCAGGTGAGAGAGAGTTAAAGTGCAGGGAGTGAAAGTTGCTAGAACCAGGATTGGAACCGGTGTACTACAGAGAAGCTGGCTGAAAAACTGAGGCTTGGGTTTACTTGAGGTAGACTGGGGCTGGAAACTGAGGCAGACAGCTGAGATATTGGTGGAGGGGGGCAGATAAGTGGTGGCAAGGAGGAGAAAGCCAGGAAAGAAACTGAGGCAGAAACCTGGTTGCTCAGGGGAAAAGGAAAAGACAGTGGGGATAAGACAGCGGTAAAGAAACAGGGGGTTTAGAGGCAGAGAGGAGCTCAGGACAGGTGTTGGAGGTGGCGTTGAGCCAGAAGCAGGAGAGGGAGAAATGAGACAGAAGTTAGAGGGGCGAGGAAGCAAAATCCAACTTAGGCTTGCAAATAACAGTTTTATTACACAGACAACACACTACACATCCCCATGAGGTTATTGGTTCACACATACCCACACACACACACACACACAAGCACTCACAATGGCAGCAGGAGAAAGAGACTCAGTGGAAGGGCTGGAGTCCAGGTGGGGAAGAGAAGCAGAGTCCAAGTCCTTGGTTGAAGAGGGGGTGGGGGGTGATAGCTACCTATCCAGGCTGGAAAGGGGTCCTTGTCCAGTAGGTGTTGTCCAGAGGGGGGTCGCTGGCAGGGCCTCTGGGTGGATAGGTGGTGTGGCATGGTGCT
>NW_005842310.1:373503-404375 GCF_000455745.1 Alligator sinensis
TGTCTGTAATGGTGGGGTACAATGGTAGAGTTGCTGGTTCTGCAGGGTCTTTTGTCTTTCAAATGCTGTGTTCTTGTCTCTGTTCCTGGGTGAGGTCCATGGTTCCTGGATGAATCAATGTGAGGTAATGGCCCAGTCATTACAGGCCATTCAGTAGAGGCCTTCTACCATTGTATTTCAATCATTCCCAATCACTCTCATTCATCAGGGAACCAATTTAGATGGGAGGGGTATGTGATTTATACAGTTGCAACACAGGGGATGCTTGGACAGAGGATACAATATGGAGACTTGACATACAAAATGGAAACTTGGCATGACTTTGGTTCACTTACAAACACAGGCCTAAATCATACAATATCCATATGAAACAATAAAAGTCAATATGAAAATGATAATAATACAATATACAACAGTAAGAATCAATACAAACCCAATAATAATACAATATAAAACAGTGGATATCCAAAACCAAAAACTTGCTACCAAAATAAAAATGTTAAAGATTATCTTAGGTCTGAGCTCGCTTATGCTTGTCTATAGGGAATAGAGAGGGAGAGAAAGAAAAGCCAGAAATAATTGGGGAAGGGAATGCATATCTATCATAAATATATATATATGTATGTATGTATGTATTAAAAAAAAGAAAAACTGGGGGTTTTGCTACAGGAGTATATGGACCAATGGCTGGATGTTGCAGCAAAGTAAGTTTAGATTGGATTTCCAGATAAAAAGTCTTCTCTCTGGATGCATCTGAATGCACAATTACGGCATCTGAATAAACTGTGGAGGTTATTGCTTTGGAGGTAATTGCTCCCACATGCATCATATGAATGTGTGCCTCAGAGCAGTTACTTCTAAAGCAATAACCTCCAAAGTTTATTCAGGCACAGCATGTAGATCCTGGGTGGAGCAGCCCTAGCTGGCCCCAGGATCAGATTGCCAGCCTGGGGCTGCTCCTCCCAGCTCAATGTACTGTGGAGAGGCTGGCTAGTGCATGAGGGAACTTCCGGGTGGGGCAGCCCCTGCACCAAAGCACCCTTGTGTCCCAGCCAGCATCTACATCTCTGTTGCTGTGAAGGTCTTTATTCCATAACAGGATAGTTCTTGTATTTACAAGTACTATCCTGCTGTGGAGCAAATTAGTTTACTAAACCTAAATAGGGAGTATGTGTAGATGATGCAGCTAATTACCAACTGTGCAGTAAATGTCTTGGGTAGATATGCCCTGTGAAAGTAGTAAGACAGTGGAAGTTGTGGACTGTCCATCATTGGAGGTGTTTAAGAAGAGGTTGGACAGCCACCAGTTAGGGATGATCTTGATGTAGCTACACCTATGTTCTACGATGGGTATTTCCCATGCTTCTGGACTTCGTTGGTTGCCCCCTCTTCCACTGTTCCACTACATGTGTCAGGTGTTTTTAAGCCTTCCCAGAGGCAGTGGATGTTGGCTACAGCTAACACTGGGGACTTTGACTGGACTTTGCCAATGCTCTTACTGGGACTAAAGCCAGAGGTTCCTGGCTAGGTGGTCTTCCCCTTCTGCTCAGGGTCAAACCAATCACCATATATGGGGTAAGGAAGGATTTATTCCTCATGGTCAGATTGATATGAACTGTGAAGGTTTATACCTTCCTCTGTAGGAGGGAGTGTTTCCCACTACTCGGGACATCTTGAGCAATTCTGGTCCACTTCTGGGCCTGCAGTCCCCACACTCCTGTGGGATGCTCCATCAGCCCCAGCATTGCAGTATTCACAAGCCACCTGATACCTTGAGGGATGTAGAAAAAACATGTAAAGCTGTGTCTATGTCTGAATCGCTGAATCTTTCGGAGGGTTCTGATGTGATTCGGAGAGATCATGGTGTTTCCTGATTCGATTCGGATTCGGAGATTTGGCCACCAAATCAGGCCGAATCTCCACCGAATCAAATCAGGGACCAAAGCTTCGCACAGCCTTACTATTTATCTCCACGAGTCTGGTTCTTTTAGACTGGAACAAGCAGAAACTAAGTTCCCTTAGCAATGATATAGTATCTAGATCATAATGCTAAATCATGACTGCATGAAGTTAGTGGCAAAAACTCCTGCAGCTGTCAATGGCACAATGATTTCAGTCTTAATATCCTATTTATAAGTACCATCACATGTCAAACCTGGACATCAAAATGAAAACATTCTTGGGAGCTCATTTTTCTATCTCATTGATGCATGGTCTAAATATGTGTATGTGAGTGGATCACTTTCAGATATAATTCATGGAGTCAGAAAAAAGAATTATCCTAATAGTTTTTCAGTTATTTTTTAATTATATGGCTAGGACTCTAGAAATCTGAATTATATTTTCACTCTGCTATTGGCCTACATGGTTTTGTGAAGTCACTCCCCTTGTCTATTTTTCAGCTTTCCAATCTGTAACATGGAGATAATAGTACTGACCTCCTTGGTAAAGTCCTTTGAGATGTATGAATGAAACATGCTGCATAAAAGCCTGGCATTATTATTATTTTCATTACATAGTAATCTCATTCAAGTTTTTAGGTCTCCTCCTATAGTGAAGTGAAACTGAGTGCATATAGCTGTTGTATATTGTAAGATAATTAATCCTGAAAACATCTAATGAATCTTTAGTTCAAATGAACTCGCTTTCAATATGTAGAACCAGTGTATCTCTTACATTATAGGGTCCTGAACTTACTTTGATTAATATTTTATGTAGACACTTCCTCAGAACTTTTTCATTCATTGGCTGCTTCCCCAAGGGATTTCTAGTGATTGGTTAAGAACAGAATGACATCGTCAGCATATAATGAAATTCTATTCTGTATGTCCACTATTTTTATGTCTTCTATACTATTATTGTGCTGGATTCTTTACATGATTCGTTCCAGAGTCAAGGCAAAATGGAAGGGCAAAAAGGGGCACTACTGCCTATAGCAGGTAGACAAAGTAAAGACTTCTGAGTTACTACCATTATAAACTGCTTCAAAACTTATGTCAAATGGCTCAACTCCACCCAGTCATAGAGTCTTCTAGACTCCAAGACCATTAAATAGATGTCTCATCTTGTTATTTGTATTTTACAAAACCCTGGAATTTGCAAATTTTGCCTTTAGTCAAATTATACAAGTCCCCCTTCCAACAACTCTTATTCTATTCGCTCTTTTCTCCCCACAGTGCTTGCTCTCTGTTCGATTATTACAAGGACTCTGTGTTTTAATTTAGATTGTAGGCTTTTTGGAATAGGTCTTGCTTCAGAAAGATACTTAAACATGTGCTTAAAGCTAGGCATGTACTTAAATGCATTGAATTGAAGAGTGAGAAAGAAGTGTAGTCATTTCTATAGAAAGTTCCTTTTAGCTTACATAGCTCACTCAATAAACTATAAATAAGAAGCAAGCTAAAGACTGAACTACGAAAGCGGAGAATCACACTATTTACAGTCATATTTCTACTATTCATATATTTATAAACCATTGAATTTTAAAATGTTTCCAATTTAAAAATAATGCCTGTCTTTTAAAAAAATCACATGCATTTGAAATGTATCTGTTTTAGATAAGTATTTTTAATTTTTTATCTTATGCTTACACCTTTTGTATCACAAGCATATGAAAAAATAAGCAGCCGTACAAATGTAAAAGCAATGAGAAAGAATTCAAATCAATAATAAGCACCTGTATAATATTTTATAAACTGTACAGTGATTGTAAAAAAGAACATGTTTTGGTCCACTAAGCCAGTACCATGCTTCCTGGAAGGTGAAGGTGGTTTGTAGTGAGTAAATATATTTTACAGTGGCTTCCACATGTCTTTCTGAAATGAATATGCTTTTCAGCGATTTTAATAGTAATAGGTAAGTGTGAAATTAAATGGATCTGTAATTGCTAGATTTCTAAATGAATCACCTTTACACACTATAATATGTTTGGCAAATCCTGCTCCTGGAGATTAAATTAATCATATGTTTAAATATAAGCACTTTCTGAGTGCAAATAGACCGTGGTCATTTAACATGCATGAAGTCATATTAGAGCCTTGTAAATTAAGGACCCAAACCAGCAGCTCTTGCTCAGAAGAGTAGATCTTATTTTCTCATGAATATGATTCAAATGAACTATGAACAAGGGATGCAGGAATGCAAGCCTTTAGAAAGATGCTGGGGAAAAAAAATTACTTTAATAGCTTTCTTATGTGTATTTTTAGTTCCCTATGAGGTAGTCTGTATAGGAAATACACATCTGTCAGCTTAAAATCAATGGGTTTTTTTGCCATACTACGAACTACAGGACTGGGTTCTTATTAGTATCAAGGAGATGAAAGGCCAGATCCTCATGTGGTATAAATCAACATAATTTAGGATCATAGGAAACCAGGGCTAGAAGGGACCTCACAAAGTCATTTAACCCAGTCTCTGCTCAAGGCAAGGATCACCCCTAACTAAAACATTCCAGCCATGTATCTGTCTAACCTGCTTCCAAGAATTGCTAGGAATGGAAGGTCCACAATTTTTCTAGGTAGCCTGCACAATGCTTGACCACCCTCAGAGTCAGAAAGTTCTTTTTAATCTCTAACCTAAATTTCCTCTGCTGCAGCTTGAGTCCATTGCTCCTAGTTCTGTCCCCCATGGCCACAGATAAAAGTCGATCTCCAGCCTCACTTTAATTGAAATCAACTTCATTGAGCATCTGCTAGTCCCTAAAGTATCCAGATGCTTATTTTGCACAAAAAAAAAAAAATCAAATCCTTCAAATAGTCTTACACCCAAATATCAAACCTGTAACATTTAAATAAAGATGAAATGATCACTTAAAAAAACAAACAAACATTGGTTTCAAATACAACAACCATAAGGAAGTGAGAAGGAAGTTTTGGTTCTCCCTGCCCTATAAAGCTGCTACTTCCAGCAACTGATTAATTGGTTCACTGACCTTACTAAGTTTATTATTTCAGAAATGTAATTTGTCATTCACAAAACAAGGATGCAGGGTTTGGCACCCAGGTCTTGTTAAAGAGTTCTGATCCCAGCATAAGCTAACACTCACTTTGATCTTCAAAGATGATTCCTTCTCTTCTTTTCCTCCATTACCATTATACATCCACTTGACATCCTTTTACATCAGTCAACTTTAACAATTTATGTCAATGTATAATAAGTGCATATATTATAATTTAAGTAAAACATGATAAAAGGGTAGTTGAAAAATCAGCAAATTCACCTCACATTCCATTTGAAGTAAAGAAAAAGATAGGACCCGTTACTTTTGTTTCTGTTTGTGTTACTGTATTAAATTAAAACAAATTCAAATAAGTGAACATTTTTTCACAGATTTTGCCCCAGATCCCAGCTCTGATTTGTACATGAGCATATGTTTAATCCAAGGAAAGATGATCACAATGTTTAATAGCGATCATACATTTGCTGTGTTTTTTCCAATTTGTTGTCCCATGAGATACAATACAAAAAGTATAATTCTAGATGTTTTACTTTCCAGTGCCATTGACAGAAGTTTAAGAGATCTAACTATGATTTTAATAAATTGTCCATACTACAGTGAAAACTAGAAGTAAACTGCGGCTAGCTCATCCTAAATTCTCCCAAGTTCACACCAGAACTTTCTGGAGGAATTTGGTAACTCATGAGCATTAGAATAATGCTGGCATGTACACTTTTTAAGAGCCTAGTTAAGCTTGAATATTCATCTTTGAATCTCAGGCCTCTGGTAGGACTCCCATAGGAGGCTAGGAATAGCCAGAGGTTTATGTTCTGTCTCCAAACCTATGGTCTACTTTATTTGGGTATTTTTTTCATCCTATATAATAAAACATTTTGCTGTTTGTCCTATTAATGATTGCTAATGGAAAAAGTGATTTCTGAGTGAGTGATTTTCCAGGCTGCACTGCCACAGAAAGGGAGACCTATAATTTCTTCCATACTCTAAAATGGGGGCCATTCAGATTCAACAGAGATCCCTCACTTCAGCTGTAGAGTCCAGGTACAGGGCTATCTGGGGTGGTGAGATAGGGAGCTATCTTGAGGCAACCTCAGTGTGTTTCTTGGGAGGAGCGGCAGGACATAAGGGAGAAACTCAGGGCTCCTGGGGTCTCCCATAGATGAGATTTGTGACAACCTACTCTCCAGATTAGTTTTATTACCTATCCTTTTTGTCAGTTTTGGGTGGGACAAGTGTCTATAACCTCAGCATATAATTTTTCATCTTCTAACATGATAGGAATAGTTCCCATATCTTTCATTCTTTCAAAATACTCACCCACTTCAATGATAGGCTGCCTTCAAGGATCCTTAGACTGTGAAACATTTGGAATAAAAGTCAGATTTTAGAGGTGTGTAGGTTGTAAAAAGATTTCAGGTGCCCTTGGATGTTAAAATTGGAACACCTTTAAAAGCACCTGATCTTCAGAGAGTTGAGACAACAAGAACTTTCCTGAATAAAAAAAGTTTTTGCAAAAGTCATATTTGCTAGTGTAAGGAGTGACCTAGAAAACACTACCCAAGACAAAGCAAACAGAATGTTATGTGACGAATGCCCATCTGCAAGGATAAGGAGGAGACAGCCTGAGATAAAGGGGGCTTGAAAACAAAAAGGAAAAAACAGGGAACTGGGTTAAAAGGGCTCATTAAAATACTAAAAATCACGCCCCTAGGTGGGGAAAAAGTATGCTAATGACACATACATGTATGTAAATGAGATACATAGCTAAAACACAGGTATAGAGACATGCTTAGTAAAGAACTTCTTGCGTCACTCCTTACAACCAATCAGCAAACAAATACGCTGGTGAGAACTTGAAAACTCCTGTATAAAAGATGCTTAGTGGTAGTGATCTGGTGTGCTTGTTATGTGAAATTATTCCGCTTGCACCTTTTATTGCTAGCAATAAACCTTCTTTATACTTTCACCCCTGGTATTTTTATTGGCCTTTGCATACTGGGCACGATCCCAGACTTGAGCTGGGGCTCAACACTAGCATAATTTCTTTATTTCACCTTATGCTTGAAAACTGGGGAAAAAGTAATGGGTTTCATTCTTACAGCACCTGATGGAAAAGCACATTCTAACACTTTCTTAATTGTACACATGGCTTTGTCATGGTTTCTGCTCAGGTAATGAGTATATGTGGGGGAAGAGAGAAAGAAAATAAAGCTTCCTAGGAATATTTTCTTGTAATGGTGCACATTTTCCCCAAAGCTTATCAATAATAAGTTTTCTGTCTCTTATCCTATTCTTTGGCTTTTTGACAAAGAACTCTTTTACTAAATTAATTTTCCTTGTTCGCATTAATTTGTACCTCTTACAGTCTTTTGATTTTCCCTGTTTCTTTGAATATTCTTTCTGTTATTCTATTTAAAAAATCAATGACCCTGTCATGAACTCTGTTCCACTTGTGGATGAGCTTTATATAACTGCATGCAGCACAATAGATCCTCAAAGAAATTACAGTCTCAACCATGTGAAATTGCACAAAGGGATTGCTACTGTTAAGACTTCTTTTCATGTAATATTAAACACTTATACCTAAAACTGATAAGAAAATAGAGAATCTCCTTTAATCATTTCTTGACCATGTATGCAATTAGAATAATTCCTTTGAATGAAACCCCCATTAATTTCTGAGGATGAGATTCACTTCTGTTGCACAATGCCGGATAAATTAGAGTTTCAAAACCACTTTGGTTGTAGTTAAGGCTACTATATTAGCCTTTGTCTTTGAACTGCCCTTAAGAACCCTTATCACAAAACATCTTCCATTCCAGCCTCTCTGAAGAAGGCAAGAAATCCCTTCCTGCTGTGCATAGGTGTGCAGGTGCACAGGTGTGCAGAGACTGCTCTGCTTGAGTTCTTCATGAATACTTCCAACTCTGTTGTTTCAAACAGAAGTTACAACACTCTTCTTTTATGTGTCTGCTATATCCCAACATAGGGGTGTCAAAGTTACAGTCCACAGGCCCCATCATCCAGCCAGGTCCCATTCACAGAGCCCAGGATATGTGCTGTACATAGTACCCACTCCAGGACCCACAATGCATGCAGTACCTGTGCAGGCCAGTTCAGGAACTTCCCCCACATACGGACGCAGCACTTTAGCTCCCACTCTGGCTGGTCCAGGATGCAAACTTTATATAGTACCTGCTCTGGCCAGTCTAACACATGCTCTGCACACAGTGTCCACTCCAGCCAGTCCATGGTGGGGAGGAGCTGTGGGACTGATCAGGTCAGTGAGGCTGCCTGGATACCATCTATCTGACCTGTGGACCAGTCCTATGTCATTGATCAGGTCCATGGGGCCTCCATAGGTCATCTAGTCATCTAGTCATCTAGTTCAACTCCTTGCCTGAAGTAGGATCATCCCTATCCAAACCATCCTATACAAATATATAATGTAACCTCTTAGTAAAACTACAGCCAACACAAACACAACACAAGACATAACACCTTAAACTGCTACAGGTAAAGCAGGAGGACCATGGCAGCTAACATCTTGTCGCTGTAAAAAGTTATACATTTTAGATGTTTACCTTTTACATTACATACACTAAAGAGATTCCAGGAAAAGGGCAATGTCCCCCTGCAACAGAGGGAGGCAAAAATCCTTACAGTCCATACCAATATGACCATGGGGAAAAATTCCATTCTAACCCCAAATATGGCCATCAGAGTTTCATAGTTGGTAGGAATGAAAGGGACCTAAGCAGATCATCAACTCCGACCCCCCGCCATGGGCAGGAAAGGATTCTGGGGTCAAATGACCCCGGCTAGGTGATTGTCTAGCCTCCTTTTGAAGACCCCCAGGGTAGAGCCAAGCACAGCCTCTCTTGGAAGTTGGTTCCAGCTCCTAGCTGCCCTGACCATGAAGTAGTGCCTCCTGACGTCCAGCCTAAATCTACTCTCAGTCAGCTTATGGCTATTATTCCTTGTAACTCCCGGTAGTGCTTGAGGGAGTACAGACTCTCCCATTGCCTGCTGGTCCCCCTTGGCAAGTTTGTAGGTGGCCACCAGATCCCCTCTCAGCCTTCTTTTGTGGAGGCTGAACAGGTTCAGGTCCCATAGCCTCTCCTCATAGGGCTTAACCTGTCGCCCCTGATCATGCGAGAGCTCTCCTCTGGACCCTCTCAATGCTATCCACATCCCTTCTGAAGTGCAGCACTCAGAACCAGATGCAGTACTCCAACTACAGCCTGACCAATGTCACATAGAGGGGGACAATCACCTCCTTGGACCTGCTCGTGATGCATCTGTGGATGCATGACAAGGTGCGGTTACCTTTCTGACTGCATCCCCACATTGGCGGCCCATGTTCATCTTGGAATCAATAGTGACTCCAAGATCCTTTTCTGCCTCTGTGCTGACAAGAAGGGATTTCCCCAGCCTATAGGTATGCTGCTGGTTTTTCCTCCCCAGGTGCAATACCTTGCACTTGCCAATGTTGATCTGTAACCTGTCCGGATCTAGTTGTAGCCTGTCCCTCTCTTCTAGCATGCGCACTTCTCTCCACATCTTAGTGTCATCTGCAAATTTGAACAAGGTGCTTTTCATCCCCTCATCCAAGTTGCTGATCAGTCTGGCCCTACATGAAGGGGCAAGACCCTCTAGCCAAGAAAATCTGCTGTTAAGCCCTGGAAGGAGGATCGACTTACTTCAGTCAAAATCCCCAGCCTTGACTACATCCAACACCCACTGCCTCTGAAGAAGGCTTTAAAAATACCCTGTTACATAGATAATCGGCATAGATATGCCTAAATCATCCCCAACAGTGGCTGTCCAATCTCTTTTTGAACACCTCCAATGCAAAAAAGTCAATGACTTCCCTAGGCAATCGATTACACTGCCTTATTGTTCTAACAGTGAAGTTTTTTCATATCTCATCTAAACCTACTTTGCTGCAACTTCAAGCCATTGACTAACATCCTACTCTTCCCAGGAAGAGAGAAAAGGTGTTTCCCTTCTTTTTTATGGCATCCCTTCAAGTATTTGAAGATTGCTATCATGTTCTATCTTTAGCACTTTTTCTGAAAGCTGAACATGCCTAGCTCCTTAGCCTGTCCTCATATTACTTTCCAAGCCCTTTATCATTTTTGTCTCCCACCTCTGGACCCTCTCTAACTTCTCCACATCCTGTTCAAAATGTGGACCCCAAAACTACACACTTTACTCTAGACAAAACCCAATCAGTGCTCGATAGAGAAGTACTATCCGCTCCCATGTCTTACACCTAATGCTTCTATTGATGCATCCCAAATCTACATTCACCTTTTGTGTGGCAGCATCAAACTGCAGAATCATTGAATCTGTGGTCTACCAAGACTCTCAGATCCTTCTCCATAATGCTTCCATCCAGTCATGTATCACCTATTTTGTATTTTTCCTTCTGAGGTGTAGCACCTTGTATTTGGTAGCATTTAACTTCATCCTGTTAGCTTCAGTCCAGCTTTCCAATCTGTTTAGATCTTTCTGAATTTCAAAACTTTTCCCAGTTTAATGGCATCTTCGCAATTACGCAGGAAGTTCTCTATACCAGCATCCGAATCATTAATAAACATGTTGAACATCCCTGGGCCCAGGACAGACCACTGTGGGACTCCACTTGAAAGCTCCTGCCATTCTGACGTGGATCCATTTACAATTACCCTTTGCTTGTAGCTATTGAGCCAGTTGTTTATCCAGTTTTGTCTAGCCTACATTTCTCCAGTTTGTTTATCAGAAGATCATGCAGGAGACCTTATAATCTACCCAAGTAGTTACTCTTTAAAAGAAATAGATCAAAGTTGTTTGACATGATTTGTACAGCAGGTATTATTAGCAAGGCATATTATTACTCTAGAGACACTCTCAGACATATAGCCCTACATATAATGGGATATGACGTTTTACTATATAATGGACTATGACGTTTTACTATCAAAGTTTGTTGGACATTTTCTGATGAAACTTATACAGCTCAAAGAACCTTTGTTCAAAATATTTGAATATAAAGCAGCGCTTGAGATTTGGTGTTTCTAGGACCCCCTGCTCTGGAGCAAGCAACCCTTTTCTAGGGCTGGGCTTGATGCTGGTTGTCAGGTTTTCTGCTATGGAATGAGGAGCCTGAAAGCTGTAGCACTATTTAGAGTCAGAGACCTTGGGTTTCAGGTAGATGTGGTATGAAACAGACATTATTTTTAGTTTCAGCACTGATAATAGCATGAGGAGATGCAGGGTCCTGGAAATGTACTTTGCTCAGAAACACTCCATGTTAGTATTTCTGCAATTAAATTGTTTCAGACTCTCTAGTTCACAGGAAAATTTCAGATTTTCTTCCTTTTTCTCCTATTCAGGCTGAAAGAAAGGAAAGACTTCCCATGAACTAGAAATCTTATCTTTTTGTTACAATAGAGTTCTAAAACACAGGCAGAATTTTCTTTGCTCTTCTTTTTCTTGCAAAGGATTTTGCTGTGACAAGTATTTCACTTTAGTTCATTATTGTAGAGATATTTTGTAATAGTATCTCTCTCTAGTGAGAGCCCAAGCAGAGACTAGATACTATTAATCTCTTGAGAGACAGTAGTATTTAAGGAAAAATAACATAACCGTATACTCTAATAACAAAAAGTTGGTACTGCATATACAGTAAATTGTACAAAATTCCTTGTTGCCAAAATTAGGGGCAGGGAGATAAAGATAACTAAGCATGTTAAGAGACTCGTGGTTAAAAAAAACAAGCAAACAAAAACAGAAGCATAAAATTCCCAGGGAGCATAGACACTATATATACATCTACATGGCCACTGGGTGACACTGTTGATTCACTTTTAGTTCAGAATGATACAATTTTTATAGCAGTTAGAAAGGCATTGTGCCCATGAACATCACTTCTGGAGAAGATTAAAAGCTCTAGTGAAAAATCTTCTTTGGGTTATTTAATAGTAGTAGCCCTCAGATTATGGTTTACAGTTTCAATCAGTAATGCAGGATCATAATACCTAGTCCTACAATGCAGTTTTCACTGTCATTCATCCATGATGATATGGCTATGGATGTAAGCAGGCATACCACATGAAGTCTATGCCAAACATTTTCTCTTGTTCTTCTTCACATGGATTGTTAGTGCATATTCCTGCCTCATCTTTATTTGGACTTGCCATGCCACAGTAAGACTATGGCCCTTATAGGAGATCATATAGAAGTAAAAAAATAAGTCTTTTTCAAGTTGTCCATTCTACTCAAAGGACTGAAGTTGATTCACTGAAGGACTTCTTCCTCCAACATAGTGGGAAAGGATAGATGAAGTGTTATGGCTTAGCTCTTTTTCCTTTTTATCTTGTATGGTTCTTTGAAAGACACTTGGCATGATCCTATGTACAAGGGAACTCCAAAAAGAGGTAATATGGCTACAAAATGCTGCCATGGGGTTGCACAAGTGACCCCTCATGCAGTATTGTTGTGAGACTAAATCACCTGTTAGTTCTTAAATGGCTTCCATCATCTTAGAACCAATACGTTTCTCAACTGACTTCACTAATAGGCCTTCTATGTATCATAACATGGGCAAGGCTCCTGATAACCTGCCACAAGGTGGGATGGCACTCTACAACAGATACTGGGATTTTATACCATCTGTTATGATGAAGGGAAATTCTACAGGAGCTCAATTTAAACACCAATTCAAAGATTTTAATATATGAACTTGAACAATTCAATCAGGACAGCCATCCAAGCTTTGTTTTTCTCGTGAACTGCAAATACATGTCAGTATTGTGTGAATTCTCTGTGGTATTCTAACATACTATCATTGCATGCATTTTCAGATGTTTCTAGAACATATGCTACTCTTCTAGTCTCTCAAAATATAAGTCAATGCCTAGTCTTTTTTGAAAAATATTTTCAGTGATTCAGCAAGCAATAAATATATAACTATGAGTGATCATAAAGAAATACAAAAGCTACACTTTGGTACTATGGCTTCTATCAATTGCATGATGTTATCCTTGTGTTAGATAGGTGGTTATTTTGAATTTACCAAACTGACAATATGTGTACAACACAGCCAGTGACCCAGCTAAGGAAGGAGTTTATAATCCAAAGCTCTGTCAAGTTCATATTGAATTATAGGCATTTTAAAGACAGAGTATCATTTTAGGATTTTGTGAGCTTGAAGACCTCAATCCACTTATCACAGTAGATAGCTTTCACCCGAGAGTACTATTAAGTGCAATGTTTTCACTTCTTTAGGAAAAATATCTTTTAAATCCATGCTGTGCTAAACCTAAAATTCCGATAAGGTGGTTCTTATATAATGTCTTTAGCAAAAGATAAACCAAAATGTCCAGACTGTCTGAATACCCACCTGTGCCATCAAACTACTAGTAAATAGATACCTTGTCTGGTTGTTACCCCCCATAAATTGTCTGCTTGTTACCCGCCATAAATTTGCCCCCAACAAATCAATTACTGAAAAAATATTGCTAAAAGTTAGTATCCTTTCATCTGTATTTAGTATTTCTGTCATCCCATCTTCTGCCCTAAGCAAGATCTGGAAAAACCTCAAAATTTCTAGTTTTGGAACAGGCATTTTAGAGTGTCTCATTTTACACTATATGGTTGTACCAACCCTTACACTATTGAGAGCCCAAATGCCAGAAGACTACTCATGCATTCATTACTGTGCTGAATAGATTGAAATGAAAGCTGCAAAACCACCAATTAGAACCAAACAGCACCTCTTTGATGACCCTTAGTAGGTATTAACATAACATTTCAATGTTAATCTAGGATAGAGGCCTCTTGTAGATACTAATTATGAGCTGAAACTCTAAGGGGATTAATCTGCCCCTTGAAAAGATATTATTGAATCTTCCTGTGGTAATGCCAGTGTTTAGAGATATCTCATTCATATACTATTTTAAATTGGCAAAGTGATGGGACAGGGGGAAAGCTAGAAAACAAATGTCGGAAAAGAGATCAGGTAATATGCAGGGATCCTGGTTTTCTTGGATAAAAACAATCCCCAATTTTCAGATTAAAAACAGGAACCCAAAATCCACAGTCCACATTTTTCCATAATTATAATGAAACATCACAATATATGTATAGAGAGAGAGAGAGAGAAAGAGAGAGATGGTTCTCTATCTATCTATCTATCTATCTAGTGGTGTTTCATTCTGATCACAGAAAAATATGGATTTTGGATAACATTTTTAATATGAAAATTGGGGGGGAGGGGGGGTTAATTAACCAGGATCCTTGGTAATATGTGACACACGTAAAATTATAATAGCAAAATAGTTTCATAGATTAAGGAAATGAACCCCAGCTTTTTTCAGATATATTGCAGACTGCTGATTACCACATTTTACAAAATGGCAATATTTATGCAATAGCATAGATTGTCCATAGCTGCATAATCACAGGGATTCAACAGCTCTTGGTTTCTGACACCAGTTTTTTTCTTGCCTTAAGTAAGTCACTCAAGATCCCTGAGCCTCATTTTCTTTGAAATAATAATCCCAAACTATAGTCTATGCACTTCTGGTGGACCATGAGGCCATGGTCCATAGCTAGTTCCACACAAGTCCTGAACTGCACCAGGTCCTGCATGCCCATATCATGTTTTCAATTAAAAGACTGATGATAAGGTTAATCGCAGGAACAACCATACTTCTTCCTGGACTGCCATCTTGATAGAGTGAAGAAGCTTGCATGTACTGATGACCCTAAGAGCAACACCATTGGGAGTCTTGTCTCCTAGTAGGGAAACCCATGGTGGTAATGTCAAAGGTGAGGTGTCAGGCAAAGAGCAGTCCAACACGAAGACCTCAACAGTGGAGGAGGTGTATGCAGAAAGCATACTTCTCAATGGCTGAAAAGGTAGATGAAGGCTGTAGTGAAGGTGTAATCTCAGTGTCTTGGAACCTGAGCCACCGGACACAGGTTTTTCCTGTGCCAAGGTCTATGTCATTGTCAGTGCACAATGGCCTCCTTGAGTAAAACAAGTCACGTGTAGGCTTCTCCTAAGGATGCTCTTAGCCATTAATGGCCTCATTTACAACTGTTTACTTAACCCATGGGTGTGATCATTCGTGACCATGAGGGATACCACTGCCGACAGTTCACAAGACATTTTGAGAGTTTACCATAAACCATTGGTCCAAAAGTTTGGGAACCATTGGTCCTAAGGATTTATTAATTCCTGCAAATACATACTTTGGAAAAGAAAAGCATATCTAGAAAGATGCACATAGGCAGTTCTGGGTCCTAGTGAAGGGTTTATTTAATGCTTCTTTCCATACATGTAAGACAATCAGGTAAACTGAGGTATGTAGCAATATTACAACATGAACACATTTAAACTAGAAATATGACAATAAAACAATGGTCTATCACATATAGACTTAAGACAGGTTCAAAATCCCATCATCTGTCAAAGCTAGAATAGAGAAATTATACTATTAAAAAGCATGGAATTCTACCTCTTCCTAAGAGATTAGGTAATTTATTTTAATTTGTGGTATTGGACCAAACCTCATAATACCACTCTTTAGGAGAACTATCTTAGGTATTTTTATAGGTCTTTATTTGCTCCCTATTCATAGGTCTCTAAATAGGTCTCTATTTGAACAGTATGCAGAGACACTCTTGGCTTGAACATATAGAGAAATGAAAAAAAATGAGAATATAAACAAATCCATGACATGACTAAAAACATTTAAAGGCACTAATTCTTCATTGCCTATCTTTGCTTCCCTTTGAAGTAACTCTGATGATTCATCTGAAATTATACAGGTACACAACCGGAGGCACAGAATGGTGAATCAAACACTAAAACATTTCTAGACGGATATTCCTATAAAATATGTAGCCTATGTAGAATTCATAATACAATGCTGGGATTTTTGGCTCTTAGTTGGAATGATTTGCATACTTTATTCTGGGTTACACTGCTAGTGAGCAATATGCACATCCCAGGTAATAACAAAGAAATACTTTAAGAAGATCAGTGTAGTTTATTGTACAGGACATTGGACTGAGATAAGAAGGCCTGGCTTTATTCCTGGCTTTGTCACTGACAGATTCAGTAGCTTTCGGCAAGTCATATCTCCTTTCCCCATCTCTGTTTCTCTTTCCGGTCTTGCTTATATAAGTGCTAAATTTTGAGGTGAGAGATTCTCTCTTGGTCTGGAAGTGTACATTGCTTAACACAATAGGGCTCTGTTTCTGTATATATATTCAACTAATATATAAATAATATAGAGTAACATATCCTATTATTGTTGTACCCTTCTGTCACACACACACACACACACACACACACACACACACACACCCACACACACACACACACACACACACACACACACGTGATGAGTGATCATTTCTTCTTTTTTCCATATTTCAGAAAGCTCTTTCTTTTTCCTTTTTCCTTTACTAAAGATAAGAAAAAAGGAAAGAGAGAAAAAAAGAAAGCACTTAATGTGTAATAAGTCATAATGAAACATATAAACATCAATTATACCTTTCATCAAATAAAGTCTTATAGGAGCTTCATGAATCCTTCAGGCCACTGCCATGTTGCTGCACACTATGCAATCAGATTTATGTCATTCAGATAAAATTGTCCACTTAGAGAAGTCTTTGATCTATAAATAAGACAACAGTTTGACGGAAGCAGCAATTTAAAGTTATTGGTTTAAGGATAATTAGGAACTGGCAGGTATCCAGTGTCATTAAGGGGACACTGCTGTAGGGCATGCAATAACTGCATGTTTGTTACAATGACACAAAATATGTATCTGCCTTATTTCTAACTGTTCTTGTTTTTAGCTCACACCTGCCTCGTACATCTTGCGAATGCTGCAGAAGCTTCTACAGAGCTTGCTTTTCCAGGCTTTCTTGTTTTTAAACCATATTCCAAGTAGTGCTTGTTTCAGATGGGAAAAATGAGACTGCCATGTTGTCAGGAGCATTATTAGCACCATTAGTTCATATGTTTAGCAACCCAGTGGCCCTCACCCCCTTTTTTTTGCTGTGGATCTAAGGAACATACAGTGGCTTTCAATTATAAAAAATCAAAAGCCACAGGACTTAGGCAACCCTGTAATGGCTTGTATGACCTCCCATGCAGGCCAGAAAGATGTTAAGAAGGGGATGTGGATGTAATGAGCTCCACATAGCAATGCCTGTGGGAGATGTCAGGCATGGATTTTGTATTTAAAAGGCAACGGCTTAACTTGGATATTGACTGCCTAGGAGGAAGAAAAAGAATCCCCTTCCCCTCTCCCCCTGCATAAATGTAGACTGCATATGACTGGGGGGCAGGGGGGAAGCCTCTTTCTGGATAGCATGGGAGACCTTGAACCACACTTAGGACATTTATGCACGTGCTTCAGAAGTAGGGGAGGGGGAGCATTTTAATTAGAGCAGCTCCGAGAGATGCTCTAATTAGTGTGCCCAGAGTGTCTCATGTATCAGCATCCCCACACTTCTAAATGGTGGCGGGGGCACTGTATCTAAAGCTCATTGAATGTGCTTTCGATACCATGTCCCCCATTACCATTCGGAAGTGCAGGGATACTGATACACAAGACACGGGAGGCTACTGAAGCATGGTAATTGTCATGCTCCAGCAGACTTGATTAATTGAGTCTGCTCTGACACACTGGAATTACAGCATGTCAGAGCAGCCCCCCTATTTGCGTATAGGCACCTTTAATTCTGAATGAGGAGCCGTTTTGGACTGGGGAAAGGATGACTTCTTCAAAAGGGTTAGATATAATATCCTATAGCAAAGAGATGAATAGGACAGAAGTGGTATAGCCAGACTCTAATGAGGTACCACTTAATAATGGTGTCTCTCTGATTTAATTAGTCTACAAGGTGCAAGTCTATCTTGCCTTCTGCCTGACTTCAGACTAACATGGCTAATTATCTCTGTCTTGTCTTGAGGAATTTGCAATGTGTGCACGACAATATGAGATTTTACCTGTTGTATTGGTTTATCTGACACTGCACACGGTCCTTGGAAGGTAGGTCATCCTACCTAGTCATTTTGGTTGAAACTAGGGATGTTTTGGGAACATGTTACAGCTTCTGAGGTTGTTCTAGTAGTGTCCAGGCTCTAGAACTGCTTGTAAGGGAGATTTTTCTTAATGCTCAGGTCTCCCTAGCACATAAATTATGACATTAGACAACCTTTAAGGGAGAAAGATTATACTAATTTACATCTTAAAGCGGAGGTCTTGTGCACATCTCCAAACCCTTCAGAACTAGAGTTAGGATTGCAAAAACTTAGCACCTTAGCCCCAGGACCGAGATGTGTCAGGAGCATAGTACAAACATAACCCCAGAACAGAAGGTCTAGGTATAGCAGATTTCTACTGTGTTTTCACCTCTGTCAGTCTGAACTCACTTGGTGTCCTATCATATTGAAAACTGAAGTAGGTCAGTGAGTCAGGGAAATGTCTGAAACTCTTCTCTGGAGGATGAGGGAGATTGTAAAGGTTATACCACATTGGAGTGAAGCCCAGTCATATTAATGTTCCAGCCAGATGGCAACATCCAATTCTGAATTAGGTGATTTTAGAAAAAATCAATACCACTTCAAAATCTACTGTGCTGAGTGAATGGGCTGCTGGATTGTTTGGGATCTTACAAAAAGTTATTAGCAAATCCCTTTCATACCACAGTTTTAGGAGAGGGTGGGAAAAGAGTCTTTGCCTTTCTGTCTGGATTCCATCCTTAAATGTATAGGCCTAATTCCGATTCCCCATTTGAAATAATAAACAGTACTAACACACTTTTATTAGCACCAGTTATTTTGGATCACACTGGCAGATTGTAGATCCTACTCTGTTTGACAAATCACATGACATGGCAGATGGCTTTGCATTTAGTTTTTGCCTGACTTCAGACAAACATGACATGGCTAGTTTTTATTGCATTTAGTAGTCATTGGCTAAAATGCATAGCAGAAGGAGTCCGTTTAAAAGAGTAGCGACCAGAAACCAGGGTCCCTTCCTGCAAAGACAGTGTCTATCTCACAGACCCATGTTACCTCATGGGATAGTGGCTAGGGAACTATGCTGGGAAGTAGACAACATAAATCTAAATCCCCTATGGGTGAGGGGTGTCTAAAACCTCTGTCTTCCACTCCCTGGACAAGTGCTCTGTTAGGCTTTGCTTCTGTCAGATTGAGCTCAACTACCAGGCTAAAAGGTGAGAGGATCCTGGTCTATAAGATCTACTCCTTTTATGCATCACAGATCCTTATCTTTCCCAAACGTATGACTATATTGGCCAACAGGTAGTAAAGTGGGGTAAGGTGCCCTACTATCCCCATAGACTTGTGCTACCCCTCAGCCTAATTATAAATTGGTACATTGCCATTAAGACTAAGATGTTAAAAGCAAGTGGCTTACTCCCTTTTGTAATGTTTGCTTTAGAAACTGGAGTACCTTAATTTTATTAGCATAATGAACTGTATACCCTGGCAGAACTTCTGATCCTTGTTTGAACTTTCTATTGATTCCATGAAAGTATGAGT
Source organism: Alligator sinensis (assembly GCF_000455745.1). NCBI lineage: Eukaryota > Metazoa > Chordata > Crocodylia > Alligatoridae > Alligator > Alligator sinensis. The sequence goes on from NW_005842310.1 coordinate 393,039, forward strand.
AATTTTGTGGCCCAGTAAGAGGCATTGAGCTAGTAGGAAGCAAGACCCATGTTCTGTCTGGTGTTTTGGATGCTGTTAGTGAATTTTATCCAATGACTACTGTGACAAACCATGGTACTTCTTGTAAAATTTCTCAGTTACATACATGTATTGTTAGTATAATAATGTTGCATTCCTTAGTTTCTCTGACTGGCTTGTACATAAGGAAAGAATGGGTTAAACATATTTTGAACCACACTCGTGAGCATGTGCCCATGTACTCTATTAGGGGAAACAAGAAACAAAGAATACATTTGTCTATGTTGACACAGTAAGTGGCCTTGAGCCCTAGCACCTGGAGAAACTTCAGAGAATCATATTGAAAAGGGACATCCAGAAACAGGAAGGGTCGGGGAGGGAAAGGCAGATGAAGAGATGCTTGAAAACTTGAGATAACAGCTGGGTCCGCTACCTAACAGAGACTACCTGTGAATATAGGCTGGTCTTTGGGGAGCTCAAGGGCTCTGACAGCAATAGAAAAGGCAATGAATAAAAGCTTCTGTTGAAGAAGAGCTTCCTATGACTTCAAGTGCAATCCATCCCTTTGGAGAGGTAAAATCTCTCCAAGAGCTAAGTTTTAAGGTAGTTCTCTGAAGGGGCCATAGATAATCAGTGGGATCAGGGACCAAAAGACTAGGTTTGGGAATGGGCTCACTGTCACTGTCTTAAAGCTATGCATGGGTTGGCTTCAGGGCAGTGGAAGAGAGGCAATTATGACTGGGGGTCATAAGGAAATGTTTGTGACAACAAAAGTGTGGAGATAGCATTTTAAGCACAGGCTGGGAGAAGGTTCCAGAAACCGGGACTTTTCCAGTCCAAGCACTCTTTACTTTGTTACGGAGTTATATTTCTTTCTTTATCATATGATGCAAAGCCTACACTAGTCAGAACAATATCAATAAGGTCCAAAGGGCCCAGTTAGCACCTCTCTCACTACACCTGAAATAGGTATTTGGAGTAGAAAAGTTTGATAAATGAAAAGGAATCGCACAGTTGGTAAATGATGAAGAATGAGACAAGAAAATTTATCTTTGTTTTTCTTTTCTTTTTCCTTCTCTGTAGCTGAAAAGCCTGGTTATATCCAGTAATTTGAAACAACTTGCCAAGTTGCAAATCTTTATGTCAGTGATGGGAAAAGGCCAGTTTCAAAACAGGGTAAGATTTGGCTGAAAACTAGCCAAATGATCATATTTTATGTTCTTTGTTGTTTCTTATTCTAGTATTTCAGGATTTTCTGGGAAGGATAAAGGTCTTCCACTTGGGAGGTGTGGAATTAAAAAGTGTCTTCACTGGATAGCAAAAACACCATGGAATTGAACCCTCAGAAGGAAAGTGGCTAGCCATTGGAGACCCTGGTGCATAGCAACAATGTCATGACTCTAGTAGGCCATGAATGCTGTGGAGGCTAAGCCTTCTATGCATCTATTTAATGGGCACATCTACACATGCATATTAAAGTAAAGCAATATGCAGAGCTTATGGCTTATTGCTCCAGAATTTATTGTTCTGGACATGCCATTTTCACATATGCTCAGGTTGGAGCAGTCTCAGTTGGCAGGGAGCCCTGGGAGTCAGTCTTCCAGCATACAGCTGCTGCCGTCAGCTCAGCATGCTGTGGAGGGGCTGGCTGGAGCACAAGGGTGCCTCAGTGCAGGGTTAGCTGGCACCCTTGTGCCCCAGAAAGCCGGGGCAGCATCTACACATGGGCTTCTGCAGAGTATTTAAAAGTACTATCCTGCTGTGGAATAAATTAATTTACTCCAGCCGAATAGGGGTGCATATCTGGATGTGCAACATTTGCTGTGCAGCTAATTAGTCTACTGCGCTGTAAATGCCCAATGTGTGACTGGCCACAGCATGTGTTAACTTTAATACAGCCAATTTTAATATGTGACAAGACCCTTTTATCGAACCAACTGTAGAGTTGGAATAGACAGGATTTCAGGCAGTTATCATTCCATTTAACTCTGTTGTCCCAGAAACACTCACTGTATTTCATCATGCTGGGGAAGAAGGCACTATTTCCAGTGTTTCACCACTTCTCAGGAGTTTTTCTACTGAGTAAAAATGGTTACCTCTAACTTGCAGCCTGGATTCTCTAGCTGACAGAAGGTGCACAATGGCTAGACTAGACAACCATGTTTCCTGGCCACCCTATGTCCTCAGACTTCTATTTTTGTGGCAGACTTCTGGGCTTTTGTGGAAAAACAAGTAACTTGCTCCTGTGAACTTCATGTTCCCAGATATGGTGGCAAAAATATATATAATATTTCAAACCTCACCCCCTAGAGTTTAAAATTCTCAAGTGACTCCCTTTATTTGATAAAAACATCAGAGAGGTAACATGACCTGTGATATAAATGAAGAATGGTATCTAATAGATTTGACTATTGGCCAAACCCTTTATATAAATGAACCTGACAGATTTCATATAAATATTCTGTATATAAAGATAACACAATCCCTTTGTGCACATGGTATAACTCAAGTATAATATAGCAATGTTTAGCAGAATGGTACTTGCTGCTACATTAAACATCCTTCATATATTTTTGAGAATTGTTTTTTCTAGAAAAATACTTCTGAATTTGAATTTATTACAGTATTTATGTATTTATAAGTTCCCTTCTAAACTCCTTCCTAATCTCCTCTGGAGCAACAGTCAGGAACTTGTGGCTCAAAATCAAGAGCAAAGTGCAGACAAATGAATAGTGCCAGGACTTAAACCAAAGTCCTCATTAACAGATTGTCTAACAGACTGGAGCAATAATCTTCAGAGCCACCATGCTGGCTTACAGATTGCTGTTTTAAGATGCTTTGATTATTATGGTGATTTGGCTGCAGTTCTTAAATTGGAGTTTGGGTTTCAAGAACCAGCTGCATCACCTGAACCTAATTAAATTATTCAAGAAGGGGAGTATAAAGAGCAGAAGAATTCTGTTGGTTAAACTAATGTCAAGGTTATGATTTGCTAAATGCCAGTGCCTGGGATGTATAGCAGATGCATTTGATTTTCCAAGAGGAAAGGACTTTTATAATCAAAGATTGTTTCGGCGATAAAATAATCATTAAAAAAAAAAAGTAGGTTTTTTTAGCGTTTATGTTTCTATATTTCTAAAACTGAAGAAATTAACGACATTAGAGTACTGAGGGATATGAAACTGATACTGTGATTAGTGAAGGTATTAGTATTGGTATGGCATGCAAACACTAACTGACAAACATGATTTTTTTGAGAAACAGATGGGAGGACATACGGTGCCATAAAAAACAGCAACAAAAGACAGCATTAAAAGTCTCTGGAGCATAGATTACTCACCTCTGCAAAAACAACAGGATGACTAGTTGAAGGAGGGGCCAGAGGTCACACAAATACCTAATATTAGTTAGAAAAGAACAACAGAGCCGATGTTATTACACTCTGGGTGTGTCTACACATACTCCAGACTGCTTAAGCAAGTACTCAATGACTGTGCAGTAACTGGTGTTACTGAACAATCTGGACACTGAACGGGTCTTTTCCCACACTACGATATGGTAGCAATGAGCTACTGCTACTGCGCAGTAATGTAGGCATCATGGTTCATGCCCGCCAATGGTACATCCCTGTAGCAACGAGCTATGGTGATATAGCTCATTGCTACAGTTACATAACATCTTGTGTAGATACATGCTCTCTCAAAGATTTACCAAATCTTCCTAAAAGACTGTGAGTCATCTTCTTCCCCACTAAGGTCAAAGGAATTTGCAAAAAAGATTAGAGGGCAAAAATTGTTTCACTGACCATAGAATCATATGAGGATACTATCAAACCAGCCTTCACCCACTCTTCATTTTTGCAGACAATGGTTTAGTAGCTTCAGTGGTTTGGACCTAACAATCAGTTGAACCGGTGGATTTTAGGAGACACTCCTTTACTTTACTAAAGAAGACACTTCTTTAAGTTTAGCATTTTCTATTGGTTAGCTCTAGGAGGTTCTTTGCTCATTGTCCAAGTTTTTAGGATCACCCTTCTGGGGACAGTCTCCATGCACTAGGCAGGGAAGCTAGGTGCCTAACACTGGGGTTTAGATTCTGTTCTGGGATCCAGGTATCAAAATGTCGGACATTTCAGTGTCTAACTTGTTGGCCCTTTCAGTTCTGACCTTCAGTAACTAGATGCCTAAGTGGTTGATTTACAATTGCAAAGAAATAGTTCAGCATTATCAACATGTGTGCCTATAAAAATAGAGGTGAGAACTGTAGATACAGCTCACTCTGCAATGTTATACAGCTGGGGCAAAAAGAAATAGGCCCACAAAGGCTGCTTACAGACATTTAAAAACAAAACAAAACAGCACTTTATTTTCAGATCTGTATGTCCCTGCTCTAAGCACAGCACATGCCTAGAAGAAGCATTGCATTACTTTGACCCAGCTCGCCCAATGTCTGTATAGATCATGTGCTTCAGAGAGGCTTTTTTTGGAGCTTTTATCTAATAGCTGATTCAATCAGCTATTAGATAAAAGTGCCAAAAAGCCTCACTGAAGCACCCTATCTATAAAGACACTGAGGAGGTGAGTCAAACTAACACACTTCCTCTTCCAGTAAAGCACATTTTTGTTTTGTTTTGGGGTTTTTTCACATCTGTCAGTACCCAAAAATAAAGATGTGCTGACAGCTGGCCATGCTGCTGACACTGGCAGCCCATCAGGTGATGTTGGTCCATGTATTAGCTGTGTCCAGAGCACAGTGCTGCTCCGGTATGCTTCTGTATAGAAATTGGCCTAAATCTCTACTTGTTATATTTAATAACATTCACATATATATACTGATACTGAATAACATTCACATGCGTGTGCGCACACACACACACACACACATATATATATATATACACACACTGATCTGAAACCAGCAAGAAACTTTCTATTAGACACAGGGCACATGTTCAGCTCAGTAATTTACTTGCATATGCCTTTAAGAAGCCTGATTCTGGTAAGCTGGAGTGGCAGGTAAACTCAGATGCTTCAGCTCTGTGCACAAGTCTCATTGACTTGAGAGTTACCTGAAGGTTCCTGGTGACCAAATTAGATGCCTTGTGTTGATGGATTCAACTGGGCTTACCTTAATTTGAATTCCCCATAATTTTATTAATTAAGAACAAAACAAACTGGTTTAAAAAACTATGATAAATGGAGGACAAAGTAATATATCAATTTTGAGTTGCTGTACAATTACATACTCCAAGAAAAACTGGACGTTTCCTCCAAAGGTGAAATCCAGTATTAAAAAATAAAATTTTAAAATCGCAAAATAAACAGGAAATAAATGTGCATTCTATTTGGAAAAGGGCACTTTTCAAAACCCTGTTGACCAATATGAGAAAGGTGGGAAATGCCACAGTAAAAGGTTTAATATACAACTCAGAAGGCATCTGTTGGGACATGAAATAATAGGAACATGCAAATCTGCTGGAGTGAGGTAAAGCAAAGAGGAAGAAGGGCCTGACTCTCCTTCTGTGTACAGGGTTTTAAATCCACCTAACTGCTGAAGTCATTAAAGTTACATCCATGAATAGCCAATATCTGTGGTATCAGAATCAGGCTTCTGGTGTCTAGAAGAATAAAGCAGACTGTAAGCTTGCTCAACATACGACAGTCCTAGGGGCAACTTCTAATCTGCCAAAACTGCTCCCTGTGGAATGTGCAAAATGGCTAGACTTTACTATTGGAAGAACATTTCTACAGCTTGGCATCTGGTTTATACCTTCCAAGGAGGAAATTCAGCATATTGTAATGCCTCTGTTTGTTTAACTGTTTACATTAACACACTTCTGTTGATGCAAGTGCAGTTAATATTTAAAGGTCCTGATCCTCTTCTTAATGTCTTACATTAACTTGAAAGGAAACTGTCCGGAACTCAAAATTCAGTTTTGTGTTCATCGGTCTGTCACACAAAAGCAAACCGATAAACAGGGATTCTGGTTTTCTCTGATAAAAAAAAATCTTCAATTTTCAGATTTAAAAAAGTAATCCCCAAAATCCACATTTTTCCATAATTAAAATAAAACGCCCCCATGTCTGGCCCCATATCCCTTCCCCCCCGGCCACGTCCAGCCCTGTGCCAACAGTCCCCTCCATGTCCGGCCCCAAACCACCCCCTTGCTCTTCATCTGGCCTTGCACCACCCCCTCCCCCCTCTCCATGAGGGGTGGGGGGTAGTAATGATCTGTCCCCACCTACCCACCCATCATTCTTGCTGCAGCAGTGGCTGGCGACCTTCCAAGGAGGAAATTCAGCATATTGTAATGCCTCTGTTTGTTTAACTGTTTACATTAACACACTTCTGTTGATGCAAGTGCAGTTAATATTTAAAGGTCCTGATCCTCTTCTTAATGTCTTACATTAACTTGAAAGGAAACTGTCCGGAACTCAAAATTCAGTTTTGTGTTCATCGGTCTGTCACACAAAAGCAAACCGATAAACAGGGATTCTGGTTTTCTCTGATAAAAAAAAATCTTCAATTTTCAGATTTAAAAAAGTAATCCCCAAAATCCACATTTTTCCATAATTAAAATAAAACGCCCCCATGTCTGGCCCCATATCCCTTCCCCCCCGGCCACGTCCAGCCCTGTGCCAACAGTCCCCTCCATGTCCGGCCCCAAACCACCCCCTTGCTCTTCATCTGGCCTTGCACCACCCCCTCCCCCCTCTCCATGAGGGGTGGGGGGTAGTAATGATCTGTCCCCACCTACCCACCCATCATTCTTGCTGCAGCAGTGGCTGGAGCCACACCACATTGGGAGCTACACCCTTCAAGAGCATTATGGACAGACACACAGAGAAACAGACAAATGGATGAACTAAGCCCTACACACACACACACACACACACACACAAAGTGGCATTTCGTTTTAATCATGGGAAAATGTGGGTTTTGGCTCACTTTGTTTAACCCAAAAATTGGGGATTTTTCTTTTTTATATCAGAGAAAACCAGGATCCCTGCTGATAACAATCTTCAGATACCTGGAGGCCAATTATAAAGAGGATGGAAATTGACTTTTCTCTGTGGCCATAAGCTGTTTAGAAAGGTTGTGGAATTTTTCTCATTGTAAATGAGAGAAAAAAGTATTGAAAAAGTATTTTTCTACAGGGCTAGGACTAGAGGATCCTTGAAGTCCCTTTAAAGCTTATGGTTTTAACCAGGAAAATATAACAGGGTACCTTTTCTAAATACTATAAATATACCATTATATCCATTATTTATATTAATCTTACTAAATATTTTTATCTTTGATATTTTTCATATGAAGTTACTACAACTTCATAAATTGTAATTTAAAATAGGCAGGCTGTGGGTGGGTCTACATGAGATGATTTACTGCACAGTAGAGCTATTTACTGTGTAGTAAGCATCACCTTCTACTTGTGCTGACCCTTACTGTCCAATAATTTCCTCTACTCGGCAGTTCATTTGCTACTTGTATTTGCAGGTAGAAAATTGACTGCCAAGTAATTACTGTACAATACAGCACATGTAGCTGGGCAGCAGGGGGTGGGAGATTGCTCCCTGCTCCTGGGAGCTGCCTGTTGCCAGGGTGGGCACCATCACCAGAGCCCAGGCAAGGACAATGTCCTCCTGCCCTAGCAGCAGGGAGTTCACAGGCCCAGCTTCACATTCACAGACATCAGAACAATCTCCAGTGCTCCATGATCACAGAGCTGGGCTGGGAGTTCCCTGCATGGGGAGAGTTGCCCACCCAGCCTGGATCTAGCTGGGCCCTGCCCCTGACTGGGACAGTTCCCAGCCAGTCCCAGGCTGCATGAGGAAGTCTGTTTGGGGACTGTCTCATTTTGGGCAGTCCCCAGCCAGCTTCAGGCCACATGTTTAGATTTCCCTATGCAGCTCGGAGCTGGCCATGAACTGTCCCAGTCAGGAGCAGATTCCAGTCCCACAGATTTTTCTCAGCCCCATACTCTGATTGGGCAATTGAGACAGAGGGCTTGGAAAGAGCTGCGGAGAGAGTCAGAACCGAGCCCCTCCCCAGCAGCTCTTTCCAAGCCCCCTGCCCTTGATTGAGGAGCCAGGGCTGGGAGCTCCCTGCTGCCAGGGCAGGGGAATAATGTCCCTGCTTGATTTTTCATGGTGACCCCGCCAGCAGGTAGCTCCCAGGGGCAGGGAACAATCTGCCAGCTCCTGCCAGAAGACACCTGTCTCTTGGCACCATGGTCCCTGCCAGTCCCTGGGCTAGCACCCAAGGGAAGCCTAGAGATCCCCTTGCCTGCTGCAGGGGGCTGGTGCAGGGCTGGAGGTGGTGAGAGCAGACAGTGGCCATGATCAGCAAATCTGTTCATGCACCTCCACACATGTAGATGCCCACCCTGGGTAGGTTTACTCTAGAGGAGAGTATCTCAAACTGTGGTCTGCAGACCACCACTGGTCCATTAGCTTCATTCAGGTGGTCTGCAGAAAGGTTGCAGAACAATTGAGAATATCTGTACTTGTAAAGTAAAACTACTGATATTAATATATGAGTTGTGTGCTTTGAGCTGTAGAACAAAAAAAAAGTTTAGCAAGCAGTTTGTCAAGACCCTCAGGAATTTTCAAGTGGTCCATGAAAAAAAAAAGGTTGAGAACCACTGCTCTAGAGTAATTTGCTCTAGAGTAAACCCACCCTACAGCATTTGCACATGTAGACGTGCCTTGTGAGAATATATACTCATTTCACATAGCATTTCATTGATACTGAAGTGGGACATTGGAAAAAATGTTTGTGAATAGATCTTGCTCCAGAGAATATTTAGATAAAAGATTGGGTTAGATTACAGGGTGGAAAAAAATTAAAAAATAGAATTTTACCCAGACTCCAATAAAGTAGTATTTACAGAAGAGAAAGGTTATGAATTCCTCGATTTAATATAGTGAAGAACTGTCATGAATATTGCTTAAGGGTGTGGAACAAAATACCTTAATCTGTTTAATTTTATTCATTTGTTAAACAGTTGTAGATCATTTATGCACCGTGTAAAGTGTTGCAAGAACTGAATATTCTTTGTAGTTAGGCCTAGCTGTATTTTGTGTGTTGGCATTAGAAAATGAAATTAGTAATAGAGCTATGGAAACATATTCATTGTATTAGCCTCCTAAGGTGTTTTTGTTTTTGTTTTTTTTTTAAATACAGGGAGATTTAGGTATATGTTCTTAGTTTTAAATAATGTTCAATCTATGCCAAATAAGGTACAAAGTAACATTTAATGCAGTAAAGGCACCCACACTAAAGAATATGCTGTATCTTACCTCTAATTATACTTCTTAAAGAGGTTCATAAATAGTCCAAAATAAACTCTTGTCATAATGAATGAGCTCTGAGAACTAGGAGTAGCAGACGGTTTCAACCAAGCACATTTTTCTTTCTCAGCTAAAAACTTCTGCAATGAAACTGTGCTGTGCAAAGTACAAGGAGAAAAATAAAATGGCAATTTTTATTTGTATTAAAATTAACTCAAGAGTCAACTCCGCTTTCAGGTAAAGTCAATGAGTCATGTGCAAGCAGAATTTGCCTCTAAAATAATCATTTTGCCACTAGGATTGAATGTACTTCTCTTTTTTTTTTCTTTTCAATGACTAAAATGTCCATTTCAGAAATGCTTCCATGCACTTTCCATGCTCAAGGCCTGAACAACATCCCACATGTACTGCAGAAAGGAGCAGGATAGGAAGTGGATAGGGGTAGGGTTGACCTTGCACCTGGAAGTTCAGCAGACCTCCCAAATATTGGGTGGACTTCCCTTGGGTTCAATCTACTGGTTTACAGTCTAGATCAGGGGTGGGTAACTACTTAGCCTGGAGGACCACTTATGGAGTTTGGTTGAACTGTTGCAGGTTGGGTCAACACTCCTAGCATATCCCTGCAACTGCTTACCAAAACTCCCTAAGGAGCAGATTACTTGACCAGCCCAGGACTCCTGTGGGCAGGGTGCACTCAACCAAATGGATGGGATGGGGTTACAGACAGGCAGGGATCAGTGTCTGGGAGAGGGATTGGTAGGTGGGGGTGGGGCTGGGCCTGGGGCTGGAGTCAGGATTGCAGGGTTGTGACAGCATAGGTTGCAGGCTGGGGCTAGGCAGAGCCATGATCTGCCTCCTGTATGATGGATTATAATTGGCCCTCCCTGGGAGTGAGGTGGAGTGTGTACCTGTGACCCAGACCTGCAGCCTCCACCCAGCACTTGCACAATCGTGAAGCCCTAGTACAGTAAAGCTGTGAAGCAGCAAAGCCTGGAAGCACAGAACTGCCTTGATGGGTCATGACCATATTAGGCCACTCTGCACTGCTGGGCTGCACTGCACCACAACTGTACTATACTGGGGATGCCCACATGTACATGTGCTGGGATGGGGGCAGAGGGACTGAGTCACAGGCATGTGCTTAGCCCCTCCCTTCCCCTCCTAGGTAGGGCCAGTCATGATCCGTCATGTGAGGAGTGGATTTCAGCTCTGCCCCGACCCCAGCTCTACACTGTTACGATCCTGCAATCCTGATCCTGGCCCCAACCCCAGCCCTGCCTGGCTGTCCTGCTCCTGGATGCCGCTTCCCATCCACCTGTGTCCCCAACCTATCTGCCTAGCCAAATACGCCCTGCCCACAGGGATCCTGGGGCAGTTTCCATGGATGCCCTTCCCACCCACCTGCTCTGTTTCATGCTCCTGCTGGTGGGCACAAAGTGGAAAGGCCAGGATTCCTCATCAATGAGGCCAGGTCTGGCAGCTAGTGACACTGGCCATGGCCACCAGGAGCTGCCACTGCTGGTGCTGCTGCAAAGCAGAGTCCAGCCACGCCACTGTGTGTCCAGAGGTAGTGAGACTGGCTGCACACACCACAGCCTGGGCTTCCCCCATGCCTGGGCCAAGTGGGGTTGCGAGATCTGTTGCAAGCTGGATAAACTCTCTTGGACGGCTGGATCCGGAACCCTTGTATAGATCTTCTGTGTGTATTGGCCTTATAGTGACATTAATGTTTACCATGTCCATTTATATATAGCCCTGGGGTACAAAATGAACTTAGATATATCTATCCAAGATCTCATAGGATAAGAATCACTGTGTTCCTTTCAAATTATATTTAAACAAACAAACTGAAAGAAAATAAAAATAAAACAAAAAGCAAAAATCTCTGTCTTCTTATTTCAATACAGTCAGGAGCAATGAATATTCCTCTTTTAAACGTACATTGGCTATTATATAACCTTGCATTTTGGTAGGGGTTTAAATTTAAATTTTGATAGGGGTTTAAAGTGTTACAGCCATTAACTGT
>NW_005842310.1:404406-417635 GCF_000455745.1 Alligator sinensis
TAATTGGGTCATAGGCAGAATATATTTTGCATGTATTTAATTACCTTTACTGAGGACAAAAAAAAGTATACGTTATGTGAGATGAGAGACCTGCAATGGATAATAGATGTTTCTCCCATTGCTTCATGTAAAATTATTAGAAGAACAACAACAAAAAGCCTTTCCAACATTTGGCAGAAGAAGAGTATTCAGATTTATTTAACTCACCTGGGCTTTGTCCATCTTTGAGTGTATTTTATTTGAAACAAAAACATTTAAATGTTAAACATATGTTTAAATGAAAAGATACTGTAATCTGTGCCCCCATTGTTCATGAAGTCATAGTCATTTGTACCATACTTATAACTTTCAGGTACATTCATCTCAAAAAAGATGTGTGTCACAACCCAAAGTTGTGGTTTTTTGTTTTTGTGTGCTTCGGCACTTCTAAATTATGTTCCCGCAAATTGCAGCTTCTTTACACGGTGGAGTTTTCTTTTGCAATAGGAGAACCCGTGTGCAAAAGAGTATTTCCTGCTGTTTATAGCCTTCTTTGCATGGTGCATTTCTTTTGCATCATAATGATGCACAGTGCAAAGGAGTTCCCGCCATTTGTATTGAGATTCGCGCCACATTATTGACCAATCTTAATATAGGCACACGTGGCGGCTAGCGATTGGCTTGCTAGTCGTATAAAGAGCTTGAGTGGTTTCCGCCCAAGTTGGAGAGAGAGAGAGAGAAAGCAATTGGAGTTTGGGAGAAAGAGCATGAAGATTTCTAAGCGTTGCTAATCCCTTCGAACCCAGCTTTTTTTTTCTCCTTAAGAGGGCAATAGAGGGCTGATTTACCGAACCCACGGAGTCTTAACAACTCCGGGGGCCTATTTACCAAACCCACGGAGCTTCAATCACTCCGGGGGCCAAACGGCCTCTAGCCTTTCCCCGTCGCTGAGCGCAATCCTAAGACGTATCCCTTTCCTTTGAAACTACCGAACCCGCGGAGCTTCAACGACTCCGGGGCCAATTACCGAGCCGAACCCGCAGAGCTTCAACCACTCCGGGGTCAATTGTCGGAGTCCTCTAGCGAGGATTTAAGTGGAGCTGAGCCTGGAAAACTGTCCAGCCTACACCACGACCATCTTTGGTGTAAGTAAACAATCTTTTAATCAACCATTACGTGTCCGTAACTAATTCTAGCTAGCCACCGGTCTTCTTCGACCCCATGTGCCCGGGCTGCTGGCCACAGCCTGCATGAACAAAGACAGGTTCGCATACCGCTCCTAGCCCACACGTGGCCGCATGGATGGGATCGGGAGGCGGCCCGCACAATGTGGACAAACTGGAAAAAGTTGAGCAAAGAGTGACCAAAATGATTAGAAGCCTGCAAAGCATAACTTACAACAAAAGACTGAAAGAATTAGATTCATTTAGCCTGAAGAAGAGAAGACTGATGGAGGATTTAGTAACAGTTTTCAAGTACCTGACACATGGCTATGGAGAAGATAAAGACTAGAGTATTCTTTATGAGAGCACAAGGAACAATGGTCTTCAATTGCAGTAAATAAATTAAATATTTATTTCAATTTCAGTAAGTAAAGTAAGTAAATTTAGGCTGGATATTAGGAAAAACATTCTTACTGTGAGGATGGCTAAACATTGGATCAGGCTATCCAGGAGGTTATGGAATCTCCTGTCTTGGAAGGTTTCAAGGGCTTTAGTCATAGATGATCCTGCTTCAACAGGGGGTAGGACTTGATGACCTTTTGAAGCCCTCTCCAGTCTTACTTATCAATTATCCTTTATTTTTAATTCACTAATTATTTTAGACCTTTTAAATACAAATACCTTTGTATACAAAGCCCCAGCAACAGAGATATTTATGAAGAAAAAGTAATTTAAGGTAAATTATAAGTTCTGAGAGCCAAAGGTTTACCATGACACAGCTGTGATGGATACAATCATATTTCATCACAAATGAAAATGTAATCCTCTGGAAGTTTCCATGGAAATTTAAGACTTAAAGGTGAGTCTTTAAATGCTTATCTTTTCTCATTTTGAAGGTTTTTCTCTTTAAAGCATTTTCATCTACATGGGATACAGCAAATATCATTTTGAAGCAAGAACATAGGCTTCCATATGCCTGCAAAATTAACATATAACTCACTGTTACTTTTGAAATAGCATCTTTAATGGTTGTAATAGTTTCTGCTCATTCTACTTACAACTTACTTTGATGGTAAGAAAGTGCATGAGATAATAAAGTACCTATTTCTGATAAGGCGAACATGGATTTAAGAGTGAGATTATGTCTCAGTTAACACCTACTGCACAATCTTCATTGCTTAAAAAGAAGATTGAGTTATTATATACTATTAATGTGTACAGCGTTCTAGCATCAAATCCTTTTTTCCATCTAAAATGCTTTTGCCTGTAAATAATACGAGTACAGGTTCTTTCTTCTTAATCAGATTTGTCAATAATGATTATTATATTTTACATTTTTAAAAGGATTTTTGACATTGCACCTGTCAGAAAAGAAGGCAGCTGATATAATATAGACTGGACTGCAAAAAAGTAGGTGTAAGGAAACATTTTCTGTTTAATTCTGAAATCTCTTTATGTTTCATAATTATCCACTGAAATCCAGTGCTAGCAATCAGGGTCCCCCCCCCGCCCCCACACCCCCCGTACTGTTATAACTTTTAAAACTTCTGTTTTAAACAGCGAGGAACACGAGGCCAATGCAAAAGTAAGAGTAATAAAACCAAATGAAAGGTACCTAGTGTTATCGTACTGCACTGCACTGAAATATCATAAAACCTCTTATAAAGACAAATTTCCCCTCAAGTGCTGTAATACAGTCAGAGTGGAAAACAAAATGATATTTGTTTTATATACTGCCTGCCCTCAGAGGAAAAATACCAAAAGGAGTTCTGATGTTCATAACAGATAAAAACCTTCCAGAGGGGAAATTTCCTCTTTAGTGCTGGGGCAAAGTGGAATTGGAAAGCAATATGAGAAGCAGTGGACAAAACCAAATGAAATCAGTTTATAGGTAAGAATCCTTCTTTCTTTCTTTCTTCCTTCCTCTCATTTACAATGTCATCACTGCATCTCCAGCACCTTACTTTCGCCAAAGCAGATGAAATCTTCTGTACTTTTGGTTGTATGCTGTTTTTGCAAGCTGTTATTGATTAATTTACCAATGTAGAGGCCTTGGGTGTCATCTGTAGTGGTTTACTTAGTTCTCTTTATCTCTTGGATAATGTCTGTGACCTTGAAGTCATTGTGAATTCTGAGATTGCCTTTGAAGCACACATCATTCATGTAATTAAAGTGTTTTACAACTACCTCAGTAATTTAGCTGGACTGAGACCCATGATCTTTAGGTCACTTGCTGAAAATGAATTCCATGTTGTTTCCACCCTTGTTTAACTTCTGAGTTCATTTTGACCTTTCAACTGTCTCCCGTCACTATTAGCAACTAGTGCAGAACTGGATAACTAGGTTAAATACAATTGCACATTATATTCTTGCATTCAATTTTCCACATATTAAGAGGAAGTTACACTCCATCCCAGTTAAGTTATGGGTTAATTTCAAGGTGGTCCACATATCTGCAATGCTATTAGCAATATTCCACTCAAGTTTCCACTCAAATAGGGTTACTGAAATTGTGCAAGAGGAAATACTATAATGGGGTCAATGGTAGTCATGCTTTTATCAACTGTTTCCAGGAAACTATATTAACTTGAAGCAGAATAGTTCAGACCTTGGCAACTTGTAATTTTACCATTCACTTGCTTTCTGCAGACATCATTTTAAGAAGCAATATTTATAGTTATGGACAGAGTTATGTTAGCTGTTTCTGTTATGCTGAGCCAAACCTAAAATGTTGCTGTATCCACCCTCCCACCTACATGAAAGAACAAAGCTTTTTTTTTAAAACCTAGCAAGAGCTACCCTGTCTAGGCAAACTAAAACTAGCTTTTATTCTGCAAGTGGAGAAACAAAAATACAAATCTGTCCTAATTGAAAACAACATATACCCACAATCACTCCAGATTCAAGGCAATTATACTGAAGTTGAGGGAGATATTTTCAGTTATGCCAATGTATGTTGGCCCAGACAGTGCAAGTGGACCATGAAGATTTAATGGACCATTTGGTTACATGCAGTCGAAAAAATGCATTGAAAATCATTTTCATACACCTTGTTTTTCCTTTTCTCTTTACACAGCTCTGAATGTTGCTCCTATTTTACCATTGCCTCAAGAATCTGTTCATATGAAATACAATCCAGAATAAAATAATGTTATATGCTATGGCACAGTATTTACTCTAAGCAACTAAATATGCTTTTTTCTGGAAAAGTACATGCTGTATCAGGGGTGTCAAACTCATTTGGCCTCTGGGCCCACAGATATGCACCTCTCTTCCCACCAGATGCTGAATCCAGCATCTGTAGCACCTGCTCTGGGACCCAAGCTGCACATGGTGCCCATTGCAGCCAGTCCAGGAGGTGTGCTACACGTTGTGTTCTCTGGCTGGTCCAGGGTGTACACTGGACTTTGCTACCTGTTGGAGCAGGCACAGTGTTCAGCATGCATCCCAGATAACCAGAATAGGTGCCATGTCAGGCTTGAATCCTGGGCCCCATACATGGTGCCAGTCTGATGCGTTCCCCATGGTCAGGGAAGGGCCCCCCCAGAGGCAGCACCAGGGCCCAGATAAGTTAGCTTCACAGGCTATATCTGGCCCACTAGCCATATATTTGACACCCCTGCACTGTAGCAAATCAGTATTATAATGAACTCTTAGATATATGAGGCTAAATCTCATTTTGCCTGTATATGCTTAAGTAGACTCATGTGGCCCCATAATGGGATTTATTGTATTTAGACACAGTCTCCACCAGCAGTGGAAGAGGATTATTCTGTGAGAGTACCAAGTGGAAGAAAATTGATGGCAGCATAAGAAGGTCCTCTCACCTTTTAAACAAAAGGATGAAAAGGTCTAGGCTCTCCTAACCCAGAAGAGATTTGAATCTATATTTCTTGCTTGTAGATTATTTTAATCACCTTCCTGGCTGGAATGATCTACTTGGGATGGTCCTGCTTTGAGCAGGGGGTTGGATTAGATGACCTCCTGAGGTCCCTTCCAACCCTCATTTTCAATGGTTCTTTGATTCTATGATTCCACAAAGCCATAGGGTAGACATAAGAGCCAGTGCCTTCTCCATTTCTCCTCTTGAAACTGATCTACTTCACCTTGTATTTAATATAAAATAAATAAAGGGCCCTAGGACTGTTCTTTTGGGCAGGATCCCAGGCTAGAATCCTCTCCATAAACACCTCTTCCCTTCTAAGGTAGCATCTTTCTTGCTGAGTCACCTTCTCCTAGGTTAATTGCCTGTTGCTGGCCCTACATATCTTCAATGGCTATGAGAAGCTTTGGTCCCTGATTCGATTTGGCATAGATTTGTCCCAATTCTCCGGCCGAATCTCTGAATCCGAACTGAATCAGAGGACCCTTTAATCTCTCTGAATCAAATTGGAACCTTCTGAATTGATTTGGAGAGATTTGGAAAGATTCGGTGATTTGGACATAGATACAGCTGTAAATGTTTTTTCTACATACCTCTTGGTAGCAGGCGGCTCATGAATGCTGCAATGCTGGGGCACATGGAGTGTCCCACAGAAGTGCAGGGAGTCCCCCAGCATGTTCAGCAGCAGACCCAGAAGTGGACCAGAAGCACTTCCGGTCCACATCCAGGTCTGCCGGGGAGTGCGCAGGGGGACCCCCCCTGCACCTCTCCAGCTTGGTGACTGGTGCCTCCTGGGTCTGGGGGGGCACCCGGGGTCCCCCCATGGGCAATCTCTGAGCCAGAAGGGCACAGGGGGGGCCCTCAGCATGCTTTCTAGTGGACCCAGAAGTGGACTGGAAGTACTTCCCCTGCACCTCTCCAGCTTGGTGACTGGTGCCTCCTGGGTCTGGGGGGGCACCCGGGGTCCCCCCATGGGCAATCTCTGAGCCAGAAGGGCACAGGGGGGGCCCTCAGCATGCTTTCTAGTGGACCCAGAAGTGGACTGGAAGTACTTCTGGAAGTACTTAGGACTGCCCCCCCTGCACCACACTGTCCTGCCCAGTCCTTTACCCTATCTAAAGATAGTTTCTCAGCAAATAGCTGCCGAGAACTGGCCCATAAGCACATGCATATGATGATCTGGAATAGTTCTAGGTATGTGCAGATGTGTAACTGCAGGTTTTTCATAGATTCATAGATTGTAAGGCCGGAAGGGACCTCAGAAAATCATTGGGTCCACCCCCTGTACCAAGCAGGAAAGATAACTGGGGGGTCATATGAACCCAGCCAGGTGACTGTTTAGTCTCTTCTTGAAGATTTCCAGGGTAGATGATTGCACCACCTCTGGAGGGAGCTTTTTCCACAGACTGGACACCCTGACTGTGAAGAATTTTTTCCTAATGTTGAGCCTGAATCAATCTTTCAGGAGTTTGTGCCCATTACTCCTGTTTTCTCCTGGTGCCCTGGTAAACAGTTGCTCAATGAGCCCTTGATGTACTCCCCTAGTGTAGCAGTAAACTGCAGGTCCCCTCTCAGACTTCTTTTCCTAAGGCTGAATTGTCCCAGATTCCTCAGCCTTTCCTTATATGGCTTGCCTTTTAAGAGTCTGATCATACGGATGGCTCTTCTTTGGACTCTCTCAAGCTTGTCTACATCCTTGTTAAAGTATGGTGCCCAGAACTGGATGCAGTACTCCAGCTGCAGTCTCATCAGTGCTGAGTAGAGCGGAAGGATCACCTCCTTGGCTTTGCTGGAGATGCATCGATTAATGCATGCCAGAGTATTATTTGCCCTACTGGCTACAGCATCACACTGCCAGCTTATATTCATGCTGTGGTTTATTAGTTCCTCCAGGTCCCTTTCATTCATGGTATTAATCAGTTTGATGCCACCAAACCTGTAGGTGTCTTGGGGATTGCTCATCCTGAGATGGAACATTTTACATTTCTCAATGTTGAACTTCATCAGGTTCGGATCTGTCCAACTTGCTAGCCTGTCTAGGTCTACCTGTAAATGTAGCCTATCTTCAAGCGTTACCACCCTTCCCCATAACTTGGTATTGTCCACGAACTTGGCCAGTGAGCTCTTCATGCCCACATCCAAATTGTTAATAAAGATGTTGAAAAGTACTGGACTGAGCACCAACCCCTGCGGGACACTGCTACCAACTTCTCACCAGAATGACACACATCCATTCACTACAACTCTCTGGGTCCTATCCTGCTTCCAGTTTCTCACCCACTGGACTTTTGGAATTAAGCCCACAATCCTCCAATTTTCTTGTGAGGACATTGTGGGATACTACATCAAAGGCCTTTTGGAAGTCTAGGTATACAATGTCAACCTGTTCTCTCGTGTCCTGGTCACAAGTTACCTGGCCATAGAAGGAGATGGGCTTGCTAAAGCAAGACCTGCCCACAAGGAAGCCATTCTAGGTGTCATTCAGGACCTTACCTTCTGCAAGCTTATTGCAGATAAACTCCTTGATGAACTTTTCTAGAATTTTCCCTAGGATTGAAGTTAGGCTGATTGACCTATAGTTACCCAGGTTCTCCCTCCTGCCCTTCTTGTGGCTGGGCACAACACTATCCCTCTCCCAGTCCTCAGGGACTTCTCCAGAGCTCCATGAGTTGTGGAAGAATTTTACCATGGGTTCTGCAATGACTTTGGCCAGGTCCTTCAGGACTCTTGGATGAAGACCATCTGGTGCTGCTGACTTGTATACATCTAATTTTATTAATTGGTCATATGCCAATTCTACATCAATAGTAGGAAGGTGATTATTCCTACCGTGCTCATCCTCTACTCTACTTGGTGTGGTTTTCCCCTTGGTCCAGAGAAATACTGAGGTGAAATAGTTATTCAGGACTTCAGCTTTCTCCTGGGTGCCACTAGCAAACTCTCATGAGTTGTTGAACAATGATCCCACACTCCCATTTGTTTACCTCCTGTTCCCTATGTACCTAAAGAAGGACTTCTTGTTCTCCTTGATTCCCATTGCTAATCTAAGTTCAGTCACTGCTTTAGCCTGTGTTATCTGTTCCCTGCAAATGTGGGCTATCATAGAATTGTCCTCCTTGGGGCCCATCTCAAGCTTCCATTGTTTATATGCCTCTTTCTTCTTTTGTAAGAGGACCTTGGTTTCCCTGTTTAGCCCTGTTACCTTTTGTCCGCATGGGAATGGACTTTCTTTGCACTTTGTGCTTCATGGATCATGTCCTTAAGGAACAACCACTCTTTGCGCACACCTTTCACCTTTGGTCCCTGGTCCTGCAGCACTTGTCCTACTAGTGACCCAAGTTTGTTGAAATTTTCATTTTTGAAGTCCAAGACTTCAATCCTGCTATTCAATTTATCTGCCTTATGTGGGACAGTGAACATGATGGTTTCATGGTCACTATTACCCAGACTTCCCTCTATATTTAAATTGGTCACCAGGTCATCTTCTTTGGCCATGACCAGGTCTAGCAGAGCATCACCTGTGATTGGTCCATACACCTCCTGAGTCAGGAAGAGCTCCTCGACACAGGTCAGGAAGGATCATGACTGTTCCAACTTGGTCAAGTGTTCCTTCCAGGAGATGTCTGGTTAATTAAAACTGCTCATGACGACCATGTCACGTGCACGTGCAGCCTCAGTCAATTCTCAGGTGAACTCCAGATCGAGTTCCTCCCCCTGGTTTGGTTGTCTGTAGTATACACCTAGAGTTAGGTCTCTTTTGCCACACCCCACTTGCAAATTGACCCAGCAGGTTTCAAGCTGTCCATTTTGTACTGCTCCAAGGAGGTGCACTGCTCTTTCACATAGAAAGCAATGTCTCCAACTTTCTTCCCTGCCCAGTCAGGGTGTAGCCCTCTATAGCTACATTCCAGTCAGGTGAGGAGTCCCACCAGGTCTCTATAATCCCTACTAGATTATAATGCACACTGGAGAGCAGGAGAGCTAGCTCCTCCTGCTTGCCCCCCATGCTCCTGGCATTAGTGTATAGGCACCTGAGTCCTCCTACTGAGGCCCTTGTCTTCCTGTCCTGCTTAGGTGATTAAGAGACTGTAATTCATTCACTGAGTTTAGACAACAGCTAATTAAGGATTTTCAAGAACACAATTTTGGACTTACTTTAAATTCTGCCTAAGTCTCTTACTCTCTCTCTACCCACTTCTCTTTTTTTTAAGTTGGGATGGAGTGACTTTTAGATTCCATCCAAGTTGCTCTTTTTTTTACCACTTGAAAGAACTCAGACCAATCCAGTATGTTTTGAATTCAGTGTAAACTATAGACTTTTCTCTTGGAACACAATGTATTATAGATCAAATGGTCAGGTTAAGTTTAGATAAATGTCAGAGTAAGTCTCATATATCTACTTTGGGAGTGTTGGTGCTGTGATGGTTCAAGAAATTTGTGAGAGGAAAGAAATCTTGTGGGTGATATCTTTTATTGAACCAACTGCTTAGCTGTGGTAGACATAGTCAGACTTTCTGGTATCAAAGTACCCTTTCTCTGGCCTGAGGTAGTGGCATTATACATTGTTCACATTATACTGTGAGACTCAAAAGCTTGTCTATGTGTATCTCAGCCACACAGTTGGTCCAATAAAAGATACCACCCACAAGAATTTTTGTCTCTCGCTTATCCTTTTTGACTTTTGGGTATATAGTACCATATTACAGAACATTAGTAGTACAGGTATCTCAATATAATATAAATGAACTATGATATCAGTATTTGTTAAATTCAACATAGTAAATATTTTTACACAAGAATATAAAAATAATTATTTTCATAATTTCTGTTTTGTAAAACACTTATTTTTCAAGTTAACTACTTTTATGTATTCAGGTTTTAATATCTCCCTTCATTCATCTCTACTATCCAAACTTTATCTGGAGATACATGTCACTACTGAATAGATGGATAGTGTGAGGAGAATATAAATATGTAGCTATCAACTTAAGTTTTTTAGAGGAATACTGAAGAAGTAGAGAAAGGGAAGCAAGAACAATGAAACACACGTCACAGCAAGTTCAAATATGAGGACATTAATTTAAAATCTTTAGGTGATTCTTTTGAGGCACCTCAATTATTTCCCATCAGATACAAGTTTGTAGGGATATCTGTGGATATCAGTTCCTTAGTCACTCTTTGATGATAGTAGTGACACTGATAAACTATACCTTTGGCAGAAGATGGTGATGATCAAGGTGCTTTTGTTTATTTTGTTTTCTCTTGACAATTTATCACATTGCAACCCTTCCTACAAATGACAGGTTATTGTTTTTCAGCTGCCAAAACCCAATACTTTTGAATGCAAACCTTAACATAGTTCTAATAAATGGTTGTTTTAAACAATTGATTGTTATTCTGCAACTGACATTTATCATAAATGTTATCAATGTTTTTCCACTACCTAGTAATATGTTCCTCATTTATTTTGCTTATTATGCTGAAAAGACTAACTTTCTAAACAATCCATACCCAAGGAGTTGGTGGGGTACCTACAGAAATGCAGCTTAAAAAATATTATATTATTTAAAACAAACTCAAAATTGGAGATTTCTTTTGATACAACTTCTGAAAAAATATATATTTAGGACACTACATAAGACAACCAGAAAAAAGAGCTCTGAACATTTTCAATAGCTGAAGATCTGATCTAAAGAATCTTTTGTTTGTGTATACCATAAATCAAAAAAGATAAGCATCCTTTGCAAATTGTAGAGGAACATAGAAAGACTATTAGTACATGCCTAGCAGACATGATGCCTATAACAAAAAATATGGCATTCATGTGACCTTTTTCATATCAGTACATGGTCTTTATCACTTAGCTAACTGACCAAGATTTTTCTATTAATATTTATGAATGTGGCTGTATACAAGTTTAGCTGAGTACATTTTAATAGATGTTAATATATAGTTAAATATTGCACTATTCACAAATTACCTATGCAAATACTATTAAATATTTTATGTATGTTTACCAAGACAAAACCATGTTTTTTTCTCCACATTTTACCATGGCAATGGGTTTGATGTTTTCGTATACTCACCGGATCATGCAACATTCAATTGAAGCCTTTAATTCAGTCTAGGATAAGCAGTTTGATATCTGTTGTATTACAGTCCCTAGGCTAATGGTTGTAAATCACACACACGCGTGCTTTGTTTCACACCTCAGTAACTTCCTTTTGAACTATTCACTTCTCTTTTACTCCAAAGATATCCCAAGAACTTCTATTCTGAAACATCCTTAAATGCCTTGAAATGGAAAAAGTGACCTTCTCTCTTTGATTTTTACTGTGGAGTTAGGTATCATCAGAGCTGGATGGGATACACCATAGGATACTGAAGGAACTGGCTGAGATAATATCAGTGCCATTGGCTATCCTCTTTGAGAAACTGTGGAGGTCAGATGAGATCCCAGATGATTGGAAAAGGGCAAATATAGTGCACATCTTTATGGAAGAGAAGGAGAAGGATCTGGGGAATTACAGACCAGTCAGCCTGATTGCAATACCTGGAAAGATCATGGAGCAGGTCCTCAAGGAATCCATTGTGAAGCACCCAGAGCTGAAAAAGATGATCAGGAACAGCCAGCATAACAAGAGCAAGTCATGTCTGATCAACCTGATTTATGTCTATGATAAGGTGGCAGGTTCAGTGAATGTGGGGGAGAGAAGTGGATGTAAAATACTTTTACTTTAGCAAGGCTCTTGATGCTGTCTCCTCTCCTTAACAAAATAAGGAAATACAGACTAGACAAATATACTGTAAGGTGGGTACTTAGCTGATTGGATCATTATACTCAACAAATAGTCATCAATGGTTCAATGTCCACTTGGGAAGAGATATCAATTGGGGTTCTGTGACAGGGCCCAGCCCCTAAGGGTAGCCACAACATCACCTAGTGACCATACGGCCCATGCCCCACTCCATCTCCTTGGGGCATGCTCCCCTTTTTTTCACATGCCATGCCTTGATGTTTTTATAGTATATAAGGAGGCTTTCCTCCAGAGTCCTTAAGTGACCCTCAGTTTCTCAGTCAGCTGGTCTTCCCCATGCCCAGCAGGCCCAAGTCTTGCCCCTAGGGCGCTAAGCTCTTGGCCTTATCAGTACCTTGGGGCACCAGCCTCCTTATGGGCTATATTCATGGCCTCTCTCCATCCTTGTAGACACACCCATGACTCACAAATGTTACTGTCAACACACATACCAGCTGGTACAGGTCTCAGCTTTCTTCACTTTAGCTAAGCACAGCTGGTTTCTCTAGCTGTGGACTCCTGAGGCTAGGCCCACTTGCTCTGGCCTAACTTCTCTGTCCCAGTCTCACCCTCTCAGGGTGCAGGTCCTGGCTCTCTCAGCTCTAGCCTGTCTCCTGCTCTCACCCTGCTCTTGGGGTGCAGACCCTGGCCCTCCTGGCTCTATCTTGCTTCATCTCCTGATCTTAGGGCACAGGTCCTGACCCTCCCAGCTGTAGCCTGACCCTTGTTTCACTCATATTTTTCCTTGACCCTTTGCAGGGCTTGAAACTCCAAGAGCTTCAAGTATGCTGGTACATGGCCTCTGATCCATGAAGAACGTCTCCTTCTAGTCAAGTGACTCCCTCTTTAAACACAGGGATTTCTCCTTGTGTCTAATGACCAACCTACCCCTTCCAGCAACCTTTTGCTAGTGCAGGCCAGAACTTGCAACCCAGCTGTGGCTACAGGCCAGGAATCTGTATACCCTGCAGCAACCTAGCTTCAAGGAAAGCTGCACCCCTCCTCCACTAGTGGCCTAGCAAGGGGAGAACAGAGGAGAAGGGCCAGGGATGTGGAAGGGATATTTTCAATTAACTCCAAGCAAACTGAGCTTAATTGAAGTTTTCCCACACCTTGAGCCCAGTTTAAAGGTGCAGTCAACCCTAAGCAATGCTTGAGGGGGCTGGTATCAGCTAGGCAGGTCTGAGGTCCAGTTTGTCAGGTTTTTTTGCAGGCAGCTTGTGTAGAGCCAGCTGACTGAGCTCTGCTCACCAGTCCCCTCCATCCTAGATGTGGCCCGGGCCCTGGAGGACTCAGAGAAAATCTGGGCCTTTAAATATTGTACCTGGATAGGACTGCAGGGGGATCAGCAAGCTTTGTTGTAGGCAGCTGGTGCTTGGCAGCTCCCTCCCACTACACCACCCCCCA
>NW_005842310.1:417645-422920 GCF_000455745.1 Alligator sinensis
CCCCAACTCCAATCATGACAGGAACATACAGATCCCTATGCATCAGCAGCCGAGCCCTACATCCAGCCTGCACAAACCCCCCTCCATACTTGACCTGCTCCTGCCCCCCCCACCCGCCTCCACATCTTCCCCAGAGAAAGCAGTGTAGGGGAGCTCATTGGCGAAGGCAGGAACTGGGCCAACTGGCTCAGTTCAACTAGGGGGCTCTCCAGGGTCCAGCACTCTACCACCATTCACTATTCATTAACATATGAGAGAGTCTTTATTTTTTCAGTTCTTTTATTTCATTTCAAACAAAAATGATTTAAATAATTACATCAAAATGCTTGACATAACCTGAAAGAATTTAAGCAGAGCAAAGTGGGCTGATGACAAGCGGTCTTTCTCTGTGTCTATCCAGCCCCCTCCTTCTCTTTCCCACAACCACTACTACCTGGTCACTTTGTCATGCATCAGTTTCCCTGGACCCATGACCCCCCTGTTTCTCACCTTTCTCCTGGTATGTGCTTTATGCTGTGAGGAAAGGCTGTTGGTTTTCAGCCTTGTGCCCTAGCTATTCCTCCCCACTAAAAGCCATACTGAGCCATAACAGTTCCCTCATCCCAGCCAACGTGGTCTCTACCACCCCTAACCCAACTTCCGTCTCCCAACACAATCCCAATTCATTGAGACGCATGCAACATTTTTTGTCCTTTATTTTTTAGTTCTTCTTCTTTCTTTAACTCCGTTCTCTTTACTTCTCCCCCTGCCTTTCATTTCAAACAATATTGCAAGATTTCTCTCTTCCCTCCCTATACTTTGGCTCACCTCCTGCTTTTGCAGAGAAAGGGAAGCTACAGAGCCCTCAATAGTTTCCTGGCTTCCAAGCTACCCTTCCCACTCCTTCCTCACCCCAGGGGAGGAACAGAGTCCTAGCTCCTATCCACCCTGCTTCTCAACACACCTTCTGGTGGCAAGTCACAGTTGTGCTGGTCTGAGACAACGTTAAGCCATAACCTGGGACTGCTTTGAAACTGTTTTAACCTCCTGATGGCATAACATATCATAGATTTAAAATGTTTTAAAGGTAACCTGTAACAGTACCTTCAGACATGGAGGAGCAGCAAGCTCCACAGCAAGGGAGAGAGCTATAGAGGTGATAGGTGGCACAGTGCAGCTTTGTGTGTCTGATAGCCTGTGCTGGTTTGGACCTCTTTGAAGGCTGTTTCTGGCCTGAGGTGATAGATTTCCTACTCTCACTTTATTTGTTAAATATTTTCTGTGTATGCTGATGAAAAAATAGCACATTTCCCCCTGTTTAAGTAAGGAGTGTAGATGTATATAGATTGAGGCATTACTTGGTAACATATATACATAATTTGCCATTAGTTATTCAGTCTTAACATCTTGAATAATTCACTAAATTATCACTTATTTTTTTCTGACACCTAAAATAATTATTACTCAGGAAACTTAACTGTTCTAATCTTCTTTATAAGCTTCAGCACACTGTCATTCAGGATTATATTTAACCTCATTCATGAACATCTATTGGTCTGATGGTAATTTGACAGGCTGCAGTTTACACTTGAGCTGAATCTGTGCTGACTTGCAAAATGCAGTTGACTGAAAATATCACATCAAAATGCCCCCAAGTTGATGTGCTATTTTCTTTGAGAAATGCTGAAAATTATTTTCTCTGACAATGGGGACTGTAACTGGCTGGTTAAGATAACCAGTAAAGTACTCAGGTGATAGACTATGACTTTTATTATGATATTTCTATGTTAACTGTGCTCATGTTGTTATAATGTTGTATGCCTCAGTTTTCCACAAAGCTAGTACATGGGGAAGGAATGGGTTAAAGAGACATTGAAGGAAGAAATCAATCTATATGTGGTACAGACACAATGTACTCCAAGGATCCACAGTTCTTGAATAGCTTTATTGATATATTCATAGTATCATAGTACTTCGAGTTGGAAGGGACCTAAACAGATCCCTGGCAGGAACGGGTGCCAGAATCATATAATCCCAGCCAAATATCTGTCCAGCCTCCTCTTGAAGACAAAGGTAAGATGTCCCATACACAGAAGAGGTCCAGAGAAAGTTGAGATCTACTTCTGTATGACAGTGAGACTAAATAAGCAGGTTCCTGGGGAGCTCTGAGAGAAAGAGAGTGAAAGGAGCAAACCATGCTAATTAAAAGCAACTGGCTCTGCCTTAGACCCAATTGTATCAGTGGTGCAGCGCATGTCAGCACTGAAAAAATGGTGGTGGTGCATTTGAACTAAAGCACATAGAATGTTTTTTACTTCAAAGTGCACCACCACCATTTTTTCAGCACTGACGTGTGCTGCGCCACTAATACATGTGACGTATGAGGCTGCCAACATGTGTCAATTTACATCCTCGAGCAGACTCAGTTAATTAAGTCTGCTCTGATGTGCTGGATTTCCAGAGTGTTGGAGCAGACTCTCCACACGTATGTAAGTGCCCTATCTTCAGAATGGGAAGGGGAAAAGGAAGGGCAGTGAGTTCAGTTTGGGGGTTTCCCCAGACAATGCTGGAGGGTGGAATGGGTGGATTGGACCCCCCTCTCCCTCTAAGATTGGGGGCTCCTATTCACCCCCTCCACTCCAGAGCAGGCTGGGGAAACCCCAGAATAGTCCTCCCTTCCCTGCCTTCCCCCATCCCATCCTGAGAAAGCACAGGAGCATGAAGAGGGGAGCAGGGCAGGGGACAGACACAGCAGACATACAGCCTCTCTCCCTAGATCATCTCTAAAGTGGAGCTCAGTCACAAGGGATCCTGATTTTCTCTGATAAAAAAATCTCCAATTTCCAGATTAAGAAAAGTAACCCAAAATCCATATTTTCCTGTGATTGATAAATTCATAGATGTTTGGGTCTAAAGGGACCTCAGTAAATCATCAAGTCCAACCCCCTGCCCTGGGCAGGGGAAAATACTGGGCTCATATGACCCCTGCTGGGGTTACATGCCCCCAGCCAGGTGCATGTCTAGCCTCCTCTTAAAGACCCCCAAGGTAAGGGAGAGCACCACCTCCCTTGGAAGCCCATTCAAGATTCTGGCAACCCTTATCATAATGAGGTTCTTCCTAAATCTGCTCTCTGTTAGTTTGTGGCCATTGTTTCTAGTTACTCCAAGGGTGCCCTGGTAAACAGAGCATCTCTTATTCCTTGCTTCCCCCTCCTCCCAAGGAATTTGTAGGTGGCCACAAGATCACCTCTCAGCCTTCTTTTGTGGAGGCTGAAGAGATCCAGGTCCCTCAGACTCTCCTCGTAGGGCTTTGCCTGCAGGCCCTTAACCATTCAAGTGGCCCTCCTTTGAACCCTCTTGAGGTTGTCCACATCCCTCTTGAAGTATGGTGTCCAAAATTAGACACAGTACTCCAACTGCAGCCTGACCAATGCTGCCTAGAAGGGAAATATCACCACCCTGGACCTGTTCATCATGCACCTGCTAATACATGATAAAGTGTGGTTTGCTTTACTGATCACTTTTCCACATTGATGACTCATGTTCATCTTGGTATCAACAATGACTCCAAGATCCCTTTACACTGCTGTGCTGTTGAGAAGGTCATCTCCCAGCCTGTAAGCATGCTGTTGATTCCTTCTCCCTAGGTATAGCACTTTGGACTCATCTTTGTTGAACTGCATCCTATTCTGTTCTGTCCACTTTTCCAACCTGTCCAGATTCACCTGGATTCATTCCCTACCCTCTAGTGTGTTAACTTTACCCCATAGTTTGGTATCATCTGTGAATTTGGAATTTGGACAGAGTGATCTCCATGGACTCATCCAAGTCACTGAATAAGACATTGAACAGCACAGGTCCAAGGAGTGAGCCTTGTGGGACTCCTGTGTCCACATCTTTCCAGGTTGATACTGATGTGCCTACCACCAGTCTCTGGGTCCGACCCCTAAGCCAATTTGCCACCACCTGACCATGTAACCATTTACGTCACAGCCACTCAGTTTATTTATGAGACTAGGATGAGATACCATATCAAAGGCCTTCTTAAAATCCAAGTGACTTCTATATCGATTCCTGCATCTCAGCATTTTGTGAACTGGTCATAAAAAGAAATAAAGTTAGTCAGGCATGATCTACCTGCTATGAATCTGTGCTGATTAAAATGAAATGCCACTGATATAAATATCAAAATGAAACACACTATATATATGGCATTTCATTTTAATCACAGGTAAAAAATGATTTCGGGGTACACTTTTAATCTGAAATTTGGGGATTTTTTTATAGGAAAAAAAACAGGATCCCTGCCATTCACCCACCCTCCTGATCCAACAGTGAATGTCTGTGAAGCACCATGAATTAGACTGGGGCTGTCATCACCCTCAGAGACCAGAGAAGGTTGCAGTGATCCCAAGCAAGCTCCTTCTGGATGGCACTCCATGATAACTCATTACAGCTAAAATGATACATCAAGTTACTTTCAAAGTAACCCAAAATATGAAAAAAAATCACCTGCCAAAGTTTGTGATGTTTGCTAGCCCTTGTCATCTTATAAAATGAAAAGTTTATTTAAACCTCATTTATTCCTAATTTTAGGGCTTCCCCTATAGACCTGAGTTTCTTAAACTTTACTGAAACTTCCCCCTATCTAGCTGGGACCCCTTCACATTTAGATATATGGAAAGGGTAGGATGATAGAAACTTGAACTTGAGAACCAATAACCTAAACCTTGGTTAGACTTCCATACTGGCTGAGGGAAGATTCAAGGTGCCACTATGTTTGGAGTTTATGTAAAGATAAGTTATTTAGAAGTCATAATCATCTCAAGAAAATCTGGAGCAGAATAGGAAAGAATAATTATTTATATATTGATTCTATTCCAAAAAATATCCTATGCAACCTGTGCAATATAAAAGAGATGTTAGGATACAACAAGCCAAACTTTAGATATAAAACCTCCATAGAAATTTAAAAAGTGTGGGGCTTTCAAGTTATATAATGGTATGAGTAAGTAGGTACCGGCAAGAAAATAAATAATGAAAATAAAAATGGGAAAAAAACAGTAAGAAAAAATAGAATTCTATAAGAAGAGCTTCTACGAAAAGAGTCACATCCTAGAAAAGTGGAAAGTTCCAAATCATTCATGTGTTCTGGTAGTAAATATGCCTGATTAACATTTTGCTACCTCGTATTTAAAAAAAATAAAAATAAAATAACATGGTTTAATGGGAATTCTACTTTGCTGGTAGATCAGATTTATTAAAGAAAAATAAAAGGTGAACAGAGATTTTTTCA
>NW_005842310.1:422951-431628 GCF_000455745.1 Alligator sinensis
AAGAATAAACAGTGAACTTAGACTTTTGATTTTCACTTTTGAAGATATCAAGCCACACCAAGAAGTAAGTATAAATGATGGAATTTGGAACAAAGGTGTTATCACCAGAGAAAATGTGAAGAGAATGTTGATGATTTCTCAGTGGAAAAGTGAGAAAACACCATTCATCACAGCCTTCTCTTATTTCCCTCTTCAAAATAAGCTGTAGGACTTCTTTAAAGATACCAGTATGGCACTGGGATGTGTGGAGAAGGCTATGATAGATAAGAAATTGGTATTTCTTACCAATAAAATGCCTGACAGATGAGACCAGATTTTATTGAATTTTATTACGTGCATAACTGGATTAAGGCACTCAACTGTGATCCTGTTCCATCTTGTTCAAGCCCCTGAAAACCTGATAATATAAAAGCTGGGTGGGTCTTCTTCCTCCTTACTGCTTTTTTTGTGACTTGAGGTTACTGTCTTAAGGCTAAGGTGATAGTATATAGATGCATAAATGGATTTTCAGGGACTTGCACAGGGTGGAAGAGAATCAAACATAAATGTCTAAGTCTTCTTCAGTGTACAAGAGGCTGAACAGAATCTGGCCATGTGGTGTTCACATTTTGCGTTAGCCAAATATATTTGCTTTGATTAGCATACAATGTTCTCTGATTTGTTTCATGGGCAGTACAGAGTTAGAGGCATATGCCCCACTTTTTCTATGCACCCTTTCAGCATGTTTCTTTCCAAGAAGCTAATAGTTCACAAACCTGTCTTCCTAGAAGGCAGGATCTGATATTGCAAATGGGCCCTGTACAGCCACCTAAGGGGAGGGAGCATTATATGTGTTTTCCCAACCCTTCACACCTTCCCCACTGCCTTGGAAGATGTAAAGAAAACACTTTTAAAATGAGCTTCCTGTCATAAAGGCTGTAGCTCCTTCAAGGCTTTTTTCTCTGTGTGGAGGGGTAATAGCATTTCCATGAGTAACATCCATGATGGTGTGTGCCTCGTGCACAGTTGCTTTTTAATGACTATAAGTGAAGTAGAACTAATATTTGACCTTGTACATGCCCCAGAAGCTATGCAGCTGCCAAGGCTCCCAAAGTCTGTCTCTCTTCAGGTCATCTTTCCTTTAAGCAGTTCTCTCAAACTAGGAATTTAAAGATCACCATTCATTCAATGGATTTTAGTTTGGTAAGTGATCTTTGCATAGCAGTGAAATACATTTTTCACTGATGTATAAGCAAAGCCCATTTGTCTAACAGATAAAGTGAGGGTCATGACATTTTTAGAACTTAAATAATTGGCTGCATTTCACTGAGGCAATTTAAACAGCATTTTTAAAAACATATATGGCTCTGTCTTCTTGGCCTCTCTCTATTATATTTTTTGACATGTCTCTTTTCAAATGTCAGTGACCCTTCTTCTAGCATTAATAGTTTTAGTTCTGTACTGATGACAGTTTCATCCAGAAACAGAGAAGTAACATTTTATTTCTACTATCCTCTGGGCCCTATCCTAAATTCCACAGTCAAAAAATGATTAGACCTTCAGCATTTAACACTGCTACTAATAGCTACAGCTAGGTTCTGATAAGAGTATTTTTGTACTTTGTTTTCTTAGTATTAAAATAGGTAAGAGGGGAAAAGCTTAACATTGGAGAATCACTGTCCATTTGCTGTTTGTTGTTTGAGAAAAAGGGTGATTGGTGCTTCGGTAGTATATAAAATTCTGAGGAGAAGTGAAGGTTGAAAAATCGGAATGGTATTAAAACTAATACCAATTTTGACTGAAGAAAAAAAGAACTAGGCAGTAAAGACATTTGAATGCCTTTAAAATAACTGTTATAGGCAGAGCACCTACTCTAGTTAAGACTGCCTAACACTTTCTCCTACAGGACCTTGTGGTCTGTATGTTCTAACTTTGCCCAGCTTTTTTTTCTTTCCAGTGACATTTTGTATAGCTGAGTTTCTGTCTTGAACTCAATGTTTTGGAAAGCATCATCGAGAAAAATTCAACCATGCCTTAGGCTGAGATTAAGAAAAACTTTGCAAATTTGCCTATGATAAAAAAATATTAACATTTCATTAGCAAACTTGAGTGCCCCTTTACTTTGGAGTAAAGATTTGACAAATGATGATTCCTCTTAGACAAAGATGTAACCCTTGCTCTCTTTGTGAAAATCAGCTCAAATTTGGCCAATATACAAGCCTTTAAAAAAATCTTATGATGTTTGTCTATTGAAGCCTCTAAAGTATAGAGTTACTCAAGCTAGCTTTAAACAAAGTAATATGATATAGGAAGCAGTCTAACTGGGGCAACATGGAGTTCCGTAAAGGCCAATTAACCTGTTTCTAGGCCTAATTATCTAACACATTACTCTCTGCTGCCTCCCAACCAACTAAGCATGCTCTATTCTGGAGCTAAAGGGGTAAATCAGGGTGCTAAGTATAATTGCTTCTCTTCATTACTGTAGTGAGACCCACAACTGAGAAGAGTGACTTTCACTCTTTTGCTCTCAATGGTCCCTGTTAAGGGCAAGCATGCAGGAGCTAACCTGAGGCAAATGCTAATCCTTTAGGAGCAAAGATGTTTATTAAATGAAGTTGGGGACAACAGGAAAGGAAAGGCTAATCTCCTGGTTAAGGTATACAATGTTGCCCTGAAGAATTAGATTCTCTTTCTGTCTCTGTGATATTGGACAACTCAGTTAATTGAAACTTTTCACAAGTGGCTGCTAAGTGTGTGTTTCTCATTTTCCAGGTAGATGATGATGCAACTCTGGATTTGATCTGTAAAAGGATTGAGCACTCTGCAATTGAGGTCAATGGTAGCTGTTCTTTGAATGCATAGATACTAAGAAAAAAAATACTAAGGACATTGAGAAACCAGGGACTAGAAGTTCCTAGCTAACCACCCCAAGTCATTGGAGAATGTTAACAATTTTCTCCTTTAACACTTCTTTCTTTGTTTCTTAAATTATAATAATCCTTAAACACTTCTTTCTTTGTTTCTTAAATTATAATAACAAATAACAATATTTCCCTAGCTTAAAGGGTGTGTTGTGGAAGTACATTCATGAAAGTCTCTTTGACAAAGAGAAGCCCATAAGCAAATCATTTTTGTATTTGGTGCAGGGTTTGGATGCTATGCTATGGTTACATTACAAGCCATGCTTCAAATAATGAGTGATGGTAAAAAAGGACACATTGAACACTTCCCCACTGAGCACCTTCCATCCTATACTACCCTTTTTACTTTGATAATGCCAACAGGTCCCGGCAAAAGTTAAGGCCATGTACAAATCAGATAGCAGTTGTCCCCAACCCATGGCTACATGACTTGCCAACACTATGTGAAGCCACCAGAAATTAAAAAGTTAAAACTGAGGTTGACAGTGAGAGAAAAGTGTCAAGTTGCTTAGAGTTCAATACTTAGTAAGTATTGTTACTCATCAACCAGCAAACATTTTAGACTACTGCCAAAGTGAGCCACAGTCCAGACCTGAAAGAGTCCTGACCTGAAAAGTCTAGAAAAAAACAGAAAGGTGAAGAAACTTGGACAAGGTCACAATAAAGACCTATGGTAGAGTAAGGAGAAATCCCAGATGTCCTGGGCCAGGGACTGCACCATGTTGTCTATTTAAAAGAGGTAGCATAGTAGGAGTTAGAAGTGTTTTCAAACAGGGATTGAAATAGGAAAAATACATTCTGATACAGTTGAACATGATAAGTCTACAGCTTCGTGGCTTGCTGTGGTTACCCCTCAAACATTTTCCAGTTATGGTTCAAGATGTGAAGGACAGCCACACCATATAGGACATTTCAGTTTCCCCTGTATTCTGTTATATTAGGCCTTTCATTCAATAGTTGTAATACATAATACAATGGGTCAGTGTGTCCAGTTCCCTGACAGCTGTTCTCAGTAAGGGTGAGTTCCTATCGTTTACTAGGAACTAACTGAGTTGCTGTTTTAGCTTCAGTGGTAGAGGCTTGTATATTTGGTTGCTCATATATGAGGTTTGCCTCTTGCCAGTAGCAATGCCTTACTAGATTAATTGTTTTTTAGATAGCTCTTCTTTTCTACAGTATTGAGTGCCGTAAATGCTTCCTCAGCAAAGGATCTCTTCCAAAGCCTATTTAAATCAACTGCAATCTTTCTGTCAACTTCACTTGGATGTTGGTATGCCTTGGATAGATCTTAAAACTCAATAATATTAATAAAAAATATAATACTCCTGGCTACAATATGAATGTACAGGGGGGAGGGGGAGTGTTAATGTTTTTTGTCAGTAGAGGCAAATGAATGTCACAGTATGTACAATAACAATTCAAGTATAAAGTGCAGGGGGCATACTGTCAAGATCCAAGTAGAAAGGTTCTGCAAAATGTAGGTTTTAGAGATGAGTATTAGTGAAGAACTGGAGACATTGAAAGGAGTACAAGACATTCGATACTATTCCCAAACATATGAAAGAAAGCATTTGGACTGACCTAGTGCACAAGTCAATGAAAATATTCCCGTGGATTCAATGGTCCATGTATCAGGACATTTGTGGAACATAATTCCTAAGTATGCCTAAAAGTGTAAGAGCAAAAGTAAGGAATGAGTTAGACTGTACTATGATTAAATGCAGTACACACGTACCAATAAGTCATTTATCATATGCTTATTAAAGTGGGGAGTGGGCTCAGGGTAGGCTAAGTGATACCGCATCCTTTTCTATATATTGTTCCTTTACTTATTTGTATGCTAGGCTAAGTTTTTTCAAAAGCAATTACTAAATATGGGTCTATAAATTGAGACATGTTAAAGGAGTGTCATTTTCAGAGCTTATCACTTTCTAAATTCCAGACCTCATAAGATACCATCTGTTGTGTAGCCTTATATGGTGCATCCCAAATAGGCATTTCTCAAAGTTTTTGTCTCATCTTTATCTCTGCTCTCCGTAGCTTCATAACTTGTAAGGCCTGTAGAGACCCTTATTTTAGTATAAAATTACACTGGATACCAAACTCATGAAAGGCTGCTTCAGGCTCAATTCCAGGAAAAATTCCTTCAAAGTCAGTGTGTCCAGACTGTGGAATAAACTCCCTCCAGTGGCGATTCAGTCACCCACTCTGGAAATCTTCAAAAGGAGACTACTTTGCTGGGGACACTTGACCCCAGTTGGTTCTGCCTAGTGCAGGGGGACTAGACCCAATGATCTGCAAAGTCCCTTCCAGCCCCTAGCAATCTATGAATTTATGAATATTTACTAATATAGTTTAGTAAAAAACAATGCATTATTGAATTAGTACATTTAGTACATTTTCCTGGTTGGTTAATTACTGTTGGTCAATTACTATTAAAATATTATGTGTTATTTCTGGTTTGGATTTGTCTAGATTCAGGTACCAGCTATTGGATCTTGGTTGTTATACCTTTACCAGGGGATGGGTTAACAACCACCAGTGCAAGCCTGCCAAGCATCAGCCACAGAATCAGCCAGTCAGACAGCACAAGGAAATTCACTCCATCCCATCCCAGTGATGGGACTTTTCTAGGAGTGCTGGAAAGCCTAGCACTTCTGATGGGAGGTTTACTTGCCTGTACACAATACCAGGAGCCTGGGGTAACAAACAGGAGGAACTGGACCTTCTGCTATTCTGCTAAACAAAAAGGAATATGTCCTCATAGGGATATTGGAAACCTTGTGGGACTCCACCTATGACTGAACCACAGGCATAGATGGCTATACCTTGTACAGGAGGGATCATGTTGCTAGAAAGGGTGGGGGTGTAACCATAGGTGGAGAGAGAAAATTTTGTGGGTGAACTGAGCACGTGTGCGCATGTGTGCATGTGCCCCCCCCAGATGAGAAAGTCTGTGGGGGAAGGGGTGGGGGGAGGGGAAAGATCCATGGGGGGCAGAGTGGGGCTGAGGCTTGGACTGGGCAGGGATTGGGAGGAAGTGGAGCTCAGTCAGGATTGGGATCAGGGCCGGGGCCTGCTGCACCCATGCAACCACTCCTTTGCCTGCATCTGGGGTCATTGCCCAGTGTCAGTGCCCCCCCACACCAATTAATCTTCTGCCCCTCAGCCCTGCACTGGCCCCAACTTCCTGGTCCCACACTGCCCAGGGGGGCCTGGAGCCAGGGGCTGGAGTGGGGCCAGCCTTGGCTATGCTACCAGGCCAGAGGGGACAGAACCCCCGGGACTCCTCCTTCTGTCCTGCCCCAAGTTGGGGAGGGGTGTGGGACAAAGTCACAGCTGATCCAGGGGGTGGTGCAGGTATCCCAGGAGGCATGGAGGGCACTTGCCCCCAGATCTGGATGGGCCAGGGTGGGCTGCCACTGTGGGCTGGGGCTGGGGTAGTGCCAGACTCTTCCTGGTTGGGGGTTTGGTTTGCAGTGGGTGGCAGTGGAGCTGGGAGTGGGGGAGGGGGGGCTGTGGTGAATTTTGGGATGGCTGCACCTCCTCCATAGCCCCTTTCCAGTGCCACAGCCCTGGCCCCAGCCTGTAGCAGCAGCCCACCCTGCCACATGCAGATTTGGGGGCACATGCCCATCATGTTTCCCAGGGTGTAGCAGCCAGAGCCATGCCACCTGGATGAGCCACTCACAGCTCAGTCCCACACTCCGCCCCAGCTGTGCAGCACTTGGCCCTCCCCTAGCCCCAGCCCCACTCCCTACCGACCCTTGCTGCAGCCACTGGAAGCCCTCAGCCAGTCTGTCTTGCTAAGCCCCATTAGCTCCTCCCCCTTCCACCTTCTATGGGTGTAGCTCTCTGTGAAGGAGCAGTACACTTCCCTGCAAGTGGAGTTTGGCACTCAAGAAGAGGGACTTAAGACCACCTGGGTTAGATTACAGGGGGAATGTGGTGAAGGGAATATAATGGTAGGAGTCTACTATAGACCTCCTAACTAAGGAAGATCTTGACCATACATTCACTAGGGGACTGGCAGAGGCTGCACACACTCAGTGCATGGTTGTCATGGGCAACTTCAACTACCCTAACATCTCACGGGAGGAGCACTCTGCCAAATCTGATTGGTCATGTAGGTTTTTAACTTGCATTGACCAACTCTACTTGTCTCAAGAAGTCTACAGGCCAACAACAGGTAAGGAACTCCTGGATCTGGTATTGGCCAAACAGGGTGATCTAGTGAGTGACCTGAGAATCAAAGGAAAACTAGGGGACAGTGATCATGAGTTGATCACTTTCTCTATCCATCACAAAGTTGGCAAATCAGCCAGCAATGCAGAAATCCTTGATTTTAGGAAAGCCAAATTTCATAAGCTCAGAAGGCTGGTTGCCAAGACCGTAAGAGGCCTTGATCTGATAAAGAGAGGAGTCCATGATGAGTGGTCACTTGCTAAGGATGTGATCCTTGAAGCACAAGGGAAATCTACCCTAGCCTGTAGGAAAGGTAGCAAAAGGGCTGGGTGATCCCCGTGGCTAAACAGGGAACTCATGGACCTTCTGTATCTGAAAAGAGAAGCCTATAAGGGATGGAAGTCAGGTAACATCACCAAGGAGTAGTATTCAGCACTGGCCCACACCTGTAGGGAGAAAACTAGGAAAGCCAAGGCCCAAACCAAACTCAAACTGGCTACAGGAATCAAGGACAACAAAAAGTCTTTCTTTAGATATGTGGGTAGTTGGAAAACAAAACAAAACAAGGGCAACATTGGATCCTTGCTAAACCAAATGGGGCAGCTGACAACCAACACCTAGGAAAAAGGTTAATCTCCTTAATGATTACTATGCATCGGTCTTCCACCAGCCTAAGGAGTTAATCCTGCCTGACATGATGCATGATTCCAGGGTCTGGGCAAACATACACCCATATTGGTGAAGATCTTGTGAGGGAACACCTTAAAAGGATGGCCTGGAGGGAATGCACCCAGGAGTGCTATAGGAACTAGGTGATATCATAGCACAGCCAATAAGGAGGATAGTTGAGAACTCGTGGCACTTGGGAGTGGTTCCTAAAGATAGGAAGAAGGCCAACATGGTGCTCATCATCAAGAAATGGAGGAAGAAAGATCCGGGGAATTACAGGCCAATCAGTTTGACCTTGAAGCCTGGTAAGATATTGGAAAAAATCATCAGAGAAACCATTAACAACAGGCTAATAGAAGGCAACATTCTGAGAGATAGGCAACATAGCTTTGTTGTGGATAGGTCTTTCCTGACCAACCTCATTTCCTTCTATGACCAGGTAATGCATCACCTAGACAAAGGAGAAAAGGTTGATATAATATATTTGGACTTCAAAAAGGCCTTTCACTTGGTCTTCCATGATGTTCTCATGGTAAAACTGGGGAACTATGGCCTCAACAACCTTACAGTCCAATGGCTGGGGAACTGGCTCTGTGGTCAGACTCAGAGAGTGATAGTTGATGTACCCAAGTCAACCTGGTTCGTGGTGACCAGTGGTGTCCCCCGTGGCTCTGTACTTGAACCAGTACACTTTATTATATTTATATACTATCTGGATTCAAGCATCAGAAGCAGAATGGCTAAATTTGCTGATGACACCAAATTATGGGGAAGTGTAGTCACACTAGAAGATAGGCTGGAGATTCAGGCAGATGTGGACAGGCTTGCAAGGTGGGCAAATCAAAACCTGATGACATTCAACACGGAGAAATGCAAGGTGCTCCACCTTGGGGGAAAAAATCCACATCATGTGTATAGGTTCA
>NW_005842310.1:431659-437046 GCF_000455745.1 Alligator sinensis
GTCAGCAGTGCTACACTCACTAGCACCACGACTGAAAGAAACTTGGGGGACATGATTGACCACAAGATGAACATGAGCCACCAATGTGATGCTGCAACTGGCAAAGCAAACAAAACCCTGACTTGCATCTACCGATGCATCTCAAGCAAGACCCAGAAAGTCATCCTCCCATTTTATTCAGCCTTGGTGAGGTCACAGCTGGAATACTGCATCCAGTTCTGGGCTCCACACTTTAGAAGGGATGTGGAGAAGTTTGAGAAAGTCCAGAGAAAAGTCACATGCATGATTAGAGGACAAGAGGGAAGGCCTTATGAGGAGAGGCTGAGGGGCACAGGACTTTTCAGCCTGGGGAAGCAAAGGCTCAGAGGGGACTTGTGGCAGCCTATAAATACATAAGGGGTGTGCATCAGGAACTGGACATCTGTTTACCAGGGCACCCCAAGGAAAGACAAGGTCTAACAGTCGCAAACTCCTGGAAGACTGTTTTAGGCTAGACATAAGAAAAAAACTTCTTTACTGTCCAAGTCCCCAGAGCCTGGAATAGACTTCTCACAGGAGTGGTGTAAACACCTACTCTGGCCATTTTTAAGATACACTTAGATGCCTATCTTGCTAGGAACATTTGACCCCAGCTGACTTCCTGCCCATTGGGCAGGGGGCTGGACTCAATGATCTTGTGAGGTCCCTTCTAGCTGTAATGTCTATGAAATCTATGAAATCTATTAAACATCTTATCTGAATGATGAGGCTAGTTTTCAAGAAGCAATTGCATCAGTGCCAAATTCAGACATAATGTAACCTAGCTATTCCTAAACCAGATTCCATTATTTGCCTATACATTGAACATAATAGACCAGCTGGCCACAGGGAATGCATTATGAATACACATTCAGGAACTTGTCCACCAACACTGTGTTAAAATACATGTTGTCTGCCTGCTTCTAGCTTACCAAGTGATCTGAATCACTGTATGCATCCAAATCATCTCTTCATAATTACCATTCTGCAAGTCTTTGTATCATCTGCAAAGAATTTTAAAATAGCATAGGGATAAGAACTGATATCTATGGAGCTTCACTACAACTACACCTTATGAATAATTATTCCTCATTTACAATCAAATACAAGTAAATCCTGAGACTTGTCAGTTAGCCAACCTTTAATGCATATCATGTTATTCTGTATTAATTTCTTAATTACAACATCATATTTTGCCAACAGAAATCATACACAAAAATCTAATGCTACTGAGGCACCTTAGAGATGAAAAAAGATGTGGGCCTATTTATATTACAGTGATACAGTGATCTTCATGGAACAAATTTATAATCCCTGAAAAAAAGTGCAAGTTGGATGAGATCTATTTTTGATACATTAAAGTTAATTGATATTAATTATATCTCACTTTAATATAAATCTTTACTTCTTTAATAATTAAGTTGCATTTAATTCATTTTATATACATTTTCTTCAGTGCATTCTTGTCAAATCATTGTTTCCCTTATCAAGTCATTTATGCTACATTTTAATGTCATATTAGCAGAAGAAATAAGCAAGACATTAGAAACACGCACTTTGAAGGAGTTGATAGATAATAGAGGTGCAATACAAGAATTCCAGAATCCAATGTTAATTCTATCAGTGGCTTCCATGTTGCTTCAGGTTTCAGTCTGTCTCCCTGTGTATGAAGCAGGAATTACAAGTATGTCAGCAACAAGTGGAGAAACAAAAGAAGTGTCGGTTCTTAACTAAATGGAAATGGCAACCTAGTGACAGGGGATGCAGAAAAGGCAGAAGTACTCAATGCTTTTTTCACCTCAGTCTTAACAGGGATGGTCATCTCCCAGACTATCATTCCTGGCAGCACAGTTTGTGGAGCAAGTGAGCAGCCAACAGTGGTAAAAGAACAAGTTGAGGTCTATTTAGAAAAGCTGGATGTGTACAAGTCCATGGGGCCAGATGGGATGAACCTAAGAGTGCAGAGGGAGTTGGCCAATGTGATTGCAGAGCTGCTGGCCATTATCATTGAAAACTCAGTTGGGAAAGGTCCCAGATGATTGGAAAAGGGAAATTGTACTGCCCATCTTTAAGAAAGGGAAGGAGAATCCAGGGAACTACAGAGTGGTCAGTCTTACCTTAGTCCCTGAAAAAATAATGGAGGAAGTCCTTAAGCAATCCATTTCTTAGCACGTGGAAGAGAAGAAGGTGATTAAGAACAGTCAGCATGGATTCACCAAAGGCAAGTCATGCCTGACCAACCTGATTGACTCCTATGATGAGATAACTGGCTCTGTTGATGTAGGAAGAGCAGCGGACATGATATACCTTGACTTTAGCAAGGCTTTTGATATGGTCTCCCACAATGGTTTTGCAAGCAAACTAAGGAAGTATAGGTTGGATGAATGGTTTTTAAAGTGGATAGAAAGCTGGCTGCATCATTGGGCTCAGAGAGTAGTAGTCAATGGCTTGATGTCAGCCAGTATCAAGTGGAGTGTCCTGGGGTTGGTCCTGGTGTCAGTTTTGTTCAATATCTTCATCAATGACCTGAAAAATGAGATGGCATGCACCCTCAACAAGTTTTCAGATGACACCAAGCTGGATGGAATAGTAGATACACTGGAGGGTAGGGCTAGGATTCAGAGAGACCTAGACAAGTTAGAGGATTGAACCAAAAGAAATCTCATGAGGTTCAAAAAGTCCTGCACTTATGATAGAATAATCCCATGTACTGGTACAGGCTGGGGACTAACTGGCTAAGCAGCAGCTCTTCAGAAAAGGTCCTGACTGTTACAGTGGACAGTAAGATGAATATGATCAAACAGTATGCCCTTGCTGCAAAGAAGGCTAACATCATACAGGGCTGCACTAGTAGGAGTGTTACCAGCAGATCAAGGAACATGATTATTCCCATGTATTCAGCATTGGTGAGGCCACATCTGGTGCATTGTGTCCAATGGTAGGGCCCACGGAAAAGATGTGGACAAATTGGAGAGAGTCCAGCGAAGGACACCAAAAAGCATGACAGTGCTGGGGCACATGACTTGTAAGGGCAGGCTGAGGGAACTGAGTTTATTTAGTCTGCAGAAGTGAGGACTGAGAGGGGATTTAATAGAAGCCTTCAACTATCTGAAGGGTGGGCGGTCTAAGGCTATGGCCAGTAGCCCGGACCGTCAGGTGGGGTTTTTCCACGACGGAGTAGAGTTAGGCACAGAGGCGTATTGGTTTTACAAAGAAAGCTTTACTCACACTGCCAATGGTCGCAGTGCAGGAAGGAAACTTGCTTGAGTTGCAGTTGCACACAGACAAACACAAGTGAGATCTCTTCCGAAACAAACCGAACCGAGATGAGTCGTCGATGCACGACTCCACGAGCGCTTCACACGGGGGTATGTCAAATTTTCCACTATGACGGGGAGTGGCTAAAAGCTGATCAGGCCTTTATGTCCTCCTCCAAGACACACGCGGAGTTTGCTAAGCTCCACAGCGCGCTCAGAGTTCCCCACGAGATGGTTGTGAAGTCCTCCAACTTGGGCGGAAACTGCTCTAACTTTTTATACGGCTAGCGAGACAATTGCTAGCCGCCACGTAGGAATAATTTAGAATTGACCAATAGTGGGACACTAATTTGCATACGTGTGGCGGGAACTCTTTTGCACCAGAGATTACTCTCTGCAGCTGAGAAATCCACCGTGCAAAGAAAGTTCCATGTGGCAGGAAAATTCCAATGTGCCGAGGCACTAAAAATCATTGGGTTATGATATGCCCCCTTGCCGATGGCACAGCTGGAATTTTAAACCACATGCGCATCGTTGGAGTCATTACGAGCTTTCTCGGCTGGTTCATCAGCCAAACGATTAAACACAAATTCAGACAACATAATAAGTTCGTCCTCTAAGGACCGAATCAAATAATAGCCGGCACTAACACACAGACACATAATTATATTCATAACAAGAAATTCAACTATCAGGACTTCAGTAGGGGTCATGGCGAAGTTACAAGTCCAGTCCTTGCTTCTTTAATGATGTTCTCCGTCTCTCTCTTGGGACTTCCCTCCACCACGCACTTTGGGTCCTGGACCTATAAAAAGAAAAATCCTCAAAATGATAAATTAACCTATATTACAATATTTACATGGAACCATGCGCGATAGGGCAGTCAGCAAGATTTGTCGCTGCTCCCTGCTTTTCACAGCACACAATACAGGTGCTCGGGCACAGCTCCGCTCTGGACGATTTTTCTCTTGCACGCTCGTGGATACAACTGACGCGGAAGTGGATGGCAATCACCGCGGGGTTTTATCCAGGTTCAGCAAGACGAAAACGTCGATGACAACGTCGAGGAGTCGTCGTCTAGCTTGTTTGGATACTGAAAACCCAGTTCATAGGTCAGTTGCCATTGGCCTGCATCTCCCAGGACTCGGAACTGTCATTTGGTGAGCCCAGAATGGTTTATGAGGAACCCAAACATGATTCGCTCTT
Source organism: Alligator sinensis (assembly GCF_000455745.1). NCBI lineage: Eukaryota > Metazoa > Chordata > Crocodylia > Alligatoridae > Alligator > Alligator sinensis. The sequence continues at coordinate 436,141 of NW_005842310.1, forward strand.
TGGGCGTTCTCTGCGGCAACGGTCGATGATCAGATTCGCTATGGCTTGCGCCCTGAGATTCGATCGGGTATATAGTAGATCGATGCTCCCAGTCGCTGGGTTTTTTCGACTTCATCATGATGCGCAATCGCGAAAGCTGACGCAAAAGGTTGCTTGCAGGTTGACCAACCATTGGGTTGAGGAAAATCTGGATGACGACGGTGTTCTTTCCTCCATAGACCTCAACACAGGCTTTCACGCTGTTTAAATTTATTGAAACTGTTCCAGGATTTTGCAGATAGTGGTGAAGCCATGGCCCTCTCTGCTGGGATGATGTCAGTCCCAGTACACATGCTCTGGGGTTCCAGGAGCAGTACGAGATTCCGACTATGGCCAGAAACAGCTGCTCCGCGCTGGCTTTTTCCGGCCGGCCATCATGCCATGTGTGAGATTCCCGACCGACTTGTCCTGTGGCAAGCGCCGGAAGCAGAATGGGCCAATGAGTGTTGAACATCACTGTATTGATGTCGATGGCATGCCCTCCGCTCCACGAGGCCCGCCAGATTAGGAAGCTTGCTTCTTCTAAGTCCAACAAATCGGACCCAAATTCCACAACTAGGCACCCCAACCACATGGCTAGGGTCTCTTCGGGCTTGATCTTTGACTCCTCGTACAGTTCCTGCAACTCAGTTCGAGTACGAGCACTATAGGTAGTAGTACAAGCTGCACTCGATGGATCAGTTGCCTGGCAGGTCGGTGTCACAGGGCGAACTGCTGCTAGAGCCATCACTGATTCTGGTAGGGGGGCGGATGCTCTCCTCCGCTCGATGCTCCCTCCCTGTGGCAAGAAGGCGGGGCCGCCGGAGGCGACGTCACTTCAGTGGGTGGGACCACTGGACGGATTCTCGCTCGTTCTTTTGAAGCTCC
>NW_005842310.1:437280-479152 GCF_000455745.1 Alligator sinensis
GGGTATACTTTGGGTCGAGGGTCGGGTCTACCGCTCCCACCGGTTTCACTCAGACTGAGGATACGGTGCCCCCTTCCTCTCGGGATCTAAATAGGACCTGCTCTCCACCCATCACACACCCGAAAGCTCCGGGGTGAAGATGTTCTTCCTTCTCTTTTCCCTTCAGCGAAAAGTAGCTGCTGATGGGCCTTTCACCCGTTCTGCCCGCCTGATGGTAAGCAATATACGCCTCTAATTCTTCAGCGTCTGTTACATGCCATTTTCCACTGCGCCAAGGGCAGTTTCTCACTAAATCTAACTGCATCGTGTCTTCCCCGCATCCTGTTCGTGATGCCATGTCGGGACCAAGGGCAGTCTAAGGCTATGGCCAGTAGCCCGGACCGTCAGGTGGGATTTTTCCACGACGGAGTAGAGTTAGGCACAGAGGCGTATTGGTTTTACAAAGAAAGCTTTACTTACACTGCCGATGGTCGCAGTGCAGGAAGGAAACTTGCTTGAGTTGCAGTTGCACACAGACAAACACAAGTGAGATCTCTTCTGAACCGAACCAAACCAAACCGAGATGAGTCGTCGATGCACGACTCCACGAGCGCTTCACACGGGGGTACATCAAATTTTCCACTATTACGGGGAGTGGCTAAAAGCTGATCAGGCCTTTATGTCCCCCTCCAAGACACACGCGGAGTTTGCTAGGCTCCACAGCGCTCTCAGAGTTCCCCACAAGATGGTTGTGAAGTCCTCCAACTTGGGCGGAAACTGCTCTAACCTTTTATACGGGTAGTGAGCCAATTGCTAGCCGCCACGTAGGAATAATTTAGAATTGACCAATAGTGGGACACTAATTTGCATGTGTGTGGCGGGAACTCTTTTGCACCGGGGATTTCTCTCTGCAGCTGAGAAATCCACTGTGCAAAGAAAGTTCCATGTGGCGGGAAAATTCCAATGTGCCTAGACACTAAAAATCATTGGGTTATGACAAAGGGTAGTTCCAAAGTCAATGGAGCTGGACTGTTGGCAGATGTCAGCACAAGGAGTAAGGGTCTCAAGTTGCAGCAAGGGAGGTTTAGGTTAGATATTAGGATAACCTTTCTCACTAGGAGGGTAGTAAAACTTTGGAATAGATTACACAGCAAGGTTGTGGACTCTCCAACCTTGGGGAGTTTTAAGACCTGGCTAGTCGGGCAGTGTGAAACACCATTGTTTTGATGTCCATTTCACTGTTTTGAAGGGACAGTGTTTTGTTTCATCATTTTGTTTTGTTTCAAAGCAGTGTCCCATTTTGTTTCACTGAAACCATTTCTCTGTTTTGACGCTTTTTGATGTTTCGCCCATAGGCTATAATGGGGAATTATGAAAATGCCTAAAACTTTCTCACTTCTTGCCTGATTTGGATGAAAATTGCAGGGATGGTAGCCCCTTCTGAGGCAACAAAGCCTGCCAAGTTCCAAGGAGATAGGTGCAGAGTTTTTTGGGAAACAGTACCTCAAACTCTTCAAAACACAACTCCTGACACTTGCTGGCAGTGACAGCCTCCTCTCATCCAGCATTCAGATCTGGGGGCTCACACCCCGAGGAGTCTGGCACAGCCCAGCAGCCCTTCCAGGGGTGCGAGTCCCTGGATTGGCACCACAGATGAGAGGGGGCTACTTTGGTGCCTGGGATCAGCGCTGGATGCAGAGAAAATTGCTGCCTCCTCTCATCCGGAAGACAGATCCGGGGACTCGCACCCCTGGGAGGAAGTCCGGCACAGCTGGATGAGAGGAGGCTGCCCTGTTGCCTTGGACTGGTGCTGGGCATGGGCTGCTCTCAGCACCAGACAAAACATGTCAAAAGAGCTTTGAAATGAAGCACCCAGTGAAATTTTGTGCAGCACTACTATTAAGACAAAGGCTTGGTTGGGGTAATCTAGTTGGGGATGGTCCTGCTTTGAGCAAGGCATTGAACTAAATGACTTCCTAAGGTTTCTTCCAATCCTAATTTTCTATGATTCTATGATTTATACTCACTGAGATGAACAAGACCTCAAAGGACATTTTGTCGCACATACTATTAATTTGATTATATATATGTGTGTGTGAGACCAAATATCCTTTGAGGTCTTGTTCATCTCAGTAAATATAATTTATAGAATCTTAGAAAATTAGGGTTGGAAGAAACCTTAGGAAGTCATCTAGTGTGTGTGTGTGTATAATGGTTCCCTAAATTGTCTGTTTTATTTTAGATTACACCAGCACAAACAAGAATTATTAATATCACATATTACAGCAATAGCTGTAGCTTCTATGAGACAATGGATAATGTTGGAAACAAGGTTATAATCAGTGTGACAGATTATTATTTTACAGGTTAAAAATATGAATCACTCATTAGGATGAGGTAGAATTGAGCAATGTCATGAAAAATAAAATAAGGAAGACATTCTCGCAACAACTATAATGAAAATGAAATAATCACTTACTGAATAATAATTAAAGGTGATTATGGTGTATCTGTCTCAGCTTACTGTTGTATAGAAATATAGTTTGCACGAATAAGTTATATTCAGTTTACTTGCCATTGCAATTTTAAAAATGTATTTCGGGGTGAAATGAAAATAAACTCTTTTGTATTTTGTCATCTGAAACATAAGAAGCAACTGATATACCTGCAACAATATGTTTTCCTTTTTATATTTTGAGCATTTCAAATTGTTTTCATAAATAAAAGCAAAGTAAACTTGAAAGAAAAAAAATCTAAAATGTAAACTGAGGGGAAAAACACAGTTCTGAAAATATTGAAATGAAACATTTCAACATGGCTAAGTATTTTTTTAGGTTTTTCCACTTTTTCCAGGATAAAAGATTTGGTAAAGCTGAGGCCCAAAAACTGAGGTTGACAGTTCTACTTTTTTTCACTGAAAGAAAGTAGAAAAAAATGTTTCCAAAACTGGACCTAGAATTTAAGGTGGTGTATATGCTACAGTTCCTTTTCCTAATGAAAATACTTCAGTATCTATTTAGTGACTTTTATAACCTGGATATTAAACAAGGTACTGCCCAGAAAGCTAGAACTGGTCAGTTAGAAAATAGAAGGTTTACAGTGATACATGGAAAAATATATTACTGTTAATACAAAGAGAATTAGGAAAACAGACACATGTGTAGCCCAGGTAACTTGGGTATATACTCCCCTTCTCCAATTGAAGGGGATTGTTAGCTGGCAGGTGTGCTGTTGGGTGGGAATTGCAGACCACTCAGTTTCCCTCCATCCCTATAGATCCAGGCCAGGACAGTCAGGGGACTTAACTATATACACATTTATTTACATTAACTTATCACAAGGGAAAGGAACATGGATATAAACATATGTACAATGTATATATATATATATATATATTTATAAGATATCTAAACCAGTAACATAAACAATACCCTCTGGGCAAATGACATAAAACCTTATACCAGTGCTCCAGATACAGGTAACAATCTGAACTGAAACAGATAAACCCCAAAGATAAACTCAATCCCGAGGGGAAATCCCAATGCCCTTGGGCTTTTCCCAAGCCCTACAAAGAAGCTGGTAACTTTAGGGGGGCCCTCTTACTGGGAACTCCCCTTTCAGGAGCCCTTAACTAACCGGGGGTGGGGGGGGACACTACCCTCCCCTGTGAGAATCCTCTTTTCCCTGCAATTCATGGCTCCCAGGCCTGGAGGGTGGTCCTCGTCCTCTGTGGCAGGTTGCTCTCTTGCCTGCAGTGGGCTTCGGTGGGGGGAGGGTGGCGCTGTCACCTGGAACAGGGATCCACTGTGCAGGGCTTCTGGGGCCTCTGGCTCTGCCCGGTCCACTGGCCCAGTAGGCTGAGCACTGTCCAGCTCCCTGGACTCAACCTTTTACTATGGATCGGAGGCCTGGGCTGCCTCATATAGCACCAGGCTCGGTCCACTCCTGGACCCTCTGTGCAGCACCTCCTGCACTGAGCTCCCAGCCTCGTTCCAGGAGTTGAGGACCTGAGCTGCCCAAGTGCACCAAAGGTCTTACTCCATGCACCATCCTGTGCACCGTGTCTCTGGCCGCATGCCAGAGGTTGCAGACCTGAGCTGCCTCATGCAGTTCCCAGGGTCTGGACACTGTGTGTCGTGCTGCACACCAAGAGCCTAGCTGCTGGAGCTGTCTGCCATTCCCTGCTGATGGAAGTCTTCATGGGCACTTCTAGGCTACAGCTTTGTCCTGCTGAGCAGTTCTCCTTAGCTCTTCTAAGCCCCGCTCTTCTCTCTTCTCACTCCTGGATACGCTTCCCTCATGCTGGGCATGCAGCTCCTTTTATATGCTTTAGGGCTCTGCCCCTGAAGTCTTCCAGACCTGAGTGTTGCAGTCTTCAATCACGTCCATGACGGGGGTGTCACAGGCCAGCTGGGCACTATGAGTATATCAATTTAGTTGCAGACTGACTGAGCACTGCGACTTTATTAGCCACTGGGCTTTTTGGTTCGGGATCGAGGAGGTGATGTTGGGAGGAAAACAATGACAAGTTTCACTTAAAAAAAAAAAGAATTTTGCTTATAAGAACTAAAGATATAGTTTGCACATATGACAGTAAAAAAGTTAAGCTAATAAATAGACAGCATAACAATACAAGTTAAAATTGACAGTGTTGATAAAAAACATAGAGAAATCAACCAAGAGTTCCCACTTGGTTAGTAACTTACCAATAGTCCCTCAGTCAGATACGCGTTAAGTTGATTCAGCGAAATCAGGCATCCCTGATCTATGATTTCAGAGGGTTGTACCGGGGGGAGATCCCTCTGTCAGGATCTGGTCCTCGCTCACACAGGGAGTAAAAGAGATCCGGGGTTATGGGACAGCAATGACCCTTCTGTTCCATCCTTCCCGAGGGTTACTTAGCACACGTGTTCTTTTATATCCTGTTTATGCTAATTTTTTGGTTATATAGTCATTTATAATCTTATTCTATAGCTGTTATCCTATGGGATTAAAAGGTGTTAGAAATCATTACAATAAGTTACTGCCCAAGCTTGGATTTACCCAATAAGCAAATCACACCACATCACTTTGGGGTCTGAGATTCACATGTCCCCACCTAAGTTTATTTTACTGAGTCTAAGTAGAAAAAATAAATAAATAAATCAGCTAAGTCTGCTGATTATATTCTTAAATTCTGCTTTTTAAAAGTCATGTTGTTTCAAGATTAGTATAAAAAAAAGCTATATATAATTCTTGTGGGTTATACTCCAGACAGACAGAAAACAGTTTCATTAGCTCTATTTCAGATATCTTCAAAAAGCATTTTCTTTTGTTATAACTGCTTATTACCCCTTCTGGTTCTGGCTATCACATGGGGGGGGAAGCACTTCTCTCCCCCTTCCCTCAGGAAAGGGTCATGATTGAACTCCTCTTGTTGCCTCCTGATTGGGGAATGAGCTCCACCAATCAAAACAGCAAGATTTCAAGCCTGGGACTCAACCCAAGCTCCAAAAGGCAAGTCTGCTACACATGGATAAGAACAAACCATTGTCAAAGGTAAGTTAAGTGCTTTGCTGGCCCTTCCACTCATCCAACCTATTCTCTTCATTGTCATGTCTCTGCCAGATCACACGTCTCCTCTGACACCTGTCACCATGTAGTTCACCTTACAGAGGAGAATTGAAGAGCGATATTAGAACTTGGTAATTACTTTGATCTCCGAATACTCTCTGCATTGAAGACCAGAGTCCATTCTGATTTGCACTAATGCAACTCCACTGGGTCTGACAAGGCTCTCCATTACTAAAGTATAATCAGGGATAGTGTCATCATTTACAATAGCGTGACACCTAATTGATATTAAAATAATGGGTTTTGTATTATATAGTAATTGGGTAAAATGCATAAATGGCCCTGGAGTAGGTGCCAAATTGTAGGTTTCCTTCCCTCACAGTGGCCTTTTCTCCCTAATAAGTGGAAGTTGAATTTTTCTTATGATTTAAAGTGTTCCACAAAACAGTAGTTTTGTTTGAGAGAGGTTCTTTTGAATACTTTTGCTTTCAGTTTTCATGGGCTCCTCAGCTTCAGGTGCAACATGCCTCAGTTTATTTTTAAAAATCAAAAAAATCTTTGAGAAAATTTCCTTTTTTTTCCTTGGTGATATATTTTATTGGCCTAATCCTATAGTTGGGAGAGATGTTGGACAAGCTTTCAGGCACAGAGTGCCCTTCTTCAGGTCCTAGGTACTCTGTACTCAAAAGCTTATCAAAGAACTCTCCTAGCAATATAGTTGGTCCAATACAAGATATTTCTTGCCTCTTCCACATTTTCTGACTGCTACACAACACTAAACCCTACTTATAAAATCCTATTTCACCAAGTTATCTGTGTGATGAGGCCAATAGGTCATTTAGGTTTGATAACAACTAGGACAATGTCATTTACATTTTTAAACATGGGTAATACCTTCAAACTGGTCAGAGTTTTGAAAATGCAATGCATCCTTCTGCATTGCTGGTAACTATTATGTTTTACTGAAGATATTTTCTACAATTAGGTTTTCTTTGTTGATTCCATTGCAATGGAAAAGTCTGCAAAAACTTACCAACCTACTTTCCATTTTCATTTGTTTTGGTTAAATTTTAGCTGACCTGTTACAAGTGTGAATTCCCACACCCTTCTTTGTTACTCTGCATCAACCTGGAGAGGAGTGGAGGGGGTTGGTTGCTAGAAAGTCTTCTTTCATCACTTACTAAAGTTTATAGAATGATTTCTCTCACATATCTGTTCTTCTAACCCAATCAGCAAAATAATGTTCCTCTAACCACACCCATGTTACTGAACACACACGTGCCAAAACACCCTGGTGCCCAGACAGATGTTGTTATTTTTAAATAAATGTTTATATTAAAAATATCAAAATCCTTTCATAGATGAACACTTCATGCCTGATGCATTTGTGAACTGCCCTTTCTCAGAAAAGAAGCTCAAGGATCAATCTGTCAGTGCTTGAATCTATCAGTTTGATTGAGGTTTTCTTCTGCTTCTGTTGCTACTTTTTTCCTGTCCTGATAGATGCATGAAAGTTTGGGACTTTCTTTGATCTGTTTATAAATAACCAAGATCTCTGCCCTAAAGTCTGTTCTTCTCTCTTTACCAACATTTAATGGAAAGGGGGAAAATGGAAAATGCATGCTGTTAGCTATTATCTTTACAAATGACTTGCTAGCCTTTTATTTGTCTTCTCATGCTTCAAACACTCAAAGGACATTTTTAGAATTTCACTAGATGAAGGTTCAATCCTGAAATGACTTGACAAGCTGTATCTTCCTTAAGAGATGTTGACACGATATTAAGCCATAGTTACAAGCCAATACTTGAATGTAGAGCCCTAGGGAAATCTTTCAGAAGTGGAACACAACATTTACAGCAGGAGGCAGGTGTCTGCACCAGTGAAGCAAACAACAATATGATATATTTAGTACCAAAAATGGAAGCAAAACTACTGTCTCTTTACCACTGGGGACAATGGAAGAGGCTGAATGAGAAAAAAATCACCCTTTTCAGCCCTGGAGAATGTTAATTTACTGACAGAATGAAATATAGTCTCATCACGGCAGGTGCAGCAAGTGCCAGGTGCTGTTCACAATATTGTCTTTGAATTTATGTGTTTCCTTAGCAGTGAGAGGATGTGAAGCAGCTGTACTGGCCATGTGGAGAGAAAGCAAAGAGCTTTTAATTAGCAATAAGAGAGCTGTTAATTTCTTTTAGGAGCCTTCTTGCCTTGCACTCATATCAGAATCTCAGCAGGAGCTTTTCTGCAGCTCCAAACATACAAAGAAAATCAAGTAAGCAATGTGCTATGGCAGATTTAGAGCAGAAGTTAAATGAGGGGTCTGGGTATTTAAGCTTAAGGAACTTTTTGGCAAGTTTGATTTTCAAATTAAGAAACAAAATTCACAGATTAGTTGCTGCACCAAGGTTCAAAAATCTCATTTACATCTGTAATGGAAACAAGCTGATATCAAATTAGATTTAGATACAACAGTATTAAATGCAACTACGTAATAAAATTGTTCCAATACCGTAGAGCCCACAGAAACCTAATGCAATAACAATCTGGATTATTATTCAGAGGTCTATTTCAGTCCAAGGTAGTCTGTGTGAGCCTTACAACCTTCACCCCAAGGGGATCAAAAGAAAGCATAAATTACACATTATAGACTCCCTACATTTCAAATTTAGTTTATGGAGGATAAAAAGTACACTTGGGTGCATTTCATTTCTATTCTGAGGACTTATACAAAGGTCTATGAAGCACTTAAGATGCTGTAACAATCTATTTTGAGTGGAGTCAAGACCTCAAGTGTAGGCTTTTTATAGTTTTGTGAATATCACCCATGACAAAGAATCACCAAATGGAAAACCTTTTCTCAACTTTAATATGGAGCTATAAAATCACAGTTCCTGATGACATAAATGGTGGCATTCTGGTTGACTACCTTGTAGCAGCACCTCCTTGCACCTCATAGAATATGATACTATTATAAGGTGTTGTATTTAAAATAATTATATTTTAAGTAAAGTGGGTAAAAAAAATACAGTTTTTTTTGTAACAAAATTAGAGTGCCAAATTTATTCACATTTTCAGGGGATATCAGAATTCATCAGAAGAAATTTTTGAAGCGAAAGTTTCTTGAAAAATTTGACAAGTTTTTCAACATTTTAAAGGGGGTTTTGGTCAAAAAAAGGTTTTTGGTCAAAAAGGATTTTAAAACGTTTTTTGGTCAAAAAAAGGATTTTTTTTTGAAAAAAAAGAAAAGAAAATCTAGTCTAATAAATACAAAAAAACCTTAAAATGTACATGCACAGCACTATCTCTTGGAATACTGAATAGAGTACTTACATGCAAATATATATGAATGAGCCCCTAAATGTTTAACTTAAATATCTTAGGCCTATTATTACCCTTAGATACATTACATTACTGTTTGTTTTAGAAAATTGCTTATTGTACATGGAAACTCAGTAGAAGACTGATCATAGGAAGCCTTTCTATTGATTTCAATGGGCTTTAAGTCAGGCTGTTAGATAACCCAGGGAATACAATACAGAGGTATCTATATATCTTAGGTGTTTAGTTGGTACCATCTATTAACCTCTTTTTGGGGAAAAAAAAATTAACTTGTTTGTGTTCTTAATTTTATGCACCACATAGAACTACTTCTATTGCACAAAGTTAAGCAATAATCAAGTCTTTATGGTATCAGGACTTAAATGCTAAATTCATGCAATTAAAACTGCATGTGCGGTCAGGACTAAGACCTTGCATTTCATTTTTACTTACTCAACTGCAATTAGTATACTTAATTTATGACACAACATTTGAATGATGATCAATTGATAATATATACTGTAAAACCTTACATCCTTGTGGATCACCATTCACAATGCATCAAAAGGATAATGAATGACTTTGTCAAATCAAATGTCCATCTGTCTATATGTTCTTCCCTAGCAAAATGAAAAGCTTTGGCATGCTATTTAGATTTATTGTGCTCAAATAGTTTTAGCTATGATTAAATATTTTCATATATTGATTTTTATAACAATATTAAAGCCATATAATGATAGATAAACCAGGTCTTAATTATACCAACTTACTAGGTAGTCTGGAAGTGTGCTTTGTATTTTATCAATAGAAGTAAACTGAGAAAGACAACATTAAAACTGAGATATTTTCAGTATCATGAAATGGAATGGATAGCAATATAAATGTTTCAAGGATGAATTGAACTGTTTTGGTGTCCTTGTCAATTGTCTTAATTTCCATGTTCACATCTTCAAGAGGGTCCTGAAAAGAGACTGGTTACTTACGTGAGTTAATTGCACATGAGGTTTTCAGTAGTTTGAGAGCTGAATTTGCTGATAGTGTGGGCAGGATTTTATTCCAAATTTGAAACAAGAAAAAGTGGTCCCAAGTGAAATATGTCTTTTGATGGTAGAGAAAGGTTCAACACTAAAGCAAGTTTGCACTGTGGTGCTTTGATATCTTTTTGAACAAGCACTTTAGTTTAGATGACAGGCAATTTTATGAAGTATTGAAGTAAAGAAGATCAGGATAGGTAGTTGTTCTATCTCTTTCAAGGAAAAAAAAACTCATTCATTGCTCATTGTTTGCCCTTCATCCCCTTAAGCTTCCAATATGCTTGTAATACTTGATGCACCATATTTATGCTATATTGCACCGTGAATTATACTATATTGCACCGTGTATATCAGGGGTGTCAAAATTATCCAGCCCAGTGAGCAGGATGAGCCACACAATACTAGTTCACAGGATGGATCCAGGGCTCAGGGCCAGTCCACAAGCCAGATCCTGAATGCTAGGCTCTCTCATTTGGCCCACAGAGCTTCCTATGGACCCAGAAATGTGGTAGCAATAGTGTTAATTTTGGGGTTTTTAAAGGTACAACAGCCACCAAATTTTACTCCAGAATTTCACAAATCTGTGCTCTGGTTTCAGCCTGTAGGGCTTCCAACAGGGCCAGAAATCTGGCAGTGGGATGAGTGGCAGCACTATTAATTAATGTAGTTGGAGGGGTCATGGGGGATTGGGAGGGTAGGCAGGCTCTGTAGGAGAACTGGTGGGACTGGGGGCCCAGTGGCATCCAGGAAAGAATTGGACAGATAAATAGAGTCTTCAGGAGGGGTCATTCTCTTTGGCAACTGCCAAGAGAAGGAGCTCCTGCACAATGTATCTGGCTTCCTGCTTTGCTACCTCTGAATGCAGTAAGACTCTAGGGGCTTGTAAGGTGCCCAGAGATAAAAGAGACTGGTATTTTAAAACTGGGAGTTGGCCTTCTTATGGGGCAGAGTGCTGCCTTTATTATTAATGTTATGTTGTAGCCCAGGGGCTTAGGTTTGTGTTATTGTTTGAACCGGTGGACCGGGAAGAGGCTAATAAGGAAGGAGGAGGCTTCATTAGGGGCACGCGATTGTGTAGAGCCACAGCACCAGAGGGCTACAGGTTCAGGGGCTGCAGAGAGCCAGCATCAGGGAGGGTGCAGTGAGAGGGACCTGGGACCCAGTAATAAGAGGAGTTTGTGGGCTAGTGCCTCAAAGCTGGGCCCAAAACAGTGGGTCTAGGCCAGAAGGCCTAGCTATATCAAAGGGGCAGAGCCCAAGTAGACCAAGGCCCCAACAGAGCATAACAGCAATGTAACGTCCGTGAGGCATGGGGCATGGTAAATGGGTGGTTGGAGCCACAGGTGGACCGGGAAGAGGCTAATAAGGAAGGAGGAGGCTTCATTAGGGGCACGCGATTGTGTAGAGCCACAGCACCAGAGGGCTACAGGTTCAGGGGCTGCAGAGAGCCAGCATCAGGGAGGGTGCAGTGAGAGGGACCAGGGACCCAGTAATAAGAGGAGTTTGTGGGCTAGTGCCTCAAAGCTGGGCCCAAAACAGTGGGTCTAGGCCAGAAGGCCTAGCTATATCAAAGGGGCAGAGCCCAAGTAGACCAAGGCCCCAACAGAGCATAACAGCAATGTAACGTCCGTGAGGCATGGGGCATGGTAAATGGGTGGTTGGAGCCACACAATTGGTCCATAAGGCTTGAGGTGTCTTTTGCAGCACCATACTGAAGAGAGGCTTGGCAAAGGGCATAGAGATCAGAGAGCTTGAGTAAGGTTCAGCGAACCAAGACTAAGTGAAGGCTTGTGGGCAGACTTCTGAGTTATTTTTCCATCAAAAACAGGGCAGGAGAGATAAGAAGGCACCCTTGGGGAAGAGCTTGCATGGTCACAGAGCCACCAGGGGCATCACAGCCACCCCTGGCGATCCCACTCCGTGAAACCATGAATCATGCTAGAGAAACATGCTAGAGAAGACTACCTGTGCTAGTGCTCAAAATGGCTCTGAGATTTTTGGGTGAGTGGCTAGTGTTTCCTGATCACATGATTAGTGTAAAATTGATCCCCAGATTTGGATCAGGAAGGCATTTTCCCCCAATCAGATTGCTGAAGTCCATTTGTTTTCCTTCTCTCCCAAATAGGGCATAGTCCATTTCCTAGGTCATCTGAAATATTTTACTTCATATATTCCCCTCCCTTTGAGGACCCTAGGCATCGTCAGCAGTCTTGCTCTCTTCTTGTCATACATTGTAGTCATTGATGTCTTTGTTTTGTGTGTACTAAAGATCCTAAGTTCATTGTTGAGCATTAGGGGGTGCTTTGTGGTTTGTGGTGTGCAGGAGCAAACTTCTGGTTTGTGGTGTGCAGTGTATTCTTGTTGACCATTTTATACTATATCTAGAGGTGATCTGAAGAAAAAGACATTGCATTTAAAAGCTGTCTAAGTCTATCTCAACCACAAAGTTAGTCAATACAAGAAAATCACCCACACAAACCCTAGCTTTTCATAAAATACAGTTGTTACACAAATTGCCAATTGCTCAAATCACAAGTGAGACCTTATAAAGTGGGGTAAGGCAAAATGCTACATTTATTGATTACATGAACTAGACACAGAAGTTTGGACACACCATTCATACAAACACACACAAATTATTATGCACATCATTACACACAGACACACACATACACAAAACCATTCCATCCATGCACATACATCAGATATAGTTACCAGCAATAGTTGCTCAATATCAGCCCAGGGTGGCCAACCCCAGCTTGTTGAGTAGATGATCATGTTAGAAGATAGCATCTGGAGAAAGATTTTGGAGATAGTAGCTTGGGGACAGCATTTTGGAGCAGGGTGAACAGACACATCTGTGCTTTAACGAAACAGCAGTAGAGAGAGAGAGACACCCAACTTGGCATTTTTAAAGTCTTCTTTTATAGGGATTGGCATCCTTTGTTTTAGTGCTTTGGGGTTTTTCCATACCCAGCTTCTGTTGTTGCAGTTGTTTCTCATTTGTCCTCTTCTTATCTCCACCCTGGAATGTCCTTGCTCCCATCTGGCAGGATGTGTGCCTCTCTCCTCCTTGTTATCTCCTGTTGTGTTTTAGCCTCAAAGGGATTCTTCAGCCATTCATTAATTAGTTTACTGACTGGTGACTTACATTTGGCACCTTGTTGCTTACATAAACAGTTAAATCTTCATCTCTCATCTCTATGCCGTTCTCTCACCATTCACCCTTTTACACACATTGGTACATAAAGGCTATGCAGAGTTCATCCACTTATGCCAAGCAAAAGGATACAAAATGGAGTTTTCAAGTTGCTTACAGGACAAGACAATGGTTACATTTCACAGTTATTACACTCTATGTTAACATCAGCTACATTAGTTCAGTTCATGCTACGCAGTGACATTATTTAGGTTAAATAAAAAGAAAGTCATGAGGAACTGTAGAGGGCTTTGACAATATTAAGCCCATGGGTGAAAAAAAATGGTTGCTAAAATTCATTTTAAACAAGAGGTCTGATCTAGATTGGTCAGTTAGGTATTAAATGGGACTTAAACAGGATTTAGACACCTAAATTCCATAAAACAATCTACAATGCTTGTGTGCCAGTGGCCATAAAAACTATCAGGTGCCGAAAATTAATTCAGTCTTTACATTTTGAATCACAGATTTTCCTAAGCTCCCAAACTTGGGCTTATGCTCATGTCTGGAAGTCTTTCATATTGAGCAGCTAGACATCTAACTTCTACCTAAACTCTCTTGGAATCCAGAGAGAGAGGTGATAGATTTTGGAGGAGTCCTATCTGTTTGGCATCTTCACATACATATTTTACACTAACAGGACTAGCTTTGGTACAGCATTTTGATTACTTTTATTCAAAAACCTTAACAGAGAAGGATCCATACTTCTTATAACAGTGTAAAGGTTACAACACTCATATTGGAAGTAGGAGACCTGAGATATAGGCCCTCCTCAGTCTGAGACAATTCAAACCTATTCTCCAGGACAGTATCCTAAACACTGGTCTATGTAACAGTTTGAGTGAGGAAACCCTCTTCTCTTCCTATTGTAGAATCTGTGTTTCCAAGAATGCAAGGGGTGTGGGGTTATAAGACAAACAACCAAAAGGGAGCCCAACTCCATGAGGTTAGGGCTTTCACTTGATTGAGAAACTCTTGTTCACCTTTGGATGCTATAAGGATCTAATGTGTGTACCATGGGGCATGTCTACATATTCATTAATGAGCTTTTTCTACTGTGTATTAAGTTTAGCACCTCTAATATGAGGTACTACATAGAGATGCATTGGGCTGCCCTAATGAGCAGTAGCAAAAAAATCCGAAAACCTTTTTAGTGATGCTGAACGCATAGTATACTGATTCTACTGCACATTAGTATATTAATAAAGTTTTTTTGCTGTGACACTTTATACTGTAGACACCTGAGACATCATTCTATATCTAGCCCATGTCAGGAAAGAGCTATGTAAATCACCCAGTACAGAAATAGGTTCTAAATTAGTTGTATTATGCTAGGAGAAAAAACAAAATAGGTATCATCTAACATTCCTTAAATAAGTAATTATTATAGATGAATGCCTCATGAAAGTTATGTGACAAGATGATAGACTATTGGGCAAATTTCTGTTTTACAAACATGGGCTGCCTATAGATGTGTTCTTTTGCATTTTAATTAGAATGCTACAGCAACACCACACTGTCATGTGTATTAAGTAAGCCTGTGCGAAGCAGCTAGTATTCACTTTGGATTCAGATTCAACCAATTCAAGGGACAGTGATTCAATTTGGTGATTCAAATCACTGTCCCAAATTGATTCAGCCAAATCTGATTCAGAGACTCTGCCATTGCCAAATCTCCCAATCAAAAGGGACCTATCCCTTGCCCAGCCCCAGCATCCTGACACTTTGAAAAAAAAAAAAGGACCACACTCACCAGGGGTGATCCCCGCTGCCCCCCCACTGCCCTGCGCTGCATGGGGAGGACTCTGCCATGAGCCCCCAGAGGCCCCAACAGCCACTGCAGCAGCCGATGAGTGCAGGGCTTTTGTTTTGTGTGGGGTTTTTTTAAGTGCTGGGACACTGGGGCTGGGCAGGGCAGCCATTAACAGAGCTGGGAGAGTGGGTGGGGTTGAGGAGGTGCTCAAAGCGGGTGGGGGAGCAGGCAGGGGATGAGGCCTGGCAGGGGTCCCCCCCATGGCCCCCAGCCCCTTATCCAGCTCTCCCCACCCCTACTTAGCAGCACGGAGCCCAGGTCCAGCTTCCTTCAGTGGCGAGCGGGGCCTGCCCGAATCTACAAATCTTTTCCAAATTGATTTGGAGGCTTCGAATCAATTCAGACCTTTTAATTGGTCTCCCAATTTGTTTTGATTTGGATTCCAAGATTCGGCTGCCTGATCGGGCCGAATCTCCTCATCAGCAACTGAAGCTTTGCACAGTCTTAGTATTAAGTGTGCCTGCATTTCAAAATGGCCACAGGGGCCCTTTAACTAAATCTCATCAAGTAAACTTTAATTAAAGCACTCCCATGGCCATTTTAAAATGCTGAGGAGGAGGGGTGAAAGTGGGGCTGGGCTGTTTTAATTAGAATGGCTGTCTGGGAACTGTTGTAATTCAAACACTTTTCCCCCACCCTACTTCTGAGCACATCTATAGGTAGCTACTATGTTTCTATATTATGGTGATGTGGTATTCTACTAATTTTACAATGGTACTGTCAAAACAGTAACGTAATAATTAGTACAAATGAATATGTAGTATGAATATTGAAATATTTTCTAAGCCAAGCACAGTAACAGTTTTTTCACAATTAATGTTAAGTAATGTGTATGCAGACATTCATATCCATGGTTGGATCTAAGTATGGTTGGCCATTTAAATTCTTCTATCATGGTTTTCTGAGGATCAGCTAATTTTAGCTTCATAGTTCAAGCTTCAGTAATCTAAGTAATCTAAGTCAGAGAATTCTAAGTTAATGGCAAACATTATATATAATTCAATTTTAAATTAACAGATTAAGAGATATCCTGTTGACCAGAAAAAAATTAACTATGAATATTTGAGCAACACTCATGGTCCTGTTTGATATTGAGAGATGAACTGAACTGCTTTTGTTGTTTAGCCTTTTATACTTGTCTGTGCCTCCTGAGTCACTGATACTTGAGCAAAATTAAGTTCTATAGTAGTTTCTGGCATTTCAACATGTTCTGATTTCTAGTTGTTAAATTCTTTCTTGGCAAAAATAAGTTAAAGATGACTTTAGTGAAAAAAAGAATGAATATAAAAGTTAATTCCTTCAGACTACTAAGGAATTGCACTGTGCTTTCTTAGCTGTCTTTTACATATCACACTCTTGTAGCACTTGGTATATAAGAACTTGGACATTGGTTATAACCTGTGCCAATGCAAAATATGAATTATTTAGAGATATACCTGCATGCTTCTTTAGATATGGGTGCAGAAACCACTGTCCTACTACTACAATGATCACCACCTTCTACCATATAGAGCTATTTTACTGCCTAATTGTACTATTAATTAAACAATTCATTTTGCACCCTGAAGATTTGCATGTGTACCATGACTGAGGGGCAAGAGGAAGCAGACCCAGAAGGGACTAACATAGTTGTAATCCATGCATTTCTTTGTGTACAGAAATGTGACTTTTGGCTGCCTCTTGTATAGACCATTCAAGGGTTTAGTGGAATAATTACTTCCCCTCCCATATGCAGTAATAACAAGATTATTTTATTAGATTGCATTGGCACTTTGAGTCAGTAACATAATTAGGGCAGGAGTGGCAGCAGCATCCTGTAGCACTGTGTACCCCTGTTCTCCAGCACGTAGAGTCTCTCTCCTATATTGCACTCAACACCACTTCTGCATACTCCTTAGTTTGACAGTTTTGCTTTCTAGGGTGCCAAAACTGCTAGTTACACATCTGCCTTGAATCCTCATCAAGTTCAAAGCCCAGTTATGCTAGGCATTGTACAGTCACATACTAAGAGACAATCCTTGCCCCAAGCAATTTAAATTCACAAGACTACAAAGGTGTGTAAAATAGGATGATTAGGTCTGCCTACTGAATGGCATTTGTTATCCCTCTGTCTAATGGAACCAATCCTGTTCAGCTCACTGAACATCTGTGTGTGGATGTAGAGCCCAATTCTTGAGTGACAGTCCTTTCTGCATTTATCACATTTGAAGTTTGTATGTATGAAACAATCCCTAATGTGATGAGGGGTTCTACCTAAGGTCTTTTCTCCACATGTTGGGCTCTTCTTTCATCAAAAGCCTTCATTTCATGCTTAATAGACCTTATGTGTAATATCTATCTATTTATTTAAGCTAAAACACTTGTCCAGGAAATGGGAGATCTGAGTATGTCTTTAACAATCTGAGGGATTCAACACACATCTGCCACCAACCACCTATCCTGGGAGAGGACTGCTCTTTACCATGCCTATAGAAGCCTGATTTTTGTATGGAAGGTTTGAAAGATTTGCATGGCTAGAGAGAAAGCTCAAACTAAGAGGGAGATCCTTAGTCTACTCCTAACGATACGGCCCGGGGGGGAGTTCTGTGTTCCAGTACATACTCCTGACACAGTTTATATATTTTGCATTAAAGAATCATTGGATAAATCAGTGAGGACAAACCATTTTTTTTTCAGGCATGCCACAAATTAACTCTGCACCTTCGGTAAGTGCCACTGATCATCTCCTGCACAATCCACAGCTGTTTTCTGCCTCCTATCTTGTGTTTCTTGACTGATCTTCTGCTGTATTTTCCGTTTTCTGCTTTATCATCCACTGATTGGAACCTGTACCCTCCACAGCATGTGGTATGCCACACACAGGGGCTGCATGTGCCATTTGTAGCACATTCGATATAAAGGAAGCCATGATTTAAGTTCCTTTGTGACTCTCTGCCAGTGTGCCCTCCCTCTACTCTTAGATTAGATAGCAGGTCAGTGGCATAGCTTAGGACTTACCTAGTATCATACCCAGGCACCTACACACTGTATCCCTTTTCATCTGTCTATCCACATTCTAGTTGTTTTTAACTTATAGAGGAGGTCACACCAAAATCCACTCCAATTTTTCTTATCCCCTATTAATCTGCTATATACAGTCTCTATATATTCTAAACAAAGTCATTTCAATAAATGGGTAAAGGGATATAAATCTTTCACTTATGGGTCACTGATTTCAAAACAGACCAGGTCAGTGGAAAATGACAGATATCACTCAACAGCCAATAACTGACTTACTAAAACATGTCCATGGTCTCTGTCCATTATCTAATACATTTATCACAAAGAAGCCTCATTTAGCATCATTGACACCCATGAACTGAGAACAGAGGGACTAAAAATGAAAGGATGTGAAAAGTACAGAACTTCCTCACACTAGTAGGTGATCTTTCTAGGTCAGAGCTGATGCTGAGTAGAGCCAATTGACTATTTAAAAACATAACTCACTAACATTTTCTTGAAGAAGCATCACATTCACTTCTCAAATGCCCACAAGTAACAAATATTATGGACACTCAAGATAGTCATTAAAATATTTTTCAATTCCTAGATGGGTATTTGCCATAAATGGGTCAATTTCACCTGTACTGCATAGGTGAAATTTCCCTGCATGGTCAGTTTCATTAAGTAATGTTACTTTTTATGAAGAATTCTTGTAGAAATGTTAGTCCTGCAGGCTCAAGAACATAGCCCTATAAGAAAAAATCTGTATAAACAGTTTTTCTTGTCATTCTTTTCATTCAGCTTTATTGAGTTAAGGCTTTCCCTAGAGGTAAGTCACACTTCCTGAGAAAAAACAACAGTAGGGACATTATTAAGGAGTGCCTGTGTGGCATTTCCCTTGCTTCCAAGATATATGGTTGTTGGGTTTTATATGTATAGTTTGTTTAAACAGCAAAATGCAACACAATAAAGTTGTTCACTGAACTAGTGTGAAGTGCAAGTCACGACTCAACCATTGCTGCTATTCTTCTCTTTTCAGGGCTGTTGGTTGTAGCCCTGTTGATCTAAGGACATAGGCAGACAAGGTTCTTTGGGTAAATGTGATTATCTTGTATTAGACCAACTAAACAGTTGGAAAAATTGTTCTTTGTAAGCCTTGGGGCACAAACACCCTTCTTCAGGCATTGGAGCGAGTCTGCTTTTGGTTTGGGTGCTCTCCTGGGTAGATTAGATGCCAATATGCAAAAATGCAAGTCTGTGAAAATCAAAATGCATGGTAGATAATAGGTGTGTGGGGAGGAGTGTAGTGGGAGGAGGAGGATGTTGACCTAGGCTAGGATGGGTGGTTCTGGAAAGAGCTTTCTGAGAATTGTCTATTCTTCCATTATGGGTTGTTTGAGGATTGTTCTGTACAGGTTCCAGGATGGATGGTATGTCATAACTAATGTTGTATGACCCATGGGGACTTTCTTTTTGTACTGCAGCAGTTCTTTACGTGGTATCCAGGTGGCTCTTTCAAAAATGTGATCTCTCTCTCTGATAAAAAAAAAAAATCCCCAATTTTGGGATTAAAAAAAGCCACCCCAAATTCCACATTTTTCCATTATTAGAATGAAACACCACTACTATATAGATATAACTATATAGATATATCTAGTGGTGTTTCATTTTAATCATGGAAAAATGTGGAATTTGGGGTGGCTTTTTTTAATGCCAAAATTGGGGAATTCTTTTTCTCAGAGAAAACTAGGATCCCTGGTTATGACATACTATCCTTCCCTAGAACCCATACAGAAAATCTTCAAACAATTGCAAGCCATACTAGAAGAAAACCTGTTCTCACAGAGATCTTTCTAGAACCAACCATCCTAGACTTTAAACAAGGACTGAACCTTGCTAACCTCATCACCAGAAGCAAACTACCTATTGCCCAAACCACACTGAATGTATCCATGCTGGAATAAGAAATGTAAACCTGACAACACATGCCCACCACTCCTACAATAAGTACACTTCATCAACATTCCTGGATCTTACCCCTGCACCTCCAGAAGTGTTATATATTTTATCCAGTGCACTAAATGCCCTAATGAGAAATATGTAGGAGAAACCAAACAACAACTACGCGCCAGAATGAACACAAACCGAAAATATATCAAAGACAAAATACCCAATTACCTATGGGTGCACACTTTTTCATAAGACAACCAGGCTCTCTCCAACCTCTGAGTTCTAATCCTCAAAGGCAATTTTCAAAACACCTTTCATAGGCAAGCCTACGAACTTCACTTCATAGATCTACTGGATCAAAAAATCATGCACTAAATATAAACATTGGATTTATGGCACATTATAACCTGTCTGCCATCTGAGAACCCCAGGTAACCTCTCTGCAGTTTACTAGTGGCATTCTTTCACCTGGTCAACATCCTCCTCCTTTTTCCCCCCAACACCTATTGTCTACCACACATTTTCATTTTGACAGACCTGCATTTTCACATATTGTCTTCTAATCTGCCCAGTTGAACACCCAGACCAAAACCAGACTCTCTCCAATTCTTGAAGAAGGGAGTTTGTGCCCAAAAGCTTGCAAAGAAGATTTTTTACAACTACTTAGTTGGTCTAATAAAAGATATCACATTTAACAAAAGAACCTTGTCTGCTACTCTTCTCTTCTGATACCTGATCATACTTTAGTATTTTCTACATCTTGCTGTGCTTTGTTACAAAATTATCCCTTGACACTGCAACTGACTCTGCATAGGAATAGATCTACACATACTTGAAGTTCTGCTGAGGTCAACTGGATTCTACAGAGATGCTTCTATACAAAATCAGTGACATGATCATGGTTTTAGGATGGCAGCTAAAAAGTATATGTTACATTAAAAAAAATGGATAATAAAATAATCTATAATAATCCAAAATTATTCTGGTCTCACTGTTTTTCTTGTAAATATATATATATTATATATATATATATAACTGTGTTTTTCTTCGAAAGAACAACTGCACATAAAACAAACTAACAAGGAGAACACTTATCCCATGGATGTATATATTTCTATGGTAGGAACTGTGATA
Source organism: Alligator sinensis (assembly GCF_000455745.1). Taxonomy (NCBI): domain Eukaryota; kingdom Metazoa; phylum Chordata; order Crocodylia; family Alligatoridae; genus Alligator; species Alligator sinensis. The sequence continues at coordinate 458,247 of NW_005842310.1, forward strand.
GTGATTTGTGGCTCATAAATGCATTAGGCATATCATAGTGGCATTTATGCCTATGTAGAGAGCCATACTAGAAGAACACTTCAGTCCTCTGGGAGCCTTCACGATCCAGTTTAAGAAATACATAGGTGAACCCGCTGAGCACAGTAGGTTAAAGAATGTTCATTAAATAATATGGTTGTTAACATTTCAGTATATTTCTCTACAAATTTATTATTTTCCTATTTGCTTGAATAATATATACAGCTATATCTCACTGTAATAGGGAGCAATGGAATCCCATTACTTTAAGGCAAAAGGTATAGCAGGGATGTCCCCAAGTGGGGAAAAAGGAGGACTATGGGCTGGCTGCAGAGGCTAGACAGCCAGGGACCCATGACTGTGAGTGCTTATTGCAGGGCTACCTGGCCAGCTATAGGAAAGTAGGGCAGAGCCCTGGTTAAGCAGGAAGGGTGCTGGCAGTAAGATGCCCTGTAGGCTGAAAGGGCACACTTGTAGCTAGTCAGGGGAGCACCTGACCAGAAGGGAGATGCCAGAGGTTGTAAGCATGGGCCCCTGAGGCAGAGAGGCAGTGCAACCCTTAACTAGACAGGGAGAGGAGTTCTTGTCAGCTCAGGTTTCTGGGGAGTGAAAGCTGCAAGCCATGCTAGGTACCCAGAAAACTGAGAGAGCTAGAGAGCTGGAAGGTGGCTTGGCAGCAATATGATGACCTGGAGGCGAAGATGTTGAGCTTAAAGTGGCTGCTTGTATTTTTGTTCTAGTTTTGGACTGGAGGACCAGGTGTGGTTACAAGGGGTGGAATAGAAGCCACAGGGATGCCCAAGGGGTGCACTAGGTTTTGAGCCCTGCTAGAGGCAGGGGTGCAAAGCACAGGCAGGCTGAGGCTGAAAGCCAGAACTTGAGCCCAGAGGGGACAACAGGGCAGGCCTGAGCCCAGAGTGGGTGACGCAGACAGCCAAGGGCCTTCAAGACTGCAACTGAAAGGGCAGCCCAGAGCCAGTGGACCTAGGCTACCAGTATATAGCCAGAGTAACCTGTAGGATAAGGCTAAGAAGGATGAAGCCTACAGGGAGCATCAGCACCAGGGTGACATCTGTGAGGCATGGGCACAGCTGTAGGGATGGACAGAAACCATGAAGAGCCCTTAAGGTGACTGGTGCCCTGAGACATTGATGGAGATAAGGGGGCCCTACTTAGGGTTTGAAGAACAGGACTGAGGGTCAATTGGGTAAGGGAGGGACCCACTGGCCAAAGCAGGATGGGACTCACTCTGGGACCCTGAGGCAGCCTTCCATCAATGTGTAGCAGGTGAGAGGAAAAAAGAAGGTACCCTAAGGAGCCAAAGTGGGGCAGGGGCCACGTGGCTGTCAGGGGGTGCCCTGGCCACCCCTGCAGCCCAGTCTTGTCACACACACACACACACACACACACACACACATTGCTGAATGAATTACAAGTATTTTTGCTTTCTATTTTTGGTTAATGTTGCATATTGTTCAGTATATAATTATAGACACATTCTTTCTCATGTAAAAAACAAGGGGCAAGGGGGAAAGGAGGGAAATCCTGTCACAACGAGCCTGATACACAGCATTTGCATCTCTGTAAGGCCCTGTGCATGCTCAACAACTTGTGACTACACAGGGAGTTAAAGACACTAAGCACCTTGTAAAATTGAGCCATAAATAGCTTAGGGCCAGACTTATTTTTCATTAAACACTATGGAACTTCAAGTCTACCCTCCAATTTGCTTTTATATCACTAACAATGATGATTGAAGTCAATTTTATTCAGTAAAATTGCACCAAACACTGGGAATGCTTATTTAGACTATATTGCATAGGTGGCAGGAAATAAAATATCATTCATTTATCCAGAAATTTATCTTTAAAAAAGATGAGAAAAATATAGGCATATTACAAACAAATTATTATCTTAATTTAATATCCATTTAGCTTGCTGTTCAGATGTAGTGCCTTGGGCAATGAATTAGCTTTCGGAATCCCACTTGTACTCTGCATTCACTTTTGCAATACAAACACCCTTTTGTTCACCATCCACTTAGACAATACTGTTAGAGCAAGATGTTTCCCCTATGTATATTTTCCCCATTAAAAAAAAATTATAATCAAATTCTTTATCTATTCCTTGACATCCCAGTGAGAGATGTGCACTCATAAAAACTAGGAAAATCCAGTAAATGTGGTGGCATGATGGTTGCCAAGTCAAGCTCACCATTTTGCATCAGCTCATGCCAGGTTCATACTTCGGCAAATAAAAATGAGGATGCTCTGGCTAGGCAACAACACTGAAAACATGAATCCTTTACTGGCAAACTGAGAAATAACAGGTGCAATTTGCTGCATTTATGGAATATTTTAGTCTTTAGTCTTGTGACTACACAAGACTAGAGAACTCCACATTAACTTGCTGGAGTCCATTTTATATTCCATTACAAGTGTTTACTGCAAACCTCCACCTCATGTGTTTCTCATGATAAAAGAAAAAAAATATTCCAATAAAATATGTAGCATTGTTTCTGGGTATCTCCTCCATTCATCCTCAGTTGTGTAACTCAAAGCCCTCTGTTACTCTTCCTCTACCTCTTGCACCCTTCTTCTTCCTCACTACTTTAACCTTAACCAATTCTTTACTTTTCCTCACTCTGCCTTCCAGGTCCTCTTTACCTTATCCATTCTTGCTGATCCCCCACCATATATACAGTAGTCTTCAAACGGTTCTTTCCCAATTCATCCTCTCCCAGATAAAAAGCCTGCATTTCCAGCCCAGCCAATCAATTGCATATCAGTCAGTCTTATCATTTTACCTTCCTTTGGTACCACTTAACCTGCCTTACTTCTGTCATTCCATCCTTTGCCCGCTAGTATCCCCAAGCCATCTCTCAGTCTCCAGACTTATGTCTGTCATCAGATAAAATGTTGGAAAGTTAGGTGAAACACTGAAGCAAAGGTCCACATTTCTAAGATAGCGAGGTAAGGAAGCTTGGGCAAAAAACAAGAGGCAACTAATGCGCAAAGGTCGTAGAATCTATAGGCTATGACTTTTACAGTACGTTTTAAATATAAAGGAATTTTTAACTGTATATTTTAAAAAATGATTTCCTCTGTCCCACTTAAAAATGAATTGAGCTTTATTTAGAGGAGAAACAAGAATGATTTGATTCCAGCAAAATGTTTAAAATTGGTTAGACTTTTAATACAAGGGAGTGCCAAGAAGAAATTAATTCTGAAAAGCTGGCATGAATAATATGCTAACTAAAATTATTACATAGCAATTCTTCTTTCTAATTGCTCAAATTAATTCAATCTTGACTTTGCTTTTTCACTCAAAAAATATTTGAATTAAAAACACAGTCCAGAATACAATGTCTGTGTGCTTGAGTAACTAAAGCATAACTAGCTGTCTTTTGAAAAAAAGTACACAAGCATGCTATCAATTGTTTAAACTAAGTAAAAATTAAGAATGAGTACGTAGTCCAAGGAGTTGAAACAAGTAATCTGGAAGTATATATTGATCTTGACACTCAGATAATATAACTTAAGGAGTCACCCTAGTTGAATAACAGTCAATTGATACATTTTTGAAGGTAATGATTTCCCTGGGAAAATAATTTAAACCTTGCAGTGAAGATTAAATTCCTGATTCCTTGAATGAAATTAAATGATGTTTTCTAGGAAGTTTTGAGCCAAAGGCATGTTCAGAGTAGCAGGTGTACAATTCTAAAATTAGGCAGTTCTCCAGTAGAAGTATGTACGATAATTGCTTAAATTGCCTCAAGATATTTTGTTAATGTAATCCGTTTATGTATTTCTTCTTTTTAATATTTACTCTGATAAGCGCTTCAGAGCTATGTATAATTATTCTCAGTGGAAATAATCAATATAATTAATATACTGTTCTTCTCTAAAATATGCAAAGAATGCATTGAAAAATGCTTCCCTTGTCATTTATGGTTTCATATATAAATTATATATACTAGGTCCAATCCCACTCTCATGAAAATCCATGGGTTTTTAAAAGAAGTTGGATGAGGGCCAATTAAAACTCAAAACCAAAAATCAAAATATAAATGCATTTTAGAGGTGCTAGCAATTAAAATCAAAGACAATGTATGCCATTTAATTTGGTTGTTTCTTGCTCCAATTTTCACTTTTCTGTGATATTTTAGAAACAAACTGTCTCTGGGAGGGTTGTTTTGTTTTTTGCATTATAACCTGAGGCCATGTGGTATCCTGGAAGGAAATGAGCAAAACGTTTAGAAGTTACTTTTATAGAATTAATACAATTACATTTAGGCAAGCAGAATAATTTATACATTTATCTGAGCAGAATAAATGTGACCTTGAGTTTTTATAGAATGCTAGACATCAATGTTGGTGACACAAACTAAGGGAAAGCAATAGAAAGGGTATAGCTATCATGTTCCACTCCTATTCAAAGGTAATATGCAGTATATCATGTTTGAATATTACACAACATGACTTCCAGCTAGATGTTACTGCTTTCCCTGTCTGAGTTCTGGTCCCAAATCTGGCCTGGAAAATTTTAACTTTGCTAAATTTTAGAAAGGTCTTCCAGAACTGCCTCTTTATCCCTAATGTTTGATAGTTGTTCCTTGTTAAGTTCCTACTTTCATCATCATTCACAGTATCTGTTACACTAAGATACATTATTAGAGTTACTCTGGTTTTGAACCAATGAAGGGTCTTACTTACCATCTGCTTCTCAGCTCACCTAATTTCTTGGTTGTCTAAATTAATTCAGGAAAATTACACCTATGTTTATGAACAACAGTGTTCTCTGCTCTGCCTGCAGTACTGACTTACCAAGTGATGGCCACTGTTAAAGAAGATGAGGCATGGCTTGATGGAATTGCAACCCAGAAATAGCCACGTAAGCTGTGTCCAGACAAGCATGGACATTTGGTTCACCAGGGACAGCTAGCTAGTTGTCCCCAAAGAATGGCCATGCCACGTGCCCTCTGATGCATGGCAGGTTACCCCAGGTGGGGTAGGGGTGGCTGGGGCTAGCAACTGTGCTGGCCCCAGCAGCCTTACTTGGAGTCCTGGGGACTGGGGAAGCTGCAGCCATGTCACTCCTGAACCAGGGAACTTGGCTGGCAGCTGGAGTGTGACTCTGGTCTGCTAGGCTCCAGGTTTGAGTGGTGTATGCTGCCCCACTTTTTTCTGCACAGGCTTTTTGACCTCAGGATCTCCCAGAGTCACCCCTCTTCCCTCCTTGCCCCTACTCCCTCCCATGCTGCAGGGCAGCAGCACAGGAAATGCCTGAATGTGCAGTACATGGTACCCCACACAGGCCTGCGGCGCCACGCATCTCACAGCCCCACTAGTCTGGATGTGGCTATAAAAGTGAGACTCATAAGGTAAAATTTTGGGGAAGATATACATTTGGCCCTTGAATATATGTCTCACCAATGTAGCTGTTAAAACTCATGTCTTTTTAACAATCCTGAACTGGAATAGAGCAGAACCCAGTATTTTCTCTGAGTGTTGGTTCTTTGGCATAAGGTATACTGTTATGACATGTACTGAGAATATCACGTATTAGGAGAAAGAACTGAGTTTCCAAAATGTATGGGGTTTTTTGTACAGAAATGCAGGACTGTTGGCTATTCACATGAATAAAGCTACCATCATACTTACTTATGCTTGCAGGATTGGGATATTAATGAATCAAAAACATCTATCATTTTTTCCCCAGTGTTTGACATGCTAAGGAAAGAAAATCATATGCAGTTTATGGATTGAAGTCTTCTTTTTCAGTTTCTTCATTTATTAATTGTTTATATCAGAGAACTTACCTAGACACCTATGTGTTTGCAAGATAAGGAGTTGAAGTGCAGAATGCAAAATAACATCAATTTTTTTCACAGTTTTCTAAGCAGAGGGATTAGCTTCCAAGTCAAAAAGAAAAGGTAAACTTGGATTTTTTTTTCCTATTTCAAGCCAAATATTTTACATTATTGTGACAAATAAGCAATTGGCGGTCATGGGTTAATTGCTTAATTACTGATTATAATATACTACAATGAGTAATAATTTTTAATTGAATTAAAATTAATTATAGTTTAAAATTATAAGAATAAGTATTTTATACACATTGTGATGGTGATCTAGATACTCAATCCTAGACTGGAGCTCCGTTGCAGAAAGAACCACACAACCACTTTTCTGTATTTATTATATGTATATAACCAGGTAAAAAGAATTACAAAGTTGGACAAATGATGGCTTATGAATGGCAGGGGATGAGATTTAACAGCCCAAGGGTTGCCATATACTCCTATGCTGCAATGTCTCTTCTCTAATATTCGTAGCAATTTTAGATGATATTCTTAGAACAGCCTGATACAATGTCTGGGTGAATGTCATTGTCAAGGAGTGAAGAAAAAATAGCATAGGCTAATTTGATGGTCTCTGCAGGTGTTTATTTGTCTTAAATACTGCTCATCTTCTAAGACTTGAGATCAAATATTATAAGGAATACTTTGGGATTTGGAATCTAACAGTTTCTTGTACCCAATAAGCATTCAAGGCAGCTGACTTATATTTTGCTGCACATTTTCAATAATGTGTAGCACAGTTAGCCATCTAAACTAAGATACCACACTGTGTACGTTACATAAATGCCTATTACAGTTTCCTTTCGCATATGGCATTTCAGTTTATCTACTTTTATTTCAGACAAGATATTTGTTTCTTGAGTTATTAAATCTGACCAGGTTTCCAACTCTTACAACTGAGCAGCATACAGATGAGACTATCATCCTTCCTTCTGGGAATTGATGGTGGTACTGTATATCTCCAGGCCCTATGATAACATTATAAATAGTGTAAGAGAATGTATGTCCATTGTGTAGATCCAGCTCAGTTGTGTTAGTTCCAGTTTGCACCAGATCACAGTAGGAAAGCATTTCTTAAATCCTCTTACTGCTTGTTATCTAGAATGGAAAAGTAGATTATAAAATGACAAGAAACCATGTAGAGTGCTGTACTGATTACAATATTCATAACTTCTGCTGCATCCATAATCTTTATTTTATTTCTAATTTTCCTTACCTTTGTTTTTTTTCTGACTTTTCTCTTTCTTGGGTTTTTTTTTTACTTCTCTCTACTTCTGCATTTTGCTTACTTAATTTTCCCCTCGTTTTTATTCATCTACTCTTATTTCTTTATGTATCACCTTTCCTTTGTCTCTGCTTTCTTTTGTCTATATTATTGCAGTCTCTGCTACAATAACCCCAGCCAGATATATATATATATATATGTGTGTGTATATATATATATATATTTACTGTGAAAGTAGCATGCTGTAATATGTTGGGGTCCCAGAGGTGGCTGTGATGACCCCTGGTAGCTCTGCAACCATGCCCACTCCACCCCTAGGGCACCTTCCTGTCTTTCCCACCATGCCTCGATGGTATAATAATACCCAAGTTTCACTGAACTTCACCTACGGTTCCCTGGCACCCCACTGGTCTTCAAGCCCCTTGCTGGGACTTGCCAATCTGCTGGCCCCTTGCTGGGCCTCACTCTATAACTGTCATGTATGGAGTACCTTAAGTCTTAAAGGTTAATTGCATGGCTCCAAATCCTTCCCTACACCACCCCCCATGCCTAGTGGGTATTATTATGACATTGTTCCCTCTGTTGGGGCTTTGCACTCCTCTCAAGTGCCAGCCCCTAGTCCCTACGTTGCTGTGCCCCTGGCACCTGGGTGACTGCGCTTCTCTTGAGCTCCGGGCTCCTGGCCCCTATCTCACTGTGCCCCTCTCAGGCACCAGGCCCCTGTTCCCTGTCTGCTCTATAGCCTTGTACTCACCGCCCACTTCAGGCTCAGCAACTGCTTGAGCCTTGAGCTTGCCCCTGGCAGGGCTCAAGGCTATCACATGCCCCATGGGCAATAATGGGACCTCCGTAAACTTCCCCTTTCAGTCCCAACCCAAATCACCAGTGTAGATACAGCATAAACATAAAGGAATTTGTAAATAAAAGCCCTATATACCTTTAAGAGTGTGATGTTTCTGTCACTAATACAGCATCCTGGGATCCTTGTGAGTTCTTGCAGGCAGCAAAGTGGTCAGCCAGCCCAACATCCCCAGGTGGCTTTCTTGGGCAGGAGCTCCTTCCCCTGCGACTGCCAAGGATAGACTCCCATGCCAGTCCCGGCCTTGGGCTTATATGTTCCCAGGGCTCTGCCTAGATCTTGTCAGCTGACTGCCGGCAGGTGCCTGTCAATTGCTCCATTAGCTTGTTGGCCTGGTGATCTGCAGGTACTGTGCCCTGCCTAGGCTGCCCTGCTCCCTGGCTGAGCTGCTTTTATCTTAAAGTAACAGGGATCTCCAGGCTCTCTATTACACATGCCTCTTATTTTTTGCATCAGATTTGATCTCCTTGCTCAGTCCTTTAAGAACCCGCACAGGTTACTTCTGTGCCTTTGACTCTTTCACTTCCCCTTTTCTCCTCCATGGATGTACCTACATGTGCAATTGATGTACCTGAATGTTACTGCACAGTAAATTCAGACAAATTAAGCTTTGCTTGGGAACACATTTACATGTGCGCCCTATTAGGTGCAGATTTGCAGCCAATGGGAGCAGTCAGATCCAGGGCTGCTCCTACCCTGCTCTGCCTCCCTGCAGCAGCCAGAGGGAGTGCCAGGCTCCAGCCACAGATGCCCATGTGCTAGGAGAACTTTTTAAAAGTTTAGCCTGTACCTTGTTCCCTGGACACATGCTTCTCTGGACCAGAGCAGTCTGCAGCCTGCTGGCACATCCTTCCAGGATTCTATGGCTGCTCCTCACCCAGGCCCCAGCAGCAATGACTAGTGCTGTGGGATTCTGCTTACTGCAACACTTACCACACTCTGCAGCCACAATGACAGTCCCATGGCCCTGGTGAGTCACAGCCCCATCTGCTCCACCCTGTCATGTGGCCATGCACCAGGGTGCAGGGACCACCCTGTACCCCACTGCCCACAGGCCTTCAACTACCAGCCCCTGGGCTGCCTCCTGGACTCCAGCAGGGATGCCAATGATGCTGACATGAACATCACCATGATCACTGTCTACAAGTTCCTGGGGCTCCAGCCCTGCCACTTCTGGGCCTCCTCTGCCAGCCAAGACTATTGGCACCACATCGTCCAGCTCATCTGGTCTGACAACCAATGGCTGAACTCCTTCCAGGAACTGCTCTATCAGCTCAGCCAGCACCTGGGGCAGCAGCCCACCACCATGCGACCGCCTCTCCCCAAGGAGACCTAGATGGCCATGGTACTACTCAAGCTTGCCATGCCTACCAACCTGCAGTACATCAGCCACCTGTTCAGGGTGGGAAAGGCAACCACTGGGGAGGCCATCCTGGAGGTCTGAGGAACCCTTCAGGATGTGCTGGGATACACCATGCTCCAGGTTGCTTGACCCCTGGAGGTGGTGGTGGGCTTCTGAGCCCTTGACTTTCTTCAGTACATCAATGCCATGCATGGGATACACATCCCTGTCACCTGCCCAACCTGGACAGACCATCCCTACTACAGCTGGCAGGGCTTACACTCCATCATGCTGCAGACCATAGTAGACTACCAAGGTGCCTTCACAAACATCTGGCAGGACCCATAATGCCCAGGTTCTCTGGAACTCCACTCTACCAGCCCTGGTGGAGAATGGCCGCTTCATGCTAGGTGTCCAAGACCTGCAGCTGTGTGATGTGACCACCCTGCCCCTCCTCACTGGAGACCCCTCCTACCAGTTGCTGCCATGGCTCATACACTCCTACACCAGCCAGCTAGATCCATACCAGGCATACTTAAAAAAGTGCCTGGGCCAGAGCTGCATTCTGGTCACCTCAAGAGACTCTGGTGCACCCTCACCGCACACCTCAGGTTTGCTGAGACCAGCATCCCCTGTGTCACTGCTGCAGCCTGCATGCTACACAACATTTGTGAGGCTCAGAGGGAGCTCTTCTGCAGGCCTGGACAAAGGAGGCATGAAAGACAGAGAACATCTGGCACCAACGGGAGCACCAATGATGGGCTCCACCTGAGGCCCTAGGTAAGCCACACACCCAGCAGTAGGGACCAGGGTACTGTGTGCATGAGGCACTGAAAGACCACTTCCTCATACACCTCTCATAGTAGGGCTTCTGGCCAGCCACCCATAGACCCCAGGCCCACAGCACACCTCCAAGACCACACACACAGTAGATAGTTTCCAAACACTAACATTTATTTCCCTCCACAACACAGCAACATAACCTTCCTCTCTCCCTAGCAACAGACTCACTCCAACACTCACTACGGATAAAGAACCCTCTTCCTCATAAATTTATTTACACTGGTACATTGACAGTTAACAGGAGAGGGAGGCACAGGGTGGAGAAACCTATGTTGTGGGGTGAGGCACCTGGCACCCCAGCCTCTGGCTACACCACTGCGGGTACAGATGCCATAGTAAGGCCATTGGGCTGGGAGATGGCCTGGGAATGAGGGTGAACCTAGGTGTAGAGCTCTGCCAGCTGTGGCCAGCTCCCACTCAGGGACTGCATGGAGGCTGGCAAGTGGCAGGAAGTGTCCCAGGAAGCATGATAGCTTGCTGGGGGACCAGGCTCAGGAACAGAGGTAGGGGACCCCTGTCAGTACATGTGGTGCTGCACTTCCTCCCAAGCCCACCGGGGGGCTTGGTGCTAAACTTCGGGTGATTGCCAGGGGCCAGGCAGGGCTAGGGCAGGGGGCTGGACATCAGGTGGCACAAAACTGACCACCAGGGCCAGGATGGTGTTAAGGAACCAGTGGTCCTCCTCTGTTGCCTTCATCACCTGGGCCACCATAGCGTCCTGCCAATCCTGGGCCTCAACCAGCCTCTTTGGGAGGGCAGCGTGCTTTTTTTTGAAATCAAGGTATGCCCAGTCCCTCTCCTGCTCCTGGGATCACCAGGCCAGAGAGTCTGCGAGCTGCTTCTCCACCACCATGACCAGTCACTCCAGCAGCAGGGCCCATTCCTGGGTTTGGCGGTAGCAGAGATGGCTCATGCAGAGTCCTTGCAGCTCATGGGCCTCCTCTATGTGCAGCTGCTGGACCTGCAGAACAAGGACAGGGAGGCTTTTTGTGATAGTTAACAACATTTCAGACAGAACATGCACTGTACCAAGGGGCTGTCCACCGCTGGTCCTGAGTTCAGAGGTTGTGCACACACACAGGTGCCCGGGGACCATGGTAATTTGGCCAAGCAGGCCCTTTCAAAGGCAGTTTACAGCTGATCCCTCCACCCTGGATTCCACACTGGAGACAGGTAGGTCACTTGCTGCTTGCTACAGGCAGCCTCCCTGCCCTGTCCCCTACACAGGCCAGGCCAGTGCTCGATCCTGCTGGCAGCTGGCACAGTGACCTAGCCATAGTCCCAGCTGGGCCAGGATCTAGTCCAGCAGCTGCACAAATGGCATGAACCTGTATGCAGTCCTGGATCAATGATTGTGGTCTGTGATTCACACTGACTGAGCCTGCAGGGCCTTGACCTTTACACAGCACTGGCAGCTGAGCACTGGTGCATGTTCCTGCATACGCTGTGATATGGCTGCATAGATGTGGGCATTAGCCCCAGTGACCTGGCCAAACTAGAGCTGGATCTCTGCAGTGCCCCACATTGTGATAAGGTCCACAGTCTCCTGCCCCATCTAGCTGGGGCCCTGGGGTGCTGTCTCCAGCATTGGGGAGACCACCATAGTGACTGCTGCCAGGAGCCTCAGGGTCAGATTGGGGCTGTGAGTGCTAGTGTTAGCTGCTACATGTCCACAGGGTGCAGGAGACATACTCTGTGCAAATATAGTCCTAGGGGACAGGGCTGGGGTCTGCAGGGCTGCAAGGCCCAGCACGTGCCTGCAGTGCTGGGGCACAGAGCCCATGGGTCAGGCAGCACCTGGCATGCCACTTGGCTGGAAAAACCGCTAGTAATGTGGCTCCGCCCTAAGCAGGAGGCTGACTTATTGCTGGTGTGGCTGATGGGGCACAGTCTACAACCAATGTCAGCATCCACATGTGCGCTACTGCGCATTAGATAATATGCCATTTATCTAGTATCTATATGTGTTGATACTAGCCAACGGCACATTAGACTAATTTAATGCACAGTAAGTGCCATGCACATGTAGATGGTGATGCTGTACTCCGCATTAGTTTTGTCTAATATGCAGCACAGCATCTTATCTAGATGCATCCCTTGTCTCACAGTTAGCTACCTTGCTTGTCTCCTTCTCTCTGGCCACGTCTACACGAGATGGTGACTGCACAGTAGCTAGTTACTACAGTGCGGTAGTTCATTACTACTGTACAGCAATGTCACATGGCATGAACCATGATGTGACCCTACTGCACAGTAATAACGAGCTACTGAATAGTCAGTGTCACCAAAAAAGCTATTTGGGGATGCTACTGCACAGTAATGAGCTACTGAACAGTCAGTGTCACCAAAAACGCTATTCCGGGATGCTACTGTGCAATAACTCTGGTTATTGCCAGTCATTAAGTACTTGTATATGCAAGTACTAAATGACCATGCAGCAACAACTGTGCAGCCAGCACCTCATGTAAATGTGGCCCTTGTCTTGTATTTAGCCCTTCTGACTGGAATCACCTCTCTGATGCTTCTGTTTGCTGCTCCTAAGGAGGTGGTCTATCTGCAAGGCAATTTGAAACCGTGAACTGGACTTTGTTCAGGAGGAAGTCAGTTAAGAGAGCAGAGCCCTGAGATTACTTGTTCTCAGTTGGCAATATTGCTCAAACAATCAACTTCTGCATTTTGTGCTCACTGGAAATTTTCCAAGCTTTGCAGCTTTTTTTCTACTTAGAAATCGTTAGAATAATCAGTGCCATGTATCAAAGATGCATGTACCATTATAGCCATATACACACACATATACACATAAAGTAAAATGAAAACAGACTTCCCTTTTCCAATAGAATGAAGAAGAGGATTATTTTTACTACAAATATTAGTGACTTAAACAGCATTCAGCTGTTTATACAGCTCAACAAAGGTCTGTTTTCCTTGCATTCAGTACATGTTGTCAGATCTTAAAGTGCTCTCTTACACATACAGGGTGGATCCAAGGAGGATGCAGTGGTTCATTGGATTCTTTGATTCTTGTTCCACCCATACTTTAAAACCCAAGAACCTGTTTCAGAAAGTATCAAATACAATAAGTAGTTCACAAAGCTTTAGACTTGCCAGAGATCAATAGGACAGTCAGTAACATTTCTCTTCAGTCAGTGCTGAGAGATTCCATTGATTTCATGGCTTATTGTTCCTAGTTCTTGGTTCCAGCTAATCTGTCTCCTTTCCACAGGTGTTAATGATTCTCTATCCTTTTCAATGGTTTTGATGTTCCACTATTCAAACTATCCTTTCTCTGCAATTTTGCTGGCTTGTAGCCATTCCTGACAATGCCTCTCTGTCCTAAATCATAGCCCTGTGGACTGTTTTCAGCTTTAGCTAAAAGCTTTAACTTAGATGTGGTACTTTTAACTCAGGTGTAGAAATTACTGTCAGTGAATTATTGGAGGCACAGTCAAGATGCTTAGGAAGACTAAATTTTGTTTTATGAATCTGCATAAGAGACATGCATTTAACTATAGTGACTACAGGAGTAATGACACAACATCTTTTTACTATATTTTGCCTAGCTGTGGTTTTTTAAACTGTATATATAATCTAGCAAAGTATATATAATCTAGAGGGGAAGAAGATGCTGACATGGGTCAGAACTTCTCATGGGATACAAACAAGATGGACAGAGCCACATTTTGTCTTGTTTAGGGATATTACATGACAAAATTAGTAGTCCTTAATAGGTTGCAGTACAAGATAGGAATGACAGGAAAGGCTTCCCAGATGCATACAGAAGGATATGCCAGAAAAAATTCATTGGTACCCATGCCAATTAGCCACTAAACTAGTTATGTGACAATAGAAGAGTTCAATCCACTTTTAGTTTCAGTTATAATTTGTTTGCAACAAGGGTGATAAATGTCCTGTCTTCCAAGCAAGATAAATTAATGGCATTGATATTAATTAATATACTTATAATTAATACATAAATAGTGGGGGTTTTACTAGTGGACAGAGCAAGTTGTTCTGGATTTTAAGTAAATTAGACAGTGTTCTGTAGCAGTCTAAAAACAAAACAAAACATTTGCAAGTGTGTTTTAATTTTTGTATAACGCAAAAAACAAACAAACATTCAGTTAAGTGAAACATTCCAAATGGACCTTAGGATGCAGACTGACTTAACAATACCTTAAAAGGTGACACAAGGTAATTTTTATAAAGTTTATTTTAATTGGTGTCTCAGTTTGCCTGCGAATAGCTTTAACCAATTGCTCTCTAAATGGTGTTCTTACCTCTAGATGGAGATATTGGGAAATGGACGATATCGGGAAATTGCACTGCCAGTGTCTGATACAAAGGAGATGAGCCCAAAAGTGATTTGGACCTACAGGGCTGGATCCTAGTTCACTTGCACACCCCAAAGGACTCACCCAACCATGAAACTGATATTTTTGGCTCTACTGCACAGTTTATGATCTACCCTGGGTTTGGCAAGGACCTGCAAGCATCTCTACAAAGACTGAGCATGCTCAGAAGGTCTGCACCTTAGCTTGATATGAACATGTCACTGGGCACATCTACGCATGTGCCCAATTGTACAGTTGTTACTGCACTGTCATTTAGTACTTGCTTTAGCAAGTAGTGTTTTAGCAAGTACTAAATGACTGCACAGTAAACACCAGTACTGTGCAGTCTCAGCACCTCATGGGTTGTTTTCAGCCCTACTACACAGTAGCAATGAGCTCACGGTAGCTCATTGCTACTTCCCAGTAGTGGCATTGTCACAATTCATGCCTGCTGATGCTACGTTGACATAGCAATGACCTACGTAACCATAGCTCATCACTATAGCAATGTAGCATCTTGTGGAGATGCACCCACTGTTCTGGGCACTGCACTTCAACAAGGACATAGAAAAGCTTGAGAGAGTCCAGAGAAGAGCCACCTGTATGATCAGAGACTTGCAAGACAGATCATATGATGAGAGGCTGAAGGACTTGGGCCTCTTCAGCCTAAAAAGAGAAGGCTGAGTGGGGACTTGGTAGCAGCTTACCACTACATCCGGGGAATACTTCAGGAGCTCGGTGAACAACTGTTCACCAGGGCACTCTTGGGGAAAACCAGGAGTAATGGCCATAAACTCCTAGAAGACCAGCTCAGGCTCAACACTAGGAAAAACTTCTTCATGGTTAGGGTGTCCAGACTGTGGAATAAACTCCCCCCAGAGGTGATACAATCACCTACCCTGGAAATCTTCAAGAGGAGACTGGATGGTCACCTTGCTGGGGTCACCTGACCCCAGCTGTCTTTCCTGCCGAGTGCAACGGGGCTGGACCCAATGATCTTATGTGGTGCCTTCCAGCCCCTAACAATCTATGAATCTAGGAGTCTAAAAGAAACTGAACTACTTTGTGGCATATAAATTTACCTCTGGAATATTAAATGCTGCATAAAACTCCACCAGAATTAAGTTGGATTTACTTCCTAGGTATACGGGCAAGAAGAAATCACATAGGGCACATCTACAAGTGTGTCCAACTGCATAGTCATTTAGTACTTACTTTAGGAAGTACTAAATGATTGTGCAGTAACTGCCAGTACTGAGCAGTCATTGTGGTGCACGAGTTGTTTCTGACCCTTCTGAGCAATAGTGACAAGCTACCCGTGTCTTGTGTAGACGTGCCCACTATGAAGGAAAAGTTTAGTCTCAGTAACATGCTGTGGCTTGAATGAGAACACCATGGACTGTTAATGTATGTTGCTTGGAAGAAGAAGGTTAGACACTGGTAGCACTTTCTGAAACCTCCATAAATTTCTCAACCAGCACATATCCTTCATTTGTACATCTTTTATTTTGCTTGTAAACCATGTGGGAAGGCATCATCTCTATGGGTCATATTGAATTTTTGCCATTATATGAATACATAATAATAATTGATCATTCTCATATTAGTGTGTTCTCTAGTAATCACTTCTCTTTATACACATCTCTTAATCTTCTTAATTTTCCTTCCTTATGTTTTCTAATCATTTTTACTATTTTATGCTTCTTGCTGAGATTTTTTCTTAAATAATAAATGTAAGCTAAACAATGAGGAAGTTACTAATGAGCAAAATTTGTTGTATCTTTCTATGTACTAAAATGATATAGTCTTCTTATTCAAAATAAACGTACAGCAGTTCAGCACTCATAAATATATCTCCCTGTCCTATTATTTCTGAAATAAAAGGTGCCTGTAAATCAGGTGAAATTCTACATCACATGCTACAATCAGATTAACTGATCTTTGTTTATGAGGACTGGTTGATTGTAAAGATTGTCCCATATCTGTTTGCTGTTGTTGTATATAAAGGGCTTTGCTTACCTTGCTTTCCTGTCCCCCGATTATAAATTTGAAGCTGTAATATAATTGTGGTATGCATCATTCTCTGTGGAAATAAAAACACAAACAAACAAAAATGTTTACACATTGAAATGTTTAGCGCATTTAAATAATACCTAAAACAAGTCTGAAGTAATAAGAGAGGTTTGGCAATGCACTTCTATATCCTGCAGGATCTTTGTCCAAAATTCATCAAAAACAAACAAAAGATGATATGTTTCAGGCTGTCTAATCTTAACGCAAATCAGAAAGATGGCAAGAACTCAGCGGCAGAACAGACATGGATACACTGGACACACCAGGTGCTTGTTATATACAGTTAACTAGTCTCCTGATTATTCAGAAAGCCAAGCATTTTTCACTAGCAATGGATTAGCTAACTTTCACAGTGGCTAAGGCACAGATCATCTGCTGGAAATTTAAAAATAGTATGTTTTGTAAAAAATGCATTTCCCATTTATTAATATGGGATTTCCCATTTATTGATATGTAATAAATTTACATTTTTCAGTGCAAGTGAGACTGCAGAGATTACTTTTTGCCTCAGCTTCTAGAAGGTAATGGAAAAGAAAACACTTATAAGACAGGAGGGTGATCCAGGCTGACCTGGACAGGCTCAGCAAATGGGCGGGCGAGAACCTGGTGGTGTTTAACACTGAAAAATGCAAGGTTCTCCACCTTGGGAGGAAAAACCTGCAGCATCCTTTTAGGCTCAGCAGTGCTATGCTGTCTAGTACTACGGAAGAAAGAAACTTGGGGGTCATCATTGACCACAAGATGAACATGAGCCTGCAATACGATGCTGCAGCTAGTAAAATGACCAAAATGCTGGCTTGCATCCATAGATGCTTCTCAAGCAAATCACGGGACGTCATTCTCCCCTTGTACTCGGCCTTGGTGAGGCCGCAGCTGGAATACTGCGTCCAGTTTTGGGCTCCACAATTCAAAAAGGATGTGGAGAAGCTTGAGAGAGTCCAGAGAAGAGCCACGCACATGATCAGAGGTCAGGAAAACAGACCTTACGACGACAGGCTGATAGCTATGGCACTCTAGCCTGGAAAAGCGCAGGCTCAGGGGCGATCTGATGGCCACCTATAAGTTTATCAGGGGTGACCATCAGTATCTGGGCAAATGTTTTTTCACCACAGGCCCCCAAGGGATGACGACGTTGAATGGCTGTAAACTACTGCAAGGCTGTTTCAGGATGGACATAAGGAAGAATTTCTTTACTGTCCGAGCCCCCAAGGTCTGGAATAGCCTGCCATCAGAGGTGGTTCAAGCACCTACACTGAACACCTTCAAGAGTAAATTGGATGCTTATCTTGCTGGGATCTTATGACCCCAGCTGACTTCCTGCCCTTCAGGCTGGACTTGATGATCTTCCAAGGTCCCTTCCAGCCCTAATGTCTATGAAATCTATGAAATAATTGTGACAATTTGGGCTTCTTAAAAGAAACAAGAACCTAACTTCTAAATACATTTCTTCCTTTGGAACAAGTTAAAAATAGTTTTTCATTAGTCCATTCTATTGGAAAATGTCTATATTTAAGAAAAAAAATCCTTTATTTAGGATAAGCTTTAATTTGCATTATTTAATCTTTAGGGGGGGAAAAGAAATTGAAGTATTAACACAGATATGAAGAGTTTAGAAACTATCTCTGAAGGGCAAAAGTAACAAATGTCCAGATTATTTTGGAAAAGCATAGCCACTGGCATAAGATTTTGAAGCAAGGAGTTTCACAGTGAATAATGAAAAATTGCCCTCACAATATACAGCTTTTCTGGTTAACAGAGCTTTTCTTTCAGCCCAGCAAAAAAAAAAAAAAAGATAAATTTATTTTATTTTTCCCTGTAGGTCCAATAAACTTAAAGCAACCCGTAGACAAGGACATCAAAGAAGCTTTTAACAAACATTACCTTCACTCCCAGGGAAGCAATATGAATGAAGAATACTCTCAGATGATACACTTAGAGCAATGAACTCTTTCTGGTCTAACTCACTAGATATGGACCACTTGATTATAGGAGGTGGTGCTGTTACAAAAGTGTATATTGAAAAAAAATCCCATGAGCATGGATTTGAAGACTATTTGCTGGAAAATAAAAAATAACAATTCTGAGCCTACTGATATCAAGAAATTGTTCCACCATCTGGTACGTGCCCATGTCTGGGATACACTGAAACTGATGAAGAGTAGAGATGTTTAGGGCTAGATCCAAATAAGTATTCATGTGCCTAAAAGAAAGGGGAAAACTGAAGTTTACTTTTCTCTTCAGACAGGAAATTTAAATAAGCATTTCCTACGTAAAGAGTCATTGAATACCCTTCCTGTTAATGCCATCCTGCAGTACAACAAAGAATTCAAGATTTATTGGGCTACAGAGCAAGAGTACACAATGGCCTATAACTTAATGATTAAGGCATTTAGTTCTGTTCCAGTCTCCACTTTCAGCATATTTTATCTCCTGATTGTGAATGTGTTGGTCTTACACCAGGAAGTTCAACAGTGTTTCCAGGCTTCATGTAGACTGCTATTAGCAAGAAAATCTAGACATTTTCAGTGTAAATGGTTGGCATATATGGACTTGTGAATGACTTTAAGGTCAGTTCTAACTATTGTAGACACAATCTGAATTTCTCAGCCCTGTCAAGACATGCACAAAGTTGTAACTCCAGATAACCTGGAAACTTTAAGATGAAAAAGTAAGGTAACTTTGTAATTTAGGCAGCCACCTAGCAAGAGGTATAATCCAGAGAATACAATTTTGAACTTAGACATGCAAATTCTGTCAAAGTCCCACTTTAGGTGCCTAAATTCTTTTGTAGATCCTCACCTTAGATATCAAAAGAACTCTGCTACTATGGATTCACCATGAACAAGTCATGCCTGACCAATGTGATATCCATCTACTACAAGGTGATAGGTTTTGTGAATAGAATGCACCATGCTGAACCACCCCACCCACGGAGGCTAAGTCAGGCAGTGGAAGTGAGAGGAGGGAGGGAAATGCCCAATGCTCCAGCTGGTGCTGCATCCGGGGCAAAGGGCAGTAGCAGCAGGATGGGAGCCCAAGAGCTGCATGTTAACCATGTGTGGGCCACATGCAGCATGTAGGCCACCAGCCAGACAGCCATGGACTAGACAAGAGTGCTGTAATATGGATACAGAACTGGTTGCATTATTCTTTTCAACAAGTAGTCATCAGTGACTTAGTGTTTAGTTGGCAGAAGGTATCAAGTGGGCTCCCTAGGGGGGTCTGTCTTAGGTCCGGTGTTGTTCAAGATCTCCATTCATGATTTGGATGATGGGATTGAGTATACAAATACAGACTGGAGAATGACTAGGTAGGCTGCAGTACTGTAGAGAAGGACCTGAAGGTTACACTGGGCCATGAGTTGAGTATGAGCCAACAGTGTGCTTTTGTTGCAAAAAAAAGCCAAAAGCATCCTGGATTTTATTAACAGGAGTCTTACTTGCAAATCAAGAGGAATGATTCTACTGCTATATTCAGCAGTGGTGAGACCCTCATCTAGACTAGTGTGGCCAGTTTTGGGCCTCATGCATTAACAAGAATATGGTCAGTGTGAAAAGAGTCTAGTGAGAGCAACAACAATTATTAGGGGGTGGGGAAGCAAGACTTACAAGGAAAGGCTGAAAGAACGAGACTTATTTATTCTGTCAAAGAGAAGACTGAGGGAGAATTTGATAATAGTCTTCCGGCAAGGTTCTTTAAGTAGATGATTGATATCTTTTATTAGGCCAACTGAGTAGTTGGAAAAAAATTCTTGGCAAGCTTTTGAGTTCAGTCACCCCTCTTCAGGCATAGGGAGTCTCTGCTGGTCTGAGACCCCGAGGAATGAGAGAAGCTAAAAAAGAGAGTGATTAAATGAAATACTATCTATCTATCTATCTATCTATCTATCTATCTATCTATCTATCTATCTAAATAGATCTTTTTAGATAGATAGATAGACTTTTTGACTTTTAAGAGGCGTTTATTCCAGGGAGGGTGACAAATCGGGGCCAGTAAAGAGTATGTATAGGTTGGCCTGAACACCTGGGACTCACGGACATGGTCCTGGGCTCACGGCTTGCAAGGCCTGCCGGTACACTCTAGACTAAAAAACCATAGCGAGCCAAAGGTCTATTTACATATTCACATTTCTGCCAGCGGGGACACCCATGGGGGGCCTCAGGGCCTGACCCGCGTGGATGCATCGCCACAGCTTGAGCAGCCGGGGGTGTTACAGGGCGAGGAGCAGGTGCCCCGCCTCGACTCGGCAAAGCGCCCCCTCGAGGGCCCAGTGTTCCTCGAAGGTGGGTACCGTCCGCCGCAGGACCGCGTGCTCAAACTCGAGCGAGACGCAGGCCCGCACCAGCAGGCGG